>NW_005841944.1:1737590-1756995 GCF_000455745.1 Alligator sinensis | reverse complement strand
AAAATGACCCATCCACCACCACTCTCTGGGTGTGGCCTTCTAGCCAGTTAGTGACCCATTTGACTGTGTAGGTGTCAACACCACAGTCCCCTAGTTTTTTAATGAGAACAGGGTGAGAGACAGTGTCAAAGGCCTTCCTGAAGTCCAGAAAGACTACGTCCACTGCTACCCCTGCATCTAAGGATTTTGTGACCTAGTCACAGAAGGCCACCAGGTTGGTCTGACAGGACCTGCCTCTAATGAACTCATGTTGGTTGCCCCTAGGCATAACCTCCCCTGCTGGCCCCTCGTGGACATGCGGCAGGATAATTCTCTCAAAAAGCTTACCCAGGATTGAGGTAAGACTAACTGGCCTATAGTTTCCTGGGTCCTCCTTCCTCCCTTTTTTGAAAATGGGAACCACATTGGCCCTTTTCCAGCCCTCTGGCACCACACCAGAGCACCACGAGTGCTCGTAAAGCCGTGCCAGGTGTCCCGCAATTACTTCTGCTAATTCCCTCAGCACTCTGGAGTGGAGGTTGTCAGGACCAGCTGATTTAAATACATCCAGTCCCTCCAGAAGTTCCCTGACTAGATCCTCACTGGCCATAGGCCTGGGTGCACCTCCCCTGGGGCCTGAGGTGGTCCCGGCGGATGGGCTGATCTGGTCCCTGCTCAGGAAAATGGAGGCAAAGAAATCATTAAATAGGTTAGCCTTGTCATCTGGCGCGACAACCGGATTTCCTAGCGTGTCTTGCAGAGGACCCACATTACCGGGTACCTTCTTTTTGCCCCCTATGTATTTAAAAAAGGACTTCTTCTTGTCCTTAATCCGGGTACCTAGTCCCAGTTCCATCTCTGCCTTGGCCTTCCTGACCGCCCCCCTGCAGGATTGCATAGTTAATGACTGCATAGTTGGTATTGCCACTTAACTTTTTGCTCAGGCTCCCTAAAGAATGTTTTCCTTTCAGAAAACATATTGCTTTTCTTGAAATCACCTCTATTTGGGTAAGATCTTGTAAAAAAGGTGGTGTATAGTCAAGTGCCAGAGAGATGCAACTACTACAACCATCCTGGTGGAAAGAACACACTAGGGTTTGATGCACGAACTATTAGGAGAAATTGTATGGCCTTACTGATGTATATAGGTGGTGGTGCCAGCATCTTCTGTTCTCTTTAGGAGTAATAGCTAGGAAGTCAGACTAGATGGTCATACCTTAGATCTTCAGGTATTAAAACCTATAAATAAATATTGCAGTCACAGAAGTGCTCTTAATCATCTGCTTTTCAACAGGAGTTTGTGTTTGACCCATCTGTAGCATGTATTATTTGTGAACTCTACTCAACTACTGTAAATGCCACTGGGCTTCACATTGTGTTGACTGAAGGAAGTCCTTTTGTATTAAAGGTCCAGCTGTCAGTAAAGAACACTTCCTTGCTCTGTGCTAGTTTTTCTAATATTTACCGTGCATGCCATTTTAAGTTTAGAGTATAACTCTTTGTTCAATTGTCTGTGGAGTTATAATTCCCCTTATTATCATTTGTCATTCATTGGATTAATTTTAAAATGGTTGTTTTATTCTCTTAGCCTGCAGGTGTAATGTACTAGCAAAATGGAGGCTTCTAAGTGGAGCTGTAGTACATCTAACAATGTGAAGGCAGATTGTGTCATTAAGACACACTCTTGGCATCTAAAGCTCATTGCCCCAAAGTGGGGAGAAAATACCCCTTTTCCCCCAGTCCCATTATGTCCTAGGTGGGAGTGTAGACCAAAACAGGGTCTGCCTCATACCATTCAAGAGGATATGGTATGTGCTTTTACTTCTATTGACTTAAGTCTCGCAAAGCAGCATTGCTTTGCAAGAGCATTTGCATCTTTTTATAAAAGCAGCATTTGGTTCCTCTGCTGCCAGGATCTGACAGTGAACTGTATTGTATTATTCTCCTGAACACTGATGACGTGCCAGATCTTTACGACAGAAGACAAGGCCCCAGGACCAAGGAGCTTGTGTTCTAAAACAATGCAATAAAGTAGCAAACCCTTCATCTAATTATATGATGCATTTTATCACCAAGTTCCCCTTCCAGCCTCCAGAATTACCAAGCATGTAATTTCTGCTGGATAATCATACAAACTCTCACCAGATCACAATCTCTTTAAAGGACCAAATCCTTTCTTGCTCATTAAATAAGCTATCTAACTCTCTTCCAGACAAGAAAATAAAGGATTACCTAAAAACAGCAAAATCTTCCATCTGATTTTTGCCGACCTTCCCTCCCCTCCCAGCCCCATGCCTTGTTCCGTTCAGGAAGAGCAGTATCTGACCTTTCAACATCTGGACTGAAGTTCAAGATAATTAAATTGCTTCACACTGAACTGGTAAAGTGATAAATCCTGATGGGAGAAAGGAGTGTCTAGCTTTCCATCCTCTTCCAGATGGCTCTGACGTAACAGGCTCTAGCGCTTTGGATAGTTCCCCTTCAACCATTTTATTTCAAAGAAGAACTTAATGACAGCCTCCAGATGCTGCCACAATTCACGCTTCCACAAATTTTTGAAGTGTCCAGTGTGAGTGGAAAAAAAGAGGAAGAGATCCTATAAGCAGAGCCTTGAACTATACTCTTGTTTTTTCCTGAATGACAAAGCTAAATATGGGAGGATTTTCCCCTACTCTGTAGAGTAATTAAATTTTTAAAAATTCTTTAGAATAATAGTAAGGTTTCAAAGCCAAAAGTTAGGAAATATGAATAATCCAGTCTGTTTCCTTGCAGAACATAGGCCATAAATTTTAGGGCTAGTATTCTTGCATTAAGACAGTAACTTTTCAAATCAGAGCATTTTTCCCCCACATCCATTGGACACATCTAACAACTTATCATTAGAACATGCCTTAGAAGGCTGGCATATCACAGTGTGCCAGTGTCTTGCTTTATGAAGGGCATGTTGGGGAAGTTTCTTGTTCCTCTTTTTCAGCAATGTTAATCTTCCAATTCAAGCCTTTAAAAACAAGCAGCAAGGGACTACAGGGCAGGTGCTTGCCAAATGCATACCACAAAAACCAATCATTCAACAAATGTGTTCATTTAAATGTTAAAAGGGAAGAACCATGTCATAAGCCCTAACTTTGCAATCTTTTCCACTTGGGCAGGACCCTCTGCTAATGCAAGATGCTCCACATGGGTGTAGGAGCTGGGCTGCCTGATATAAACTGCAGGACTGGGGCCTTGTTTTGCAACTTGTACCTTTGTGTGACTTGCTGTAAGCTCCTAACAATGCCAGCATCAGTATATGCCAGGAGATGATGACCTTGCCCACACAGCTCACCAACTGTTAATGTAAATAAGGTGATTAATGGAAATGTTATGCAGACAAGACGGGAGCCAAGAAAGGAAACTCCCCAATTCCTTCTGGCCTTGATTCTTCACACGCCAAGAGAAACTCCTCCCTCCCCTCAGCTGACACAACTGAATAACATGCATCTACATGGAAGCCTGTGATGAAGGTATCAATAGAAACACAAGGTTTCCATTACAAACTGCAGTCCAGATCGGTCCTCCACCCACCTCAGGGTTGCTCAGTAGGAGTCTGACTGCTGCCCAGACCACTTGACAAATTTAGAACGGCTCCAGAGGGGAGTCGATTAGGCATCTGACTGCTAGCAGCTCCATCTCAGCTTTGGAGAGCGTTCTCCCTCTAGGCCTCCTTCCTTCCTCAGTCCATTGTTACTGTGAAAAGGAGGTTGTTATTTGGCTCATTAAAAAGGACTCTCTGGGCCTTTTCCCACCATGTGTTACCCCTTTTTCAAGTCTAGGAAGTGAATCTTTTGTAATCAGACAGCCAAAGGCTGATCTCAACCACCAAGTCAGAGCATTCTGCACCTTGCGCTCACTGTAATGGGCTGCATGCAGCCTTAATATTACCAAGCACTGTGGGCTGGGTAGCAATGCTGCAGAGTTAATTAGTATGTGGGCAAGCCTCCCAGAGGGATCTCTTCTTGGTGTCACTATGGCTATTTGTTGTTTGTTTTATTCATGTAATTTGCTGCATAGCAGTGTCTCAGGACTAAGTATCCTCCAAAGAGGTGTCTACAAATATGATTTGTCTTTGCAAAATCTAAATTACACAAGGCATTACAGCTTGTCTGCTGACATGAATCAGGCTGGAGAAGGTTGGTGGGATATTACAAGGAATTAAAGATCAAAACTGTAGACAAGGGCTCAAGAGAGTGGATCAGAGATCCAAGACCTTGTGCTCAGAAGCAGTCACTATTTCTGCTCGCTTTCCCTTGGTTTCCATAGGAGTAAGTTAGACCATTACTGTCTGAATTCCTCTTCTCAGGTAGAAAGAGTTAATGACTGCCTGTGAGCCAAGGCCTAGGATGAGAAGAGAAATGGCCCATCCTAATACTTGGCATGTTGTAGTATCTTCTATGTAAGGATCTCAGCCTGCTTCAACAAAACTAGATTGGGCATTTTGTCCCTGCTTTTTCCTGCAGTTGGGCCCATTTCCTCAGCCCTGTCCTAATTCCAAATTAATTGTTCTGGGCACTACTGTAGCCTTATTTTGCAGTAGATACTCTAAAACAGCCCCCCAGTGGAGGCATCTGTGGAGCAGTGGGTCTCCAGCCCCAGTCTCGCCAATAAATGAGTTAAAGGTCCTGAGTTCTGATCAATATAGGATTAAGAGCTAAACGCTGGAGTTAGAACCAAGCTTAAACTTCAGACCTAAATATTTCTGTGCTTTATGAATGTTGGGAACCACATCTTGCCATCATGGATCATCTGCTACCTACCAAAGCCGTGTCTCTCATTGTTTAAACATTATTGCCAATGGATGATTCAATTACAAACATGTGCTATGATGAATTTAGGTACCAGGGTACTTGGTATTGCTTCTGCTTCCTACTAGGATGATTGAAATATTGCAAGTAACAAGGAATGTGGCTCTGGTAAGAATTGTAATTAAATTCAAATTCAAATCTGTCAAACTATAGATCCCTGAACACTGCCATCAGTACTCAGCTTTTGCCTGAACTGCTGTAAAGAACAAATCGTATGAACTATCTCTTCTCTATGGCTACATTAATAGAATTCATGTTTACTAGTGACCCAGCTTTAAAATAAAAATGTGCTCATTAAAAAAAAAAGACTTATTAAATTAAATGTTTTTTAAAAATTAATTCTTCATTATGGGAAATGACAGACTAGTAGGTTTTTCACCTGAAAACATGGACTTGTGATTTTTCTAACCTTTGGTGCCTAACAGCAAGATGGTAGATAACCCCCCTTCCACTGAAGGCCATGTCATGGGTTTTCCAGGGATTACATGCAAGATTGGGTCTTAGCTGAGAGGTCAATTTGCCAGAAGCCAAAGCAAACAGAAGCCAATAAATCTGTCCCTGCTGCAACTGCAAAATTCTTCAGTGTGAACTTTAGTGTTGTTTAATCAATAACCTCCTAGTAGCACAGCATGCAAGAGGTCTGTGAGTCTAGTGTTTATGAGCACAGAAGATGCTTTATAACAGAATGACACAATCTGATACTATGAGTTCATTGCTATTATAGGGATGTTGGGGGTGGGAGTTTCCTTTTATTTTTATTCTGATTATGGATGGATTGTCGTGCAAGAGAGCTAGGTGGTACTTAAGTGGGTTATGAGCAGCCTCAGCCAATGAAAACAGCATTCAGCTACTGTGAATAGCAAGCTCTGAGAAGTAGTTTTATGGGCTGATAATCAAACAGAAGGTCTGTGTTCTGACTGCCTGACAGAGTACAGTTGCTAGTTAATGTGTATATAAACCCGTCACATTCACTTTATAAAAGCTTCTGCCCAGATTTAAAAGCTGTACTTGCCTTTATAAGCCAGGGTGCATGTTTTTTTCTTGTAATGGGATTCTCTGACAGTCTGAATTGTATTCTGTTTTCCAGGATGCTCACTTTTAAATAGGAAAACTTTTTTTCCCCTCTGGAAAATCCAGTTCAGCACCTGCAGTGCTGTGCTCAGCAAGCTGGCTTCATTAACATACATGTGGTCAGACTGTTAGCTGGTCATTCATGTGGAAAAAGGCCACTTTATCTATTTTACAATCTAACTTGAGCTAGTTTCATGTGTGCTGGCCACCCTGGCTTCTCACCACAGTTTACATGAAAAAAAAAAAGACTGAAGAAGATACATGCCCTTTTGTCACTTCCTCATTTGTTTTTTTAGTCTTTCATAGGCCCTGTTGGGTTTGTTTTTTTTAATCAGAGAAATAGAGTAGGGGAAAGAAGATTTTCAACAGGAATTAGTGATTTGTGGTGCCTCCACCTTTTCCTCCTTCAAACCTCAAGGGAATTTCAGAAGATGCCGAGTACCAAATCTTCTGAATATCACATATTGGATGTCCCAGGCTAGACACCAAAAATCACAAGCCATCTTTGAAACCCTGGAACATATTTTAATAGAACAGACATATATGCGTCATTCAAAAACTTGTTTAAGTCTATCCCAATCATGCTGTTAGCCCAATAAAAGGCATCACCAACAAAAATTCTTACCTTGCACATATTTCCTATGTCATCATGGATACATCATCACTCTAACGCTATTCAATATTTAATCATTTTTGCTAGGAAAACCCTGTCACTCTTCCATTCAAGACAACCAGACTACAAAGTCCATTATACTCAAATAAGAATTGGGTGTTGGTAAGTAAGAAATGACTGTGAATGGCCTTGCCAGGCTATAATGACTTTCATTGCTTTGTTTTGTTTTGTTTTGTTTTGTTTTTATAAGGTCTGACTTCCATTGCTTAAATAAAAATGAAGAAGAAAAGACTATAACATCATGAATAAAGCATATCTTCATTAGAAAATATGAATAGGATGCCTGTAGTTTGCCTTGGGATTGGTAGCATAGCGTTTAAGAAATTCCTTTTTAAATTAATTAATTAATTAATTAATAATAAATGCCAGGATGGGTGGGGGAAGAGGAATGTGGAAAGAGTTTCTGTTTGCATAGGACCCAGATGTAAAGAGATACTTGGGAAGCATGGTTGGGATTGGCAGGGGCGAGGGGTGAGTGGAGTGTGGCGAATGCTGTCCTGGGGAAGAGGTGGGCAAGCAGGAGTGGGTGGTAGCAGGTAGGGGAGGGGGAGGTTAAGGTTTGAATTGTCTTTGGGATACGGCAGCATAGAAAACTAATAAGCAAAGAAATAAATATAACAACAGGCGGGATTAATATGGTTTCCCTTCTTAAATTGGTGATAATTAATAATAAATCCAGATTCTGTCCATTTGATGCTCTACCAAAGCAATGCACAAAGATACTTTTCAAATAGCTTGTCAAACACAGCCCTGCTTCCCCTTGTATTCTTGATTTATATTTTCACACCGTTTTTCTTTTCAGATTTCTAAAAATAATTAGAAATATATAAAAGTAAAACCATGCCTGGTGGCAACATGTGCCTAATAAATGAAGGAGAAACCAAATGAAATAGGCAGCATGAAACCTTTGTTTCCCTAAAAGCACTGTAAACCTTTCCTAGCTTGTATTGTTTTGCTATATTAATTTTTCTTTTGAGAGGTTCTGTGCTTCACAGGTAGCACATTGTCACATACTGCCATGATGAGCGCTGCTATAGTAAGTACATAAAATACAGTAGGAAAGTCCCTATTACTTCCCAAAGCTTAACTTGTGCCTGGGGCAAATTCTGTCCTGCACTGGTGCAGTTTCTTAATGTAAGAAATGAACAGGCCTAATCTGTGCTAATCCTGTCCTTTTGGGTGGGGAGAAGAAAGTTGTTGTTCCTTTTTCTTCTTTTGAAATTGTGCACCTGCTATCTGGGTGTGTAGCCAACAATTATACTAAACATTGATGCACAATGGAAAGGTGAGTGACAGAATGATCTGCACAATGCACACTTTTATTGCAGAAAGAGATTTCTAATGAACGTGTCTCCTACTGAATTCCCTTTTGGAAAAACTCCTGTAAAGTATAAGAACTATCCTTTAGAATTCAATTAGTCTGTTTTATCACTCCCGTAGAATTCTATAGATTTGCTCGAAAACCCTATAGAAAGGGTATAATTCTTCCACTGGCATAGGTTAAAGTATCCCCAGACTACTGTAACTTCCATTTGGGTTCTTAATCAGTGCAACTCCACAACTTGGGATCCACACAATTACTCAGAATTCCTCTTGTATTTTCCCTGTCCTGCTGAGCACAAGTCAGATGGAATAGCAAGATTTGACAACATGAGAAAATGGAGGACTTGACTGATACTGACAGTAAGTAAAACTTAAGAAACTAGAAATTGAAATATCATAAGCTGTGTTGTCGGGGTACACCGATAGAGACTTTTTTGGGCCAATACCAATGGCCGATTTTTAGCGAGATACCGATCTGTTCATATTGCAAGATGCTGATCTGATTCCGATATGCAGCCAGGCAGCATGAAGAGTGGTGCCCAGCAGGTAAGTCTGTTGTGGGAGAACAAGGGAGGGGAGGGGCGTGGAGGGGGCAGATCAAGGCCTCCACAGTGAGGGAGGGAGTGGGGCTGGGGCATGGGCTGCCCAGCTGGGTCGGGGAGTGGGACAGAGCTGCCAGAGGCTCACCCAGGGGATGCAGGAAAGGAGGCCCAGTCCTGCCGCTGCACACACCCCAGGAGGGCATGGGGGGAGTGTGCCCCTGGATCTGCGAGCAGGGCGAGGGCGGGCTGCCAGGGCAGGGACCAGGCTTGGGCCAGGGCAGGCACTGGGTTCTTCCTGGTGGAGGGCTGAGGTGGGCTATGCTCAGGGAAAGTGGCTGTGGAGCTGGGAGGGGGGCTATGGGAAGGGGCTATAGCCACCCCAAAACTCGCTGTAGCCCAACCCCTGCACTGGGAAGAGCCCGGTGCCGCCCTGGCCCCAGCCTACAGTGGCAGTCCGCCCTCACCCCATGCACAGATCCAGAGACACATGCCCCCCATGCCCTTCCAGGGTGTGTGCAGCGGCAGGAGCCACTCCCTGTGCCTCCCAGATGAGCTGCTCATGGCTCTGCCCCGTGCCCTGCCCTGGCTGTGCAGCACCTGCCCCAACCCCACTTCCTCCCTTACCACAAGGGCCTCAATCTATCCCTGCATGCCCCTTTTCTCACAACAGACTTACCAGCTAGACCCAGCTGCTCTCCACACTGCCGGGCTGTGCTCCTGGCCACCTGTGTGCTGCGCTGTGGCTGTGCACATGCATGGAGCATTTATTGGCCACATTATCAGCCACATGAGCCAAAAAAAGCTGATTTCTGATACTCTCATTTTTCCTTATATTGGTGCTGATCCGATATGGGACCAATGTATTGGTGCGCCTCTACTGTGTTGCATCTTGATTTACTTTCATGAAGTTAAGAGTTGATCTATTTCTGTGACTTGGCAATAGGCATTGTTGAAACTCCTTTGGTGCCAAAAGGGTGGTTTATTGTATCTGTAAAAGACACCAGGTGCTAATCCAGATGAGTGCACACACGTAGTTTGAGGCACCACAAATGACATGCAGTGCAAACGCACCCTTTGAAGTGCAACAGTTTTTTTTGACACCAGAGATCCTGGTGTCAATACAACACCACCGCTAAAAAAAAAAGGAGTGTGACGCATGTGGCAGCAGTGTGCACTGCCAGAAATGGAGTCTGGCCAGCCAGAGCCACACTCTGACTGCCAGCCAGGCTCTGGGAAGCCGGATCAGCACCGCTGCTGCTGCAGGAGGCCCCCAAGAGCCTAGGTAAGGCTGCTGGGGCCAGAACAGGTGCAGGGACATGCACAGGTGCACCACATGTGCAGGGACATGCTCAGTGGCAAAAAGCATGCCTCCGCACGTGGGGACGCGCCCAAGGTATCTCAAAGTAAAGAATCTTGATGAGATCTGCAACTGGAAAAAAGTTTAAAAGTTCAAATTCATCACTCCTTGGTGGTTTATAGGCGTGACTACCAGGTGATCCTAAGCTATGGAGAAATTGTACTCAATATAAATATTTACCAGATTCTATCAGAAACTGTGCACGGGAGTACAAAGAACAACATAGAAAACATTCAAAGATTATGTGGTTTTATCATGGGAAACAGTCTCATAACTAGGGACCTATTTAAATCGCAGTTTCATGATTTTTGCAGAAACTGCAAAAAATGGCAATCCCCGTAACTGTCATAAAAATGGCATTTGGCCGTGATTTCCCAGGAAATCAACCAAAAAAAAAAGCCTTAAGAAAAATAAGATGTTGGTCCCTTGTAGGAGCCAGTGGTCCTTGCTGCTGCTGTGGCCCAGCCTCACAGCCCACCTGGGAGGGGAGACGCCAGCTTGCAGGGCAGCATGAAAGGCAGCCACCAAGATGGTGACTGGTCCCTCATGCCTCTCTGCCAATCAGCCCTAATTGGCAGTTTTCACAGTTATCTCAGTTTTCACAAAAAGAAGCTTGGGCATGGCCACACGAAGGGCAGCCAGCAGTCAAGATGGCAGCCACCACTTCATGCTTCCTCTCTCCTTTCCCCAGGGCCTCTCTGCCAATCAGCACCAAGGGGTAGGGCCACTGCAAAATGACTATGAAATTGGCTCTTCAAGCCATGACCACGCTTTCCCTTGGTGCAAGTTAGGTAGGTCCCTCATAACGCACATTTGTTGGTTCAAGGACAATCAACATGAAGCACCACCACCTCAGGAAGTGAACACCACAGGCCTTTACCTAGATCAGCTTGCAGATAACAACATGGAGTTCACCAAATTTGATAAACAATCTCTACAACTGATTAATTCAGTAACTAAGACAGGAAATGGAGCAATAACAATGGAATTCAGTTCATATCCAAATAGTTTCAATTCCCTGTAAAAAAAAAAAAAAAAAATGTATCAAATATATCGCACCAACTCTTTATTGTCCTGCCACAGTAGATAAGTGGAAAGGCTTATCCACACATCCAAGCAAGGAATTCATACTCTGAATCCAGATAAACGGAGCTAGCAACGCCAAACTGTATTTTCTGCTGGTCCATAGGAATGCAGATATCAGCAATCTTGCTAATAAGACATAACTTCAAGTCTTGTCTGTACTCAGTCAAGCCCAACCTACAGAAGATCTTTCTTAAGAAACAGCATGGTCAAATGGCCACACATTGTGACACATAACTGTGCAGTTTTCACATAGAAAAAAGTTTTAGTAAGAGGCATCCAAGCTTAACAGACGGAACCCTGGAGTGCTTGTTTCACAGACTGAGCCTCTTGGCTTATCAGACAGAAATGGCACTCAGTGCAACATGGAAAAGACCTATAAAACAGTTTTTTGAGCAAAAATTGAGTCTAGATATTCTATTAATGATGCCCATTCAAACTATCAAGACCACAACATAGCAGACTGTGATGAAGATATTGCTGGGACAGATGTATCAGAAAGTACAGGCACTGCTCCAGACATCCTTCTGATTACTACAAGATGCTATCCAGGCAGAAGCTGTAATTAACCTCTTAGATTTAATTTGTAGCGTGCTGGATATTTAATGATAAAAATGGAAACTGTCACTTTCTAAATACCCTGTTATGCTGAAGAGAAAGACATGCATACATATGCACAGAAGTTGGATAGTGCACTAGTAAATAGTTTGCAGGCTTTTCAGCTGCCTTCACTCCAAAACATCAGAAGTTACCACCTGCCAGAGTAACAGTGTGCATATACCGTGTGCACATACATAGCCAGACTTTGCATATTGCAAAGGAATTTTGCATATAATGAAGGAATATTTATTTGGATCTCACTGTCCCTATGTGATTCTGGCACTTCTTCATATTACAAAGCTACCCCAAACAACGTAAAGAAGATGGTGTTTACAAGTCATCGGAGTGAAAATAGAAGAAGGTAATGGACAAAGGATTCTGTTTCCCCAGACCAGTCTTTTTTTCTAGCTGAACAAAAGTCTGGAGTAAGGGCAGAAAATTGTTTCTTTATTGTTTTCATGTGGGAGAATGTTTGCACTGGTTATTACTCCCCTCAAGAATATAAAACATATTTATTTGAAACAATGGTTTTCTTTATCAAGTGCTTTATCAAGCCCTCAAGACTTCAGAGAGTTAATTTAGGGTAAACACTCTTGCTTTCAAGGGGAAGAGGGAATGGGAAATATTGAGACCAGACACAGGTTTAAAATAGAATATTGCTAGAGATAATTTTCCATTAATAAGGACAGTGAAATTGTTTTTCCCTAGAGGCAGAACAGTTTGAAAAACTGCATGTGCAGAAATTTAGCTAACAGAGATAATAAGCAAGTCTGACAACTTCTGATCTACAAACAATTTTTGTGATAAAAGTCTCAATGGCTTGCTCTTCCATGTCCAGGACTTTGATATGAATCAGATGAGAGTGCACATTTAGCCCTGAACTGCATGCACACTTAATAAAAAATCCAGTTAACTATACATCCGACAACTAATTGGTAACAGTAACACAACAAAAGTGTTTTATTTTGTTTTAAAAATATACAGTGCTTTTGGGAACATCCCAGAGCTTTGCTTAGATGGTCCTGCAGAAACACATTTCTCATGACACTTTTGTCTCTTGATTAACCAATGAGAACTCTAGAACCTCTTTCCAAAGATGTTTGTATCTACGTGTTTCCAGACATATCAGGCTGTTTTCATGGCTGGTAAGAGATTCATGCTAAAATCTTTGCAGTAGTTGTGTGTTATAAGCGTTGCTTATGTTATTGTCATCTCTGCTGTGTGCAGTCTAGTTACATGGTGCATATTAATTAAAACTGATCCCAAAAAGCTCTTTCCTAAATGTATATGCTCCAGCAACTGCCTGCTGTTAATCTTAGGCCTGCTAAACCTGTGGCAATCCCTGGGTGTAATTTAGAGCAAATAGTTCCCAGGTGCCACCTTGCTAGTTAGGAGTTAGCTGGCTTGTAGTGACATTTTAACCAGAACTCCCTTGCATGCCAGGCTGCAGACAGCTGAACTCAGCCATACTCAGCTCATCCTGATAAGATGATGTTGATATAATACACAGTGAAACCCCCACATTGGGGAAAGAGATTATTTGTATAATTCCTATTTCAACTTTTCTAGCCACCTTGGAGTTCTAAGTTACTCCTGCTTTGAGTGACTCTGGTTACCCCTATCATACAGAGAGTGAAACAGGATGAAAACTGTAACAGAAATTACTGTTTGCAGATGCTTGTACAGGCTGGTTGTAAATTCTCCTTTCTGTTATAAATCCAAGATAAGTTAAAAGAAATACCCTGGATTTATACTTGTATAAATGGCCTCATGTCTCATGCCTCAGCATTCACAGCTGCATATTCCAGAATTTTTTCAAATGAAGAAGAAAAGGATAAAGAGGAGGGCGTTGGTAGGAGGACAAAAGTTTGTTAGGGAACTAAATAATCAACTGACTTATTCCTGCTCCTTTCCGCTGGTTGAGAGCTTGTGCAGCGGCAGTATTAACAAAGTGTGAAACATAATCCTTATCAGAGTTAATGGATGCTGTTTTAGTCACTGTGTGTTCCTATTCCATCTAGCTACAGATAGGACAAGGATACACGCATCCACCTGTTTTCTAGGTAGTTGTAAAAGATATGTAGGAAGCGGTTCTGGTGTTTAGTAACATGTAGGTTTAAACATCTTGTATTGTTTTCAACATTCAAACCCTAATAATCTGGTCTTCAGAGTCATACAGATTAATTGAGTTAAAATGGAGAAAGATTTGAGCTGTTTGAGCAGCTCCTTCTGCTTCTGCTGGCAGACATCAGTCAAACTAGTCTTTCCCAAATGTTTTAATCTGAGCTCCCCTTCAGGCAAATAAAACCCCTGCATCCCCACCCTATTCCACTCCCCACTGCCATGTGGTAGGAAAGCCCTTTTCCATTTTAAGGGCTAGGGACAGAAGTTGCATGTAAACATGTTTAAGTGATCAGAAACTGGTTCAAACCTGTAACAGAACAGAAGTTCAGTGCACATAAACCAGTTTCAAAATGGCTGAAACTGGTTTAAGAATGTAGTATCAGACTTAACTGATTTGGTTCAAACTGGTTTATGAAACTTCTGTCCCAGACGAATTTGTTTTGCACACTTCTTCCACTTTTGGAAGAAGTTTTTTGCAAATGCACCCTTTGGGAGAAGCTGACAGATTTGTTTTCGTGGTATGCTGGTGCCTTTGACAAGCAGTGAAACAGTAAGTAATGTTCAAGCTCAAAGTATTATTGCTGGCAGCTGAGTGAAATGAATGGGGCAGCTGTATATCTTATAGATATTGTCTCAGGTTCTCTGCAACCACAGGCAGATGCCTGCATCCAATACATTTCACATTCTGTCATTTTTCTTTGAAATAATAACAGGTGTTTTGGAGAACAGCTGAGAGCTTTGACTATGCAACCCCCAGGAAAACCTCTATACCATCTCCCTCGGCCAGTGAGTCCCATACTTGGAGAAGCACTGAAAGCAAGCATCAACAACCATGTCTGTTGCTGCTACACCTCATGCAGCATAGAGGATGGTTGGTTTATGTTCTTGAGGCCATGCTTGTTAATCAGGCAGGTGCTGAGGAGGGGAAGTGGTTTCTTTCCAAATTAAACCAAATTCTGTGCTTTAAAAATAAAGCTGCATGTTTTCTTTATCAAGCATAGTAACAGATAGCAGTTCCTTTAAGATGGAGGTGGTCGTGGGTAAGAGGTAATCACACCTCAGTGATGCTACAAAGCTTAAAGTAAAACTGAGTCTATCAAACCAAAGGTGTTAGAATTAGTATAGCCATTAACGGACCCCTGCACATTTCAATGGTTTGTTACTTGGCTGCTATTTGCAAAAATGCATGTGCTATAGGCATTCCACAGAGACACATCTATAAGCACAGTTGCCTAAACATTTTCATTTTTACTTGCTCTTTGTTCAGATTTTACTTTGGGGGCTGAAATTTGGCATGCTGTCTGTAAGGCTAAAAGCAAACATTTTTAGGAGTTTAACAGATTTAGAGTTTCAGAGAACGATGAAGGCTGTGGAGAGAGGGGAAGGAATGCAAGGGGCCGGGGGGAGAGGTTCTGGGAGAAAGAAAAATGGAGACCTTTTACTGAATAGGTCAACAAGAGATGATAGAAGCTTGATCCAGAAATGTAGACTATGCATACCTAGTAAAAATGAGCTTTGTTCTGGCCAGGTTGTAAGAGTTTAAAACTATTCTTTGCACAAGCACAGTGGGCTTTGTGAATACAATAAAACGAGCAATCTGCCAACATTCTACTGGCACCGTTGACACGTACGTATATCCACAGAGTGGAAATTTCCATCGACTACAATGCGTCTCAGTGCTCCATTAGACTTACATGTGTGCATAAGGAAGCTGTACGGAATTTGGGTTGTGATAAGTAACTGGACTGGTAAAGTATATCAATGCACAAAAACCTACCAAGGAAATCCTATATGAATGTTACTCACCCTGTCCTTGCCTCACTTAGCGTGGTGCAATCTATCTGATACCATTAAAAGAAATTACACATGAATGACAATTTTTTTTTAAATTACAACATTTTCTGAACAACTTTGTAGTATCCTTATAGTATCTCAGTATTTCATAATTTTATTGCAATAGTGCCTTAAATTCATGCAATAAAATAATTAAATGCAAGCACCTATGTGCTGAGATTTTTTTTTTAAGGTGTATATGGATTTATTTATTCCCCCCCCCCCCCCCACCTATTTCCCCCCCCCCCCCCCCCCCCAAGATCTGTTCTCTAGTGTGGACTTGTACCTGCATGATTTCACACACACACACAAAAGGTACCAATGTGAATTTTCCAGTGCTCTGGTTAGTAAACAGCTTGACATTCCAGAGAATTATTGCACAAAACATTTTAACAGGAATGATGCCAGCATGCTATGCCATGTTCCAGCTCGATTCAACTAGTTTCACTCTACTTTCTTGTAATGGGAGAAAAGCTGGGAGATAGCTGGAGAGACCCAATTCATCCATTCTGGCTGTAGTGCCTCATTGGGATTTATCCCTGGAATAAGCTAGCTGCAGCTAGCAACTGGGCCTCTGCCCTTCCTCTGTGGAAAATATCCTAAGGTTTCAGTTGAGGCTGTGCAGCAGATGTGCCTAATAGGTGTACCCATAGCTGCTTTGATCATGTCCCTCAACCTTCAGATGCTTAGAGTTGATCTACCTGGCTGCAGGCCTCTGGCAGATGGGAGGTTGTAGGCGCTTTACATACTGAAATTCCATCCTACATGGATTATCCAAGAGGCTTCGTTGGAGAAACTGGCATAACACAGAACTGTGACCATCATCCCAGGAGTTTTGAGACGTTGCTTGATAGAGCTGCCCGTGAGAAAGCAGAGACAGCGTATTTATCTATCTGTTACAATTTATCATAGCAACCAGTCAAAAGTATTTTATCGGTCTTTCCTGAGTGTGTCACTGAGAGAAACGCTTTAACTGATGACAAAAAATCATTGCCTTGAACCAGAGGTCATTTAAGGATATGTTCGCTTTTATGCAGCTTGACTTGAGCAAAGTTTCTGGTTAGCTGGTGGTTTTACACTGGGGGCTGAAAAAAAAAATTAGTAACTTGTGAGGTCATTATTCCCATGGTAGCTGCAAAGGTGGCTCTCAACTCTCTAAAATGTTTCTTGTATCCCAAGTGGAGGCTTTGTGAAACCTGCTGAGTCTGCAGGGCCTGAAAAATACAGGATATGTGCATCTGACTTCAATGCCTGTACTTAAATAACTTGCATTGTCTAACTATCATCTAATAATATATGTTAAGATAACGATCTCACTGCCCGTGTGAATGCTGCTAACAAAGCAAGTGGGTAATAAAGAAAAAGAATAGCTATAGAGGCATGCTATAAAAAGTATTCTTTAGAGGTTGCTCTTAATTTGGATTGTGAAATATATATACCGTATATGTATATTTCACTCTGTCAGGCCTATCTGACTTCCAAACAGCTGATCCAAGATCACATGGAGGGAGGAAAAAAAAGTTAGAACACGCCTAAGTTATGAAATGGACTAGAAACCACATGTCCTACATAAACAAGTTCCAGGTTTCTGCTCTTGAACGTGCCATAACTGTGTTCAGCCAGACAATAACATAATACAATACTTGTGCATTAAACTTTTAAAGGCACCTTTTCTGAAATGAACTTGATTGTGCACTTGTTCTATAATGAGCTCTGTTTTGGCAAAAGTTTTGTTTATGCAGGAACTGTGTTGCAGATGCATATTTTCCAGTGTCCGTCAGAAAAGGAATGATGTTTTGATGCTCATCCCTGCAGCAAAACAGGTCATTTTGAACTCTTTTCCGTAAGGCTGTGATCAGTTCCTATTATAAGCAAACCAAACATTGCTCTGTAATTGCCACATTTCATAAAAAAAAGGCAGTGGATTCCTCTGGAAACGTGACAGAAAAAATATTTTGCCATCTTTAATCTGTGGCAAGGAGGAAAACAAATATCAGTGTGTAGGGCAGTGGAACTTGGCACTGCCGGATCTTTGGTTGCAAGAACCTATTGCCACTTGGCACTGTTTAGCAGTTATTGTTAGCTGACGGTGCTAAAGAATGGATGTAAAGTAGTTAAGTAGATTACTGAAGAAGGTTGTCAGAAGAGATAGGGTTGTCTCATGGTTAATAAATTTACTTTTATGAAATCATAATAGTGCATTAAAATATACTGTAAACTTCCATTACACCATTTCAAGATCAAACAGGAAGAGAAAGGTTGACTGCGAGTGCCAATGCAAGTGCAGATGGAGGTGTCTGGGATTTTTTTTAAACACATCTGCTCCATATAGAGTAGGTTGTATGTGATCAACAAATTCAAACTCATGTCTTAAGCTTTTTTAGAATATCCTAATTATATAGTTGATATAGACAAGGGGGCATATTCCAGGCCAGGAAGAGTTTTGCCTGAATAAAATTTTAGTAAAGACTTCAGGATCTGGTCCAAGGAAAAAGTACTTAGCTGAAAAGCCATGTGAGGATCAGGCAATTTAGGTCTCTTTAGAGGTTAGTAGTGTTGAGGTGAAGAACCTTGTTAACCCATCAGCTCCTCAGTGCAGTTGATTTAATCCTAATGGATTGCAGCTGAATTCAGCTAAATTTATTATTCACTCCTCAGTCCAGAGGGGAGTACCTTTGTTTTCCCTGCACTCTAACTTTAGCTTGCTTTTAGTACATGAGTTTTTTAAAACTTTACTTTTCTTTGAGAAAGTCATGGCTGTCATAGTTCAGAAATGTTGGATTAAATTTGACAGTATATGTATAGCAAGAAAGGGACAACTTTGGTATTTTCCTCCATAGGAAGAAACACAAACACTAGATCTAAGAGAGGACTTATGCACCTAAGTACTACAAACACACATTTTAGGACCCCAACCCTTACAGTGGAAATCAAAACCCAAAGCTAGTTGCCTAGATTCTCTACGAGTATGTGGAAAGAGAGGAGCCTCAGAAGAGTGATTCAAAAACTCATACGCTGGGGCAAGGAGCTGCCTGAAGGTAGGCAGAAGGAAATTCTAAGGACAAGGTGTGCCTCTCCAGAACTTCAGCTCCTGAGTTAGGACTGAAGACAGATACCTTCCTTTATGGAGCAGCCAGAGACCAGAATCCTCTTCTGAGGGTAGGTGGTTAACATAGTTCTTTGAAGGAACTGTGCAGGGCCCACTGCCTTCTATTAAGAGACTGCCACTGTTAGAGAGGAAGAGGCATCCAACTTCTGTACAATAAGGGCCCAGGAAGGGGGACACCCAGGTTCTTGGCCCTTCTTAGTCTGAAGAGATTCAAACCAACACTTCTCATCTCCCAAGGGAGTGAGGCCTAACAGCCAGGCTAAACACTACACTGGATACTAGGGTTCTCTCCCACCTTCCTCTGCCACCCTGAAGAAAGAAATGCAATAGTAATGGCACCAGAAAGAGAAAACAGAGGAGGAAGAACACAATTTTGTGGTCTTGGGCTAGGGACAAACATTCAAAAATCCTGAGCCTGAATTGATTCAATCTTTGCAGGTTAGTCTAACCTGGCTAGGCTAAATCAGTTTGTAACTGTACAGATATCCCAGACATGCAGACACATGCCTACAGTGGCTCAAGCTAGAAGCTGGGGGGCACTAAAGCAGCCCTCCCTTCCTAGCCACGGTGCTGAGCTGAGGGGGGTGTGGCCAGACCCCAGCAGGACATTCTGATTATGGAGGGGGTCTCCCCCCCCACCTCATGACCAGCCCAGCAGGGAGTTGATAACAGTTTTTATCACTCCTAACTCGGTATATATCACCTCACTAAGAAAACAACACAGGAATGTTACGAACTACCTGTTGATTCTGCCTTTGTTCCATCTGCCACAGCACAGACCGTAGCCAGCATGTGGTCCTCTAGCTAATATACAGACACCTCTCAGCAAGGCAGAGGGAAGGGGGGAATTCCATAGCAGGGAGTGTGGGG
>NW_005841944.1:1724389-1737580 GCF_000455745.1 Alligator sinensis | reverse complement strand
CAGCCTCTGCTGGAGCTCCAGCCAGGGAGCAGAGGGGAAGAGTCAGCTCTGCTGTGGAGCAGAGAGTCCCACTCAGCCCAGAGAGCATGCTGGGATGCTAGGGGACTCTGATTTAACTTGAACCAGGAAGGGTTCTAAGACACGTTTCATAAGCCAGTTTGACCCAAATCAGTTAAGTCTGATACTGCATTCAAACCAGTTTCAGCCATTTTCAAACTGGTTTATGTGCACTGAACATCTGTTCTGTTACAGGTTTAAATCAGGTTCTGATCACTTAAACCAGTTTATGTGTAATGTCTGTCCCTAGGGGTTAGGTCACTTAAAGGTGGGATAGTTCCAGCCATTCAGGACTGTTTATGCATTTTTCATTAAACCATCATTAGAAAGCAAACAGAATCAATGCTGGGAAGAGAGACAATACCCTCAGCTACAGAGTGGGTTTTAAGGATGGAATGAAATCTAGGCCTCTCACTTTGCGCATAAGCTTTGTAGCCAGCAAGCTGTGGTATAAAAAGTGACCATTACCACCATGATCAGCTCTTTCAACCATATTTTTAAAAAGAAAGGTAGCTATAACTGAATTTTGTGAGGGGCCCAGTTCCAGGGGATGCATAGGTATGCCCTGAGCATGCTTCTCAGGTCAGACCTGTCAGGAAACTTAGGCACTTCTCTACCTAATTTTTGCATCCCAATGCTGCTTATGTAGGATCCAAAGTTAGGGATGTTCTAGGCAGACACAGAATCAGACTGCAAGTACAATTCCTCCTTCAAAGTCCTAATCAGAAATAGCTTCCCAATCTCTCCTGCAGTCCTATGGGGCCCAGCTAATGAAGGTATGTTGGAGATCTGTTGATCTATGCTTCCTCTGCATCAGAGCCCTTCCTTGTCCCCATTTAGCAGTACCCTTTTGTGAAAAAGCACTGGCCCCTTCCACTCCTACTCTCCTGGCAGGCACAGGGTGAATTATGGCAATTTTCTGCAATGGCAACTTCTCATGGACAGATCTTCTACCCAGGTTGTTGCCTAGGTTCTTGTACACACAAGCTAGAAGAGACCTAGGCTGAATGTTTTCTGCAGCCTTTAGCCAAATGGGAACATTTTTTTTCTGGTGCCTGACAGTAACTCTAGTTCAAGATATGCTTCTCTTCATTTCTTAAGGAACACTTCTCTTCAGTAAGCTTAAGCAGCTGTAGGGTGAAATTTTGGCTCCACTGTACTCAGTGGCAAAGCTCTTACTGACTTTGTTGGAGCCAGGGTCTCGCCCCCAGTGTTCCAAATTGATTGTGCAAAACAAAACCAACTTACTGGGGGACCTAGAGCAAATTCACCTAAATGACTTAAAAAAAAAAAAAAATCCTTCAATTTTGCTGAGCCTTAGAACCTGTGTTACATAGAAACCCTCTAATTTTTTTAGGCGTTAGGGGATAACAGTATAAGTAGTTCACTCAGTTTGTCCAATTTAACCTCCATGCTGTCATTAAACTCCTTTGTAGTCTGTCTCCTTTGTAGTCAGTTGATTTTTTTTTTTTTTAAGATCGACCAACGTATTCATTAACTTGCACAGATGTACATAGCACTAAAGAAATATTACAAGCCAGACAAGTCCTGTTTTTTTAGAACGGAGGGTGAATGGAACAGCCTACTTCATAAGGACACCATGTAAATGAAGGTATGCAAATAAGTGAAAAGAAATGAAAGTCAAATAACCCTTTTTGCCTGTGTAAATGCAGATGCTTCATATGTACTCATTAGGTTATACGGGTAGTAGACACCAAATAACATGGCCTTTTCCATCCAGATATGATCTGTGAATTAGAGCCTCTAGCTAGTCAGAGGGAGTCCAAGTTGGTTTTAAGTCACTTTTATGCTTTGCTATTCCTGAAGTTGGGTGGAAACTGAGCTCCAAGACTGCTTGAACTTTCATGTAGCTGCGTAAGGTCAGAAAGAAAGAGGTAGAAACTCAACCACTCTATGGGCTGGGGATCATTGTGGCTCAGGAGAACTCTGGTCACATTCATTTTCTTACTGAAATGTCATTTTTCTGGTGGCCAGGAATGGAGGTAGCAAATACACTGCTACAGAGGCAACCCAAAGATTGCTACACAGAGGGATAGTCATCAAAAGGCCAACCAAAACAAGTTTAGGGCTGTTTTCTACCATCAGAGCAGTGTGGAGCAGCTCCAGAGCTGACCCAATACTTGGGCTCCTAAGGAGAATGTAACAGGGAACATTATGCATTTCACCTGCAGCGTGACTCTTTAAATCTTTGTGTTGGTGATTTTACAATTCCACTGCAGAACTTTGTAATAAAACAGACTGGCTGACCATGCAATCTGTGACCCAGCATTATCACAGCAATACTACAGATCAGCTCTAGGTAGCTCTATATCCCTACCTTATATCAACATGCTCAGGTAAATGTGTAAATATTTGATGTCTGAAAGGCTGTTCTCCTTTTATACTGCATATGGGAGTAGGATGGATTTCACACTAACTTCCCACCTGTTGGAGTGGTGGTAAGATGCTGATTTGACAGAGGGATAATAGCAACACCCCTTGAAAGGGAGCAATGCTGCCAGGGAACAGCAAGAGGCCAGACAGCTGAGAGCGCACCAGATTAGCTCCCTTCATGCAAGAGAGGCAAACTGGTTTCTTATGGAACCCTAGAGCTTGTCTACATTGCCTAGATGCCATGCCCGGGAGCGCTGCTGTGAAGCACGCCAGGCCTGTTTCTCCCAGTTTTGCTTGTGTACTTGACAGAATATCTGAGAGGGCCACTCCCAGCTTTCTGGGATTTGGTGCATGCTGAGTAGCTTCATGGTGGCAGCGTAGAAAAGGCCCTAGACTCCAGTGGGTTTCAACGCTCAACACCACTTCTCAAAGCACTGCATTTAAGACTCAACGCTCAACACCACTTCTCAAAGCACTGAATTAAAGCCCTTCCTCTGTTAGCCTAGGGACAGAAGGTACACATAAACCAGTTTCAAAATGGCTGAAACTGGTTTAAGCTAAACTTGGTTGAATGTAGTGTCAGACTGAACTGATTTAGGTCAAACTGGCTTATGAAACTTCTGTCCTAGAACCCTTCAAGTTAAATCAGAGTCCCCCAGCATGCTTTCCAGCTCTAAGCTGGGCTGTGCTCTGATATGCTGCGTTGGCCCTGGTCTTCTGCTCTCAAGCCGGAACAGTGAGGGCTGGCTGACAAGGGGGTGGGGTGGGGGGAGAGGGGGGAAGGGCAAACCCAGCTGGGGATGCAGCCCAGTCTACAGCAGTGGGGGATTGCCCCCACCCCAGGCAAACCCTGGCTGGGGTTTGGGGCCAGAGAGGGGGCGTTAAACACTCCTTCCCCCGCTCAAACTTCCTGCTGGCTGCAACTGTGGACTACAAATCCCAGAGGCACCTGGAAGCAGGAAGAGGAACTGATAAGCAACCCTGCAGAGTCCTGCTGCTGTAATTGTGCACTGCAAATCCCAGAGACCTCAGGGGTAGGAGGAAGAGGAAGTGAACGCACAGCTAAAGAGCTGTGCTCTAGCACCCCCCACCCCGGCTTCTGGCCGGGCATGTGGCTGCATTTTTTGAATCAAAGGTAAATGTCTGTTCACTTCTGTTTAAATTTAATCTGTACAGCTTAGACTAACCTGAGTTGTTCCTTGTGGTTCAGTGGTAGAATCCTTGTCTGCTACACATGAGACCCAGGTTCAATTCCCAGATGCCTATACAAAATGCTTTTCCCAGCTACAAAATACTACAAAAGCCACAAAATACAATTCCCAGATGCTTATACAGCTATGGAGGCACCAAACATCTAGACCCAGTCTGGTGTTTGGATTCTGTCTCAGTCACCTAAAGTGGGAATGGAAGGTCTAGACAGCTTCCACTCCTCCAAAAACAACTCCTGCCTAGGCATACGTATCAAAGGCCTGGGTGACTTCTCATGCATACACCACGATCCGGAAGGATCAACGATTGCCAAACAGACTAACTTGCAAAGACTGAATCAGTTCAGCCTTGGGTTTTTTGACTGACTGTACCTAGCCTTAAAGAAGAATGACCAAGAAACTCAGCCAGGTAGCCAGGCAGCCACTTCTCCCTTTGTCTGCATAAATCCTCTGTATTAGAATTTTCTGGGGTTTAGGGAGGTAACATCTTTAAAAAGCCAAACAGGAGTATTTGGTAGGTTTTTGTGTTGAAGGGATCACAGTGACTGAGGTCAGACACTTACACATCTGTGTGAATCATCGCACAGCTTTTGAAGTCTGTGGGATTTCATGTGGCATGGAATTTGGACTTCAAAATATAGACTCCTACACTAAATATAACCTCCTAGTCCACATTAAGACTTCAAGACTCTATGGCCTGTGATTATATAAAACTCCATGGCATCCAGATAGAAGTGGGTGGAAAGATTAAACATAAAACAAAGTGCGTGGGGGCAGGGAGTCAGCAGAATGGCAAATATTTAAGCAAACAATATTTTCGGCCTAACCCTAGAGTCTCTTGGTCATGTGGCATCCACAGGCATGAGATAGGTTAATTGACATTGTGGTAGAAGTGCCAGAAGGCATAAAAGGTTTTGCTACTGTCAGGTGCCTGGCAGCACTAACACCGGTATAGCTAGACTGAGTAAAGCACTAGTGGGAATGTTGTTTCTGAACTTCTCCATGGCAAACAAGACCTGAGGGTGAAAGTTCTTGTTCCCCCTACTCAGAATACAAGTGTTAATTAGTAGCAGTTGTGGTGAGTTCTTGTTCTGGACATTTGTCCACTAGAAACTGTCCAGAGACCACCAAAGAGTATTTCCTGCAGGGCAACAAATGGCCATTGGATAATGCCAGCTTTCAATCATTACTGATCTGGGCTGGATTTGAACCACTAGCATTCGAAAGGTTCTGCATCTCCTTGCCCATAACATATAACCTCAGCAATCTAGTCACCCTTCCCCCACGTGTTTTGGATGTAGAGAGAATCCTTTGATTTATGAGTACAGTAGCAGGCTGTGACAAACACGTTTCTCAAGCAAGTTACAAGCTGTACTGTACACATACACGTCGTCACAATCGCTGACATCCCACTTGTAGCCTGAAGTGCTATTCTTAACTTTCAGCTTGCACATGAATACAAGCTATTCCAGTTTTATCCAACATGCGAGAGACTCTAGTCATTCGAAAAACTGTGATCAAATTTTTTGGTGAGCAGCTGTGGGGGTTACTGAGAAAATGGTTTAGAGCACCTTCCATGAGAGGTTCTCCCAAAGTAATTCCAACACCCTGATAAGATAAGTAAGCATTGCCTTACCTCTTTGACAAATAGGTAAACTGTGGTATGGTAAACCAGAAAATATAGGAGGTCTGAGCTCCCTGTTATAACTCACCTACTATGAAAATAAATGTTCACCTTCCTTGGCAATGGCTGTCAGTTCTACATGCTGAGCTTCTGGCCTAACCCAGCTATTTTGGGCCTGTTGCGATATGTATTTCATTTTTTGTAAACGTGGATTTTCAATGTCTTAATTGAAAATTCTGTATTTAAAAAGTGAGAGGCATTAATCCTGTCCAAAACTAACTCCAAATGGAGAAGGAAACAGTCAGGTCTGTCCTGCGGCCAGCGAAGGGAACTTGGCAGGTCTGTTTTCTCATGTCTCTTCTGTCTGTGTGGGAAGCTTTAAACAAAGAAGCTCTAGTCCCTCGGGGTCCTGCCACTCCCAGTTCCAAACTACTCTTCCCTTCTTTTGCTCTAATTTGCACACACGCATGTTCTCTCTCTTGCAGTGACACTTGCTATGGCAATAGCAAATTAAACCCTACAGTGCTGAAAAAATTAAAGGAAGCGGAAAGTAAAAAAATATATGCAGGGAATCTGGAGCAAAGCCAGCGTCCCTGAATGACTCCAGCTCTCCAGCCCGCCCCAAATGACGTCCTCCACCCCCTCCCTGCCCTCCCTCTCCCCAGAGGGCAGGCACAGCCAAGCCCTGCTCTCTTCATCAGAGAGACAGGAGTTCCTCTTCTCCCTTTCTTGGTTTCTAAGCTGCCTTGTGACCTCAGGGACCTTGCAGTATTTTGTGTTTAAAAGGAAAGCAAAGGCCAAGCATAAGGGAATGAAGAGTGAGGGTTAATAGAGATTCTTCTCTTAAATCAAGCAGCAAAACCTTTTTTGCACCCATTAAGGGAGCAAAATCTGCTGCAAGGCACAATGCAAAGCAAGGCAGGCAGCTGGGGTGCCAGGCGTATGCCATCCCTTTCGCACCGGGAATATTCCCCCTCTTACCTGCAGCCAGTTTACCACCCAGCAGCACCTTCCTCCCCCAACAAGCAAAACACACCCAAAAGCCAGAAGGGCTTTCATCTCATCTCATCTGACATCCTAGCGGGGAAAGCTGGGTTATATTAAATGGGAACTCTGGGTGTGGCCAAGGCTGTCTGCCTCAAAACTAGAGCTATTCAGGGCTGTAATTTGCGGAAAGCATTTAGCTCTTTATCTTTTCCTTACATGACTTATTTGTGAATGGGCTTGGATTTTTCCAAATCTGTTTGAACTGACTTGGGGAATGGCTTAAGTGGGTGCACACAGGTCTGATCTCTGTCTTGCAGTGAGCACTTTGAGGAGGAATTGGTTACCTAAAGGTTGTAGGGCCTCTGACCTTGTGGCTGAAACTGTTTTCAACAGGAACAGGGCTGGTAGGTCACTGGGTCAGTTCATTTCAAGATGGCCATGTTAGCACTTCAGGCACAGGTATATGTGCAAATGCTTTTGCATGAGTGTTTGCAAGGCTTTTGCTCTTGTGAACAGCTCATTGGATAAAATAACCATGGTTATGTGAAGGCTAACAGAAAATAAAGCCTCACAGACACTAATCAAAATTAGCCCGTGGTTTGTGTTTACAAACGTATGTTTGTAAGTTAGATTTGGCCCAGCTGCAATGGCCCCTTGGAGTTTGTTCTGTGCGCCCTCTCCCTCTACTCTTGTTATGATAAATGTTCCCTCTGACTTTCTCTCAGCTTTCCCCATTCCCTTTCTGGGTCACTCCAAATTCAAGTGTCTCCCGCATAGAAAGAAAAAGAACAAACTCACTCAAGTGCCTCTAAATGGTTTAATTTAAAAGTGATATATATGGATATTAGAGTTTTCATAGGCAGTAGGGGCCTGTTGATTTCAAGGCAGTGCCAAAAGCAGAGTGTTGGGAGCAATGGGCAAGAAAGATGCAGGAGTAAGCAGCAGTGGAGAGGAGAGTTAGTCACTGGGCAAGAAGTGGCTGGCAGGTAATGATTACAGATCTTGAGGGGTCACTACTAAAGATACAGGCAGCATCCCATCCTGGAGGACTTTACAGCATTGAAAAGAATAATAATGTTACCTTTACAAATATGATTATGATCATTATTCCCCAATGTCTTGTTCTGAGCTTCAGTTCTGAAAGACTAAATCAAATTCCTGGCCAAATACAAGGGTTGGTTTTTTGTTTGTTTGGGAGACTTTTTTCTTTTCTTTTTTTTTTTTTTTTTTTTTTTTTTGGGGGGGGGGGGGAGGGTCTTTTATTTATTACAAAGCTGTAATGAATAAACCTTTGGCTGGCTAGGAACTAACCTGTGTGGGTCCTTAGATGAGCTTTGAGATGGGAAGATTTGCCATAAACTTTTTCGCAACCCACGTAGTAGCATTTGTGCTTTTTCTGGGGTGACTCGGGGTCAGCCCGGCTTCTCCCCCGTCTGTTCCTTTGTTTGGGGCTTGGCTCACTTACTGCAGCCAGGCTAGTAGGTGTGGCTGCTTTTCCTCCTCCACGCTTGCCGGCTGCGAAGACGCTTTCCTCCCCAAACTCCTCAGGAGAAAGAGCAAGGCTTATTTTTTCTCTTTTATCAACACTCTCCGTTTTTTCCATCCGAAGGGCAGGAGAGTTTGGGATGTGCTGGTTTAGATCGGCTAAAATCCTGGCCACCACAAAAAGCGATGATCCATTGTCTTTCCCAGTCTCTTTTGCTTCCCACTTTTCTTCTCCGTTCGAGGGAAGTGGAAGAGGTACTGCTGCATCAGGTCGAGGGTCTGGTTCCCCTCTGGGGCTATGGATGATAGCACGACTGGACATAGAAACAAGGCACTCGGCTGCAAAGTGATCCACATATGCTGCTGTTGCCATTTTTCATGCGTGTAAAAAAAGAAAAAAAATGAGAGAGAGAGAGAAATACTCTTTCTCTTTAAAAAAAAAAAAATACAAATAGCCTTTTCCTCTCCTATAATTTAGAATCTCTTTGCAGAAGTGAGGGTTGATTTAGCAGCTATCATAAATGCACTTTGTTCATGAAGATCACACCCGGCTTGTCCCTAAAGTCATTTAAAGTCCAGTAAAGGGGGATAAAAAAGAAAATCCTAACACTGGCAGTTTGTTGCTTGAAGTGGGAATTGATGCTGATTTTCTAGAAAGCCATAAAATAACAAAAATGCAGTTTCTCTAGCCCTTCCATTGCATTGTGACAGTAGAATAAGCTTTCCCCGTTATTGCTCCTCTGAGTGTTTCAGACCCCCGTAGGGGCGTGGCCTGGGAAAACATCTGGGCGTGACGTCAACGAGAAGCCACATCCTGGGCTGATCAGGTTAGCAATGAACATAGACTTCAGCTGCTGCTGCACTGAGACGCACAGAGAGAGACAGCGAGAGAGCAGCAACGTGCAGGCATAGAGATGTGGCCGTGAGCTTGGAGTCAGCAAGGAAATAAGAGCAGGCAAATGAAAGAAAGAATGTGATTGGCTTAGTGAAGATGTTCCATGGCCTATCAGAGTGGACATATAGAAACTTCCACATTTGCAAATTTTGAGGAGCCAATGAGATAAGTGTTCTTGCATGACGCAGCAGGAGGTAGAAATTCAAGATAATCTTTGGTTTATTTCCCTGAAATCCTTTCAGGAAAAAGCCTACTGTTTGTGGGGGTGTTTCATGTGCTACAGAAGAGCAGTGTGCTGGCAAACAGAACCCACACACGCCATGCTGCCTCTTACACTCCATGAACTTTAGTTCTCAGGACTGTGCAATGATTAACCATCGCATTGTTTTCAAGTATTATTCCCTCTGCCCTTCTTTAGCAACTGCAGAGCATGATATATTTAAACAGCTTCCTAGTAAAGGTGGTTTAGTAGGCATTGAGCTCTGTCTTTGAAAGATTAAAAGCCATGCTAAGTCAGAACCAATAAAAGTAGCATAGAACAGGGAAGTTTTTACAGAATCTCAGCATGGAGCTAAAAACCGACTGTTCTTACAGCAGAGCACTGAGCTGGAAGTCTAAAGACGCATACACTGTAGCACCAGTGTGTCGTCAAATTATTTAAAAGTGGAAAAGATAGCAACAATTTCCTTTCAGGGGAGGAGGGGGATTTTATTTTTTGGTTTGTTTATTTTTTATTTTATTCCCAGCCTACAGAAAAATAGCACAGGTAATTTATAGGGGTTTTGTGTGTGAGTGAATAAACAGCCAGGTGCACTGATTGTGTGAAGAACTTGCTGCAGCAAAATCAAATCTGAGACATGAGCACTTGCCCTGGATGCTGAGTTTGTGGGACAGGAAAGAGGCATAAAAATAGTTGCTGGGCTGCTGGCTGGGGCACTGCCACTGCTAGTAACACAACCACCGACATAGCCCACGCAGTGCCACTGCCCAGAGCACAAGAGTACTCAAGTACATTGATGGGTACTGCTTTAGAGCACTTCAGCCACCTCTGGAACATTTCAAAGAGCATGTATGTTGGTACAGGCAGCCCCTTAAAGCATTTCAAAGACATTTGACATACTTCAAATATTACACCTATCCACCCTAAGTGTATGATTGCCCACTCTTAGACTGTGGTACACGAGGGGAAAACTATGGTAGCTTATATCTCTGTTTCATGGAGGAATGTCCTGCCCTAGTTTAGTTTCTGCTTAATGCAGAGAAAGAGCTAGGAGAATGACATTGGCAGAACAGCACTGACACGCAAGTCCTTGCCTGCTTTTCACCTCTCTGTAATGTGTTTGTTTTTCGAGACCCTATAAACTACACCAGAATAAGCAGCTCTTATGTTGCCTTAAAAACAAACATGCTGGTATCTGTTGGTGAATTCCCCCGCATAGACACAGCTTCAGACAGATTAGTTGCCGTGTCTACACATGCACTTTAATGCACATTAGCCTATTTTAATATTAAAGAATCACTTAAAAATGTGCTTTTTAGTTAATGCACGTTAAAATAGGCTAATGAGCATTAAGGTCTCAGACAGGAAGGCGATCCAGGCTGACATGGACAGGCTCAGCAAATGGGCGGACGAGAACCTGATGGTGTTTAACACCAAAAAATGCAAGGTTCTCCACCTTGGGAGGAAAAACCTGCAGCGTCCTTATAGGCTCGGCAGTGCTACACTGGCTAGCACTACAGAAGAAAGAGACTTGGGGGTCATCGTTAACCACAAGATGAACATGAGCCTGTGCGGCTAGTAAAGCAAGCAAAATGCTGGCTAACATCCATAGATGCTTTTCAAGCAAATCCCAGGACATTGTTCTCCACTTGTACTCAGTCTTGGTGAGGCCGCAGCTGGAGTACTGTGTCCAGTTTTGGGCCCCACAATTCAAAAAGGATGTGGAGAAGCTTGAGAGAGTCCAGAGAAGAGCCACAGGCATGATCAGAGGTCAGAAAAACAGACCTTACGATGACAGGCTGAGAGCTATGGGACTCTTTAGCCTGGAAAAGCGCAGGCTCAGGGGTGATCTGATGGCCACCTATAAGTTTATCAGAGGTGACCACCAGTATCTGGGGGAACGTTTGTTCACCAGAGCGCCCCAAGGGATGATGAGGTCGAACAGTTATAAACTACTGCAAGAACATTTAAGGCTGGGCATAAGGAAGAATTTCTTTACTGTCCGAGCCCCCAAGGTCTGGAACAGCCTGCCATCGGAGGTGTTTCAGGCACCTACATTGAACACCTTCAAGAGAAATTTGGATGCTTATTTTGCTGGGATCCTATGACCCCAGCTGACTTCCTGCCCCTGGGGCAGGGGGCTGGACTTGATGATCTTCCAAGGTCCCTTCCAGCCCTAATGTCTATGAAATCTATGAAAGTGTCACTAAACATTCTGCTGTTTAGTTAATGGGCATTAAGATAGGCCCATTTTTCTAGTACCTCAAAATCGAGGTATTAGTTTTAATGCACATTAACTAAAGTGCATGCTTAAAAGCAGACCCGTTAGGGCCTTGTTACAGAGTAATTTTGGGTGGCTCCTAGAGCTCTTAACACCTGGATTGTTTGCACATTAATACCTGAAACTAAGTTTAAGCACTGGTTCTGTGCCCAAAGCTATGGCACTCCAGGGCAGGATTCTCTGATCCATGTTCCCCAGCTCGTGTTACACTAAGGCGTAGCTACTCTAAGCTACACCTTAATGTACACACCACACCTGCCCCCCTCCAACACTGGCCCAGATTGGGTCCACTGCTCCCCGCCCCCACACTTTATTGTGGCTGCCCATGCTGTTTGTCCCAGAGGAGCAGGCAGGGAAGGGTTAACCTCCTGCCTGGCTACCACTGCTTGTTTCTGGGCAGGCTCAGCCCAGAGAACAGCAGCAACTGGAGAACCTGGTGTTAAGCATTTAGATCTGTCTGAAGCTGTGTGTGCCACATACCAGGACAGTATATTCCTCTGTGAAACAGGGATATAAGCTACCACTGTTTCTCCCTTACATATTGCCTTCTTCCCTAACTTTTCCTGTCCCCGGGTTTCTCTTAAAGGATGTGTGGCTACAAAAAGGGAAGGGGGGATACCTCTATGCTCTGCAAAGCAGTTATGTTGATGATGAGACACTAGAATGGATTTGGGCCTTGTAAACTAAGATCTGAAACTCTCTCTGGACTTAGTCAGGTCATTTAACCCTTCTATCTTAGTGTCTTTACCTATAAAAGAGAGGTAGTAATGCTCAGCCTTGCATCTTGCAGGGCTGCTACCACTAAGTATTATCTGTAAACCATGACATAAGTAATACAAGAATATTTACAGTGACCGCCTCCCCCATAGAGATAAGGAGGGGTCAGAAGACAGGGGTTAACAGGCCCATACCACCAGCTCAGTTGGACAGTCTTTCTTTGCAACACAGTTCAAAATTTGGCTGCTGTGCACGTATCTCTGCACAAGCAGCTGTCTTCCTCTTCTCTAAATGCATACTTCCCCCAGCTTTCCCTGCCCACTTCAGATAAAATGAATGCACCCTGGTGCAGTTGAGTGGATAAATACACCCTCAGAAGTTAATGTTGCTGCCCCAGGGAAGGAGCACTGAGGTGGGAATGTGCGGGTCTTCTCTCCCCATCCTTTTGGAGACCTTGAGCAAGGGAAGAATGTCCACCAAGGAATTCTCATCACTTGACCTGACTGGCAAGAGTAGCAGGGGGAGGGAGACAGATGCCCATTGCTAGAAGCTCCAATACATTTTTAGCTGGTACATATCTATCTTATAGTCTCTATACTACTCCCTCTCACTGCAGGGTGAGTGCCTCCCAGGTAAAATGACCAACAAATGTGAAGTCTCAAATGGACTTCACAGAGTCTCTTTAGTAATTCTCTGCTGTTTTTAGTAAAAACTTTCTTGGAGTCTGCTGCAGTTTTCAATGTTAGAAGTTTACTTTGATGCTTGGAGCTTGTCAGGTTGATTTGTTTCAGAAACAGGGTTGGGTTGGGTTGATTTTGGTGGGCTGGTTTGATTTTGGTTGGTTGGGGCTCATGAGGTAGGCTAGTAGGGTAACAAGATTGTGACTGTCGCTCTAGGGATAGAAATGCCTTGTCAAAGAAAGTAGAAATATTCTGTCAAATGAGGAGGATAGGAATATAGCCTGAAGTGTGGAAAAGTATTCAGTTTACTCAGCCCAAAAAGGAATGAAGAAGGCTCATATTCCCCTCCTCCAGTACCCAATAGGTTAAGGAGTGGAGAAATGCCGGCCTCTCGGAGAGCTTAGCACATTCCCCTCACTCCTATGAAGCAGCAGTAGAGTCTGTGCCATGTTCTGACATGTTTCTGTCACGTGGCTAAAGCACAGATACAGGTAAATTCTTTGGTTTTCTTTAAATGACTTTGTCCTAGAACTCGAACAAGAGTTGCTATACTCTGTTGTTAAAATCTAAATGTAAAATGAAGACATTACCTGGAACCCAAGACCTTAGGACAGTTTTAATACAAGTCATGAAAGAAGCACTG
>NW_005841944.1:1713724-1724379 GCF_000455745.1 Alligator sinensis | reverse complement strand
AAGACAGCATGTTTATCATCCAGGCATAAAGCTTCCAGCCATCTGGAAGTAGCAATCAGTATGAAACAACAAACATCAAATTTTTCCTCTTGTACAAAACAGCACTAGTGGTTAGTTTCTGTGCAAGTGTTTAACCTGAGTGATATGGGCTGTTTTTGTACCTTTTCAATTGTTAGACCAGACCTGGAAATTATCTTGAACATTTCCCTGCTTAGGTATCATATCTCTTCAGCTGCTGTCTTGGAGGGGCTGATGGATTATAATATTTTATTGACTCAACAAAATATAAAAGTATTTATTTTGAGTAAGTAGACAAGAACATTTTTTGCAAGGATGCTCTAGATTGAAAATTGGCCTCTATTAAGGACCCTGCAACTGTCTGTTTATATTTTCACCAAGCAGGCTAAATTATGAAACTGAGACTTTTATGATAAAAAATATTTTATCATAAAGATTTACCTTCCCCCTCTTTTAATTTTGTCATTTGACCATGTTATCATGATGTTTTCAACTTGAGGAAATTTGTATCACATACTGAAGTGAGAAGTCCACCTTGCATTATGTGGCTGTTCTTCCGGTTCTTCCATTGTAATTTGGAAACCAAGTGATTTGTTTGTACGCCAGGTTCTTTTATTTTTTACTAGAGTATTTAGGTTTCTATTTAGTAGGTCTGTGCGAAATGGCACTGTTCCATTCCGACTTCAGTTTCGAGGTTTGGACAGAACATTGTTTTGTATCGAATATAATTTCAAGTCGAAACAGCCTCACTGTTTCGCTTCATCAAAACAGTGAGGCTGTTTGGATGTTGTTTCAACCATTTCACTGGACCGTGGGGCTGGGAAAAGGAACTCAGCTGAGCTGGGCTGGCTTCCCAGATCGCGCCGGGGTGGGGAGGCAGCCCAGCTGGACTGACTTCCCATCCCCAGCGCTATGTTTTGACCAGCCTCATTTTGTTTTGAGGCTGTTTCCACGGCCTTTGTTTCATTTCAGTTTTGCTGTTTCTACCTCGAAATGACTCAAAACAGTGTCGAAACGAAACAGCCGTCGAAATTTTACACAGCCCTGCTGTTTAGCTACAAATATATGATGGTGGTGTGCTTTAAAACTGAATCAGTTTAAACAATAAAAGCCTCTCTGGCTTTACACTTCAGGAATAAAAAAATATGTTGTGAACTTTGACTAATTTTACAAACCTTAAAAAAGAGACCTAAAATGACCATAGAAAATGATCTCTAGGTAAAAAGCAAGCTTCTGTGATAACTATGATATTTTGCTTTCCTTGAAGCAAAAACAGCATCAAAATTAAACATCACCATCCTAAACCCAAACTACAGTAGCAGCTGCAGTAACTTGGAGCCTTTGAACAGTTACATGGGCTCTCATGGCCTGCAGTATTCTCTAATTGAATCCCACAGTAGCTGTGTGAACACTTACAGAAAAGGTAGGGGATCATAGGGCCAGTCATGTAGCTCTTTCTTAGGTGAACCAGCCTACTGATGTTAATAGAGCTACTTTCCAAAGTTAGGTCAGAAGCAGCAGTAAGACACTTTTGCAGTGGTGTTTTGTCTGATGATATCACAGCATAGGTGACTGGTAGGGAGTGCATGGGGGTGCATGTGCCCCCCCAACAGGGACAGTGCCTCCCCTGACGGCCAACACTGATGCTGTCAGTAGGGCTGGTGCCCCCCCACGACAGGGCCACCACTGTTGGTGGCTTCTGTGGGTGCCCCCCCAGATTCAGGAGGCACCAGTCACCCACGTATCACAGAATAAGAAGCCAATGATTTATCGGGTTGTTGTCTCTGCCAAGCAAGAGCACAGCTGCAGCTCCATTTCTACCATTTTGCCATGAAACTCCGCATACAAAAAATATGCCACGAAAGATTTTCATAGGCACAAAAGGCAGCAGTTAGTAACCTATGCTCAGCTGAAAGCTAGGGATGGTTGGGCTTCTACCACTTACTTAATTTTTCTGATAATCTCTCCATTGTCATTTTTTTTGTTTAAAATTCTCTCTTGCTGATCCCAAACTCTTACTAATTCAGCAAGAATAAAAGCTGTTCCATGGAGTACTTGCACTCCCCATCAGGCACTTGTCCAGTGCTCCAGCTACCTCTGAAGCTCCTAAGGGAATGATACAAAGCTAGTGTCAGAAACTTTATCACCCCAAATCACTACACTCTGTGGACAAGTCATGTAGTTCAAGTGCTTGCCTGGATTTATGTCAGTGAAAAGCAATATAACAGCAACCAGGAAAGGATTCAAAGAACTTTTTTTATTATTAGATGGTCTAAAGGCTTAAGTTTGTTAGTCACCCTCTCTGTTCCTTTTCCATAGGGTAAAGGCAAAACTCTAACAAGGAAAAATCAGGAAACTGACTTTCTCTTTTTGCATGGCTTTTTGTTGCTTCCAGTAATATCCAGCTCTGGTTTTAAGCCCTATTACAACTTACAAGTACTTACCTCCATGTGTGGTGACTTATGGCCAAATCTTGTTTCATAAGTATACTCTCAAGTGGCACTTACATAGTGATGTAAGAGTCACTTTTGGCACCAAAGCAGCTTTTGCTTGTATTTCTCCTGTGGCAGAACAGGAGATCCCAGTTATGTACATGCATGCTTCCAAACCCTGCTTAGTGCCAGGCTTCTAGGCCTGCCTTACCAGAGATGGTTTAAACCTGAGCCTCCTAGTTCCTAACAAAGTACCCTAATTGCAAGGCCATGGGCTAGGTATTGATCAGAGCACTCTGCAACTCTCCTCTTGAAGGTAGCCCAGGGGGCAGCCAGGAGGGGAGGATATTTGGGGTCAGGAAAGCAAGCCAGCAGGAGTGTGAATCAGTGAAGTGGATGCTGCCCTGGATAGGAAGAAAGCTTGCGTTCCAGCCCTGGCCCCTGCTGTAAGCGAGGCAGAAATTATCCCATGGCTGCTCATCTAGTATTAACTGTAAGTTGCAGAAAAGCCAATGTGGGGGGGATAGGACAAAGCCCCCTCCCTTTCCAGGCCAGCTCTAGGAAACACCTAGCTCATGATTAAAGCACTTTCCAAGGAACTGGGAGATGGGTGAAGGAGGTCTAGGAGCTCGTTCTCCCAGTCTCTTGGCAAGTGCCCTAACCAGTAGGCTCTTGGTCTAAAGCATAAGCGCCGCCACCATCCCGTTCCACCACTTCCTTCACTGTCAAAAGCTTGCTACCTGTGCTTTTTCTGCCACTAAATGTTGGGATTTGTATGGCATTGTGCTCATACCCAGGTGACTACATACCACCATAAAGCCACAGGGCCATACTGTTGCCTTTTGAACATGCTCTGAAGAATAGCTCTGAGCAAGCATAGCTATACAAATGGAAACAGAATCCAAGATCTGTGTAAGTACCAAAACATGTGCAAACTGGGGCTTGTGTGCAAGAAGTTGGAAGTTGTGAGTATACATGTCAGGCATGTGCAAATCATTCATGTCCAATTTTGGATACACCCTCTAAAAATCAGAGCAGAAATTCCCATAGCTCAAAGAAGTTCTATTGTAGTGTCTGTTAAAAGGGAACATTTGCCTGTGGTCTAGACTGAATTCCTCTTTTCATTAAACAAATAGAGTGAAGTTCAGGCAGCCTCCTAACTACGTCGGAGAAAAAATATTAAGTTATAAAAAAAAATCCAATTCCCAATCGACCAGGCAAGCCAAAGCTGTATCCACTGTAAGTGTCATGTCCAGTGGCAGAGGTGGTTGTCTGGGTTTTTGTGTAACATGTTTTGCTGGCTGACCAGTTGTGTTGGACTGGTGTTGATTTGGAATTAGTGAATGGGTTCTGCTAATATAATAAGAAGCTTGTCTCCTTAGTGATTCCTGAACTGAATCCAAGCTGGTTTGGAATGTCAACTAAGTACTGTAATTTACAAAAAATGCTGTGCGTCTCTGCACTTCCTAGCCTTGGCTGGGACAGGAAGCAGAAATGCCAGAATAGTGCACAAGAGGCTATTTTTACAGTATGTCTTGCCCGACTCAATCCAAGAAGCACTGGAAATTTCATGAGGCTCTGTTTTTGGTAGAGTTCCAGTTCAGTTTGGATGCTTCTGTGGACAGAGTTTCCAAACTTTTGAATTTGGTCCTTCTAAGTGCTGAGTAGAGAGATCTACTGTTATAGCTCTTGGTTGCAGGAGTGCAACAGAAGTTATTGGCATGGCAAGCATAAAAGAATGAATGAAAAAATGTATGATGGAACTTCAAGATTATTTTGAAATGGATGTACAAAGAAATAGTTTTCTTTGTTGCACAGCACCTCATAGTGTCATTTACACTAAAGAAAGATGAGTGTAAGTAGGTGCAAAAGGTGTATGTATCAGAGTAGTAATGTTGTACCCCACACATTACACCACATTCTGACTAACAAGGGTTCAGGGCTACAGAGAATCGGAATTTGGAGCGCCAATGGTATGAGCAAAAGTTTGACTGCGTCTTCATCAAAAATAACACTATCTGGAAATGCATGGACAAGCAGCTTTGTAGTTCAGTGCTCAATCCTCTCCCCTATCACAACATGAAATAATGTCCAAGATTTGTTTAAAAAAAGGAGAGGGAGGAGTCCCTTTGGTCTCTTGTGGGTGCTATTAGTGAGACAGCATAATCACTGCCATTGTGTGTACAAATTATGCACACACCTGCAGTTCTAAAACTACTAGTTGATACAGGGTTTTGTAAAGAGGAAAATTACTTGCGTAGGGAAATTCTTAATTCCAGAGATTTTCTTTCAGATGACTTTAATGGTTCCTCTTTTCTTTGATGAGTCATTTGCAAGCAAGTGAGGTTGCCTTTCAGCCGCTAGTGTAGAGCTTCATATATTAAGCAGCAAAATATGTTTTGAAATGTGGGGCTTCTGCTTTCAAGTGGCAACTCTTTTTCACCATTTTTTCATTATTTAGCCCTTCTTTGGACTCATCACAGATTAATATAACTAGGATCAATGAGGATTTTACACAGTTCTGAGCAAAGCATCCTGTTTCCTCTCTACCCAGGATAATTATTCCTCACATCTGCATATGCATGACAGATCCCACCGTCTGTGGACTAAAGCTGTGGGAACATGTTTGTGAGTCTCTCTGGTCTCTGATTTCTGTTTATAATCTTGGGGGACCCCACTGGTTACAGGGCACCATGACGATTGACTTCCATCAACCACCACCCTCTGGGTCCGACCACAGAGCCAGTTCCCCAGCCAGCAGATTGTGGTGGACTCAAGGCTGAAGTTGGCCAGTTTTGCCAAGAGGTGATCATGGGTTCCCAGATCGAAGGCTTTTTTGAAGTAATCTTCTCTCCCTTGTCCAGGTGATAGGTCACCTGGTTGTAGAAGGAAATGAGATTGGTCAAGCAATTATTCCTCACATCTGCATAAGCATGACAGATCCCACCATCTGTGGACCACTAAGGCTGCGGGAACATGTTTGTGAGTCTCTCTGGTCTCTGATTTCTGTTTATAATCTGGAACATTAGGGCTATGGAGAGACATTACACACAAACTGGTTTAAGTGATCAGAAACTGGCTTAAACCTGTAACATTCAGTGGACATAAACCAGTATGAAAATGGCTGATACTGGTTTGAATGTAGTATTGGGCTTAAATGATTCAAGTCAAACTGGTTTATGCAATGTCTGTCCCAGACCCCTTCCTGGTTTAACTTAAACCAGAGTCCCTCAGCATCCTAGATGCTTTGCAGCTCTGGGTGGGGCTTTCTGCTCCAGAGAGCTGGGCTGGCCCCTCCCCTCTGCTCCCTGGCTGGAGCTCCAACAGCGAGGATAGGCACAGCAGCATCTGCCTGAATTCCCCATGCCCCCCACCCCGCCCCCCCACCACTCCCTGCTCAAGCAGGGCTTCCCCACTCCCCTCTCCCACAGCAGGAACCGTAGCCAGCATGTGGTATGCTAGCTAATTTTGAGAGGTGTCTGTGTAAGGCAGAAAGGACAGTGTCTGCTAAGGGCTTTTTGGAGCTCATCAACAGCTCGGCTGGTAATGTCCCTCTGCTCCTTCCTTGGAAAAAGTTGTTTAAAAAGAGCTTAAACTAATGAGAGAGGCTTTTGTTTTGTCTGATGGGCTGATAAATGCTACCAACTCCCTGCTGTGTAACTTAATGCTCTGTTATCAACTCCCTCCTGGCTCCGTTTCTGATCAGGAGGTGGGCGGGGGGAAAGGTTACCTAATCAAAATGTCCTGCCTGGGCCTGGCGACACCCCCTGCCCCCTCAGCCCAGCATTGTGGAAGGGAAGGGAGGGCTGCTCTAAACCCCCCAGCTCCTAGCCTGAGCCACCGCAGGCATGTACCTGCATTTCTTCAGTCCAGAGGGGGGGGATGTCTTCACGGTTACAAACTGGCTCAGTCTAGCCAAGTTAGCCCAACATGCAAAGATTGAATCAGTTCAGGCTCAGGCATTTTGAATGTCTGTCCCTAGACCTGAAATGCATTGTAAAGTGCATCTTTTCAAGTGGTAAAGCTGAATAAAGAAATTCAGCTTCTGTCATAGTCCATTGGCATCAGGGACATAAGAACATAGAGGAGCACTGAGTTTGGTGTGCTTGTGGGCACAGCAGGTAGGTATTAATGCAGAGCCATGGCCATGAAATGTGAATGACCTAAGGCTGCCTTGGGCAATTTCTGTGATTTCTTTCAGCTGTGAGGCCAGCAAAGTAGCCTCTTCTGAGATGTTAGAGCTGTTTTATGCATTAATGATCAGCGGGGAGTTCTACAAGAGCACATGGTGATCAGCCTTGCCAAATATCCAAAGCAAGTCATCTCTAGAGTGTCTTTGACCTCCACCCCCACCCCCAAATCGGAGTACTTTGATTAAATTCTAAGCATAGGCTCCTTTTTCTTCTGTGGCCAGCCCTTTGGACTGGTGACCCAAAAGCAAAAACTTTTTGCTTTAGCCTTTCATTTCCTCTTCCATTCTTCTTTTGCCTTTCTCTTTCCCACCCCTAATTTTCATTGTGTTGCTCTTTAGCATACATTACAACAGAGCAATTAAATAAGAGCAAAGCAATAGGTCAATGCTCTGTAACCCACTATGAATAAACTTCCAAGTGAGCTAATAGTGCTTTGTGGCCAGTAGTTTCTAAAGATCCAATCATAAGTCAGCAACTATGCCAGTGAAGGACCTTATAACTGTTGATATCAATACTTAAGAATATTGGGAAATGTAACCTTCCTGCCATAAAAAAATCATAAAACTTGAAATGATGAAAAACAGTTCTCCATCTGGTGTGTATTTGCATGGAATCAGGTCAAAAACAAAAAGCAACTTCTTTTTAAACATGACTGCAAACTGAAAAACACTTAAAGGAGGAGGCGGTGTTTAGGTTAAGTACAAACATGGGAGGGGGAAAACATTTAAAATGATGGATTATGTATGCTCTTTTCAGTGTCTGTAACAGGAGTTCTGTTTTCCTGACCTCTGATCATGCGTGTGGCTCTTCTCTGGACTCTCTCAAGCTTCTCCACATCCTTTTTGAATTGTGGAGCCCAAGACTGGACACAATACTCCAGCTGCGGCCTCACCAAGGCCGAGTACAAGGAGAGAATGACATCCTGGGATTTACTTGAGAAGCATCCATGGATGCAAGCCAGCATTTTGCTCACTTTAATAGCCACAGCATCACACTGAAGGCTCATGTTCATCTTGTGGTCAGTCATGACCCCCAAGTTCCTTTCATCCATAGTGCTAGCCAGTGTAGCACTGCTGAGCCTATAAGGATGCTGCAGGTTTTTCCTCCCAAGGTGGAGAACCTTGCATTTTTCGGCATTTAAACACCATCAGGTTCTCATCCATCCATTTGCTGAGTCTGTCCGGGTCAGTCTGGATCTCCCTCCTGTCCTCAGGTGTGGCTGCTTTACCCCAGAGTTTGGTATCATCAGAGAACTTGGCCAGCCTTCTGCTGACATCAATGTCTACATCATTGATGAAGATGTTAAACAATAAAGGTCCAAGGACAGAGCCTTGGGGGACCCCACTGGTCACAGGGCACCATGACAATTGACTTCCATCAACCACCACCCTCTGGGTCTGACCACGGAGCCAGTTCCCCAGCCAGCAGATTGTGGTGGACTCAAGGCTGAAGTTGGCCAGTTTTGCCAAGAGGTGATCATGGGATCCCAGATCGAAGGCTTTTTTGAAGTCAAGATATATGACATCAATCTTCTCTCCCTTGTCCAGGTGATAGGTCACCTGGTCATAGAAGGAAATGAGATTGGACGAGCAAGACGTACCCGCAACAAACCCATGCTGGGTATCCCTCAGGATATTGCCATCAGCTAGTCTGTTAAAGATGGCCTCTTTCATAATCTTTTCCAAGACCTTGCCTGCGATAGAGGTTAGGCTGATGGGCCTGTAGTTTGCTGGATCCACTTTCCTCCCTTTCTTGAAGATAGGCACCACATTGGCCTTCTTCCAATCTTCGGACACTTCACCAGAGTGCCAGAAGTTCTCAAAGATCCATGTCGGGGCTGGGCTATGATGCTAGCCAGTTTCTTGAGTACCCTGGGGTGTAAATTGTCAAGGTCGGCTGACTTGAAGGTGTCCAGCCTCTCAGGGTGTTCCTTCAGGATTTCAGCATTGATGGAGGGCAGGGAATCTCTCTCACCTATCCTGTAATGGGCATGGGCATCCCATGGGACTGATGAAAGACCGATGCAAAGTACCCATTTAATAGGTTGGCTTTTTCCTGGGTGTCAGTTGTCAGTTGTCCCATCTGGTTTAGCAGGGAAAGTGATTAAGCCACAGACCATACAAGAAGAATATCCATGCTTGGATTTGATCAGTTTAACCTTTTGGGGCAGTGTTTAATACATTTTCATATTGTCTTTTTGTTATTCATCCATCTATAACCTCTTATCTTCTACTCAAGTGGTTCTCTCTGGGCTGCTGTGAGAACCTGCCAGGGGTACTGCACCACTGCCACCACTGGGTAAAACTACCATGCACCTTGGTTTTCAGGAGGCATGGAGGAGCCAAACTGAGAAGTGGCTGCAACAGAAAGATGCACCTGCCTTCTGCTGCATCTCGTTCTGGTTCAGCTCCGACCTGCCTCCTGAAAACTGAGGTGCACGCAGGCAGTTCTACCTGATGGCAGTGGTATCTATTTCCAGACTGCCACCACTGTGCGGTGAACCTGCACCATGCACCACAGTTCCCAACCTCCCCAAGTCACCTGGAGCCACATGTGGGGAGTCCATTGCTGCACTGTGAGCAAACAAACTGGGCCAGGCAGATCTAGGAAAGTACCCCACCAGAAGCCTGCAGGGGTAACTATAATATAAATTAATATTGTGAATTAATTAGTAATAGAATTTTAATGTTTATAGTATTTATTACATATTCATTTTTAAATGGTGTGCCGCTAAATTCTGAAAAGTTTGGTGGAGTGCCTTGACTCTAAAAAATGTTGAGAACCACTGCCCTAATCATAGGTTTTCTGTCTTTCCTCCCTCCCCTCCCCCCAGCATAAACAGTACATATCACTACTTTTGCTAAACTTCATATAATTCAAAAACACAGAAAATAGAGTAATAGAAGCAGGCTGTTCTTAGACAAGCAGATTGATCAAGTAGATTTATTACTTATGAAGGTTGTGCCCACATATAATCTTGTCTATGCTTCTAAACCCACAATGAATTGCAGGTTCAAAATAGCAATAGCAAGACCTCCAATTGCCTGATCTTTGGTTGTGCACAGCTAGTTAGAGGGCTGGCTGTTAATATACAGTGCCTGAAATAGCCCCTTCTCTGTATCGGGCTCCTTAAAATTGGCTTAAGATGAGAGGGTTCAAAATTAGGTAAAAAAAAAAAAAGCAGCTTTTACATAGTGGTACAAGCTGATGGCATAGTAGGAGAGGATGAAAAAACAGGGACATTGTTACACTTACTATTTAATATTATGAAAAAAAAAGGATGATATGGCAGATCTGCCCACATACAGCTTTATGAATTCTGTGTGATACTGGAGACTGTTTGAGTGGACCTGTATTAGGTTACAAACTGCATTCTGCATGTGGGACTTGTTTGCCTTCTCTGCCATCTTTTGTCTCCATATTGAGTTAAAAGCCACAGGAATTAGCAAGAGGAACTCTTGCACCTGACTCAGGCAGAGCAGGTTTTGATGGAAATGGCTGTGGCCTAGGGCAGGCCAGTTCTTTATGTTGGAGCCTCCACCCCCTCCCCAAAGGAGAGGTAACCAAGCAACAGATTAAATGGTGGGAGAGGTTAATCACTTGATAGGGCTGAACCAGGAGGTTGGAGTTAGTAAAGGGGGCTAGAGCTCAAAATAAAAGGAAGGGTCTCTTTGTAACCATTTTACAGGAACTCTGAGCCAGCCAGTTGTACCGGAGGGGTGTAGAGGGAGGTGGAGGTAATGTCAGGTGCTGGAGGGGAATTATCGTGCTCTCCTTACAAGATTCCTCTAAACCCAAAATGCCTCAGAGTGGTGAGGGAGCAGAGGACGAGGGGTGGGGGTGGGATGTATGTAGGCATTGTTTTTTCTAACTGTGAATCTTTTAGTCTGATACTCCAAGCGAAAAGGGATCTGGATTTTTGGAATCCTTATAAAATTGCCATATCTGTCTGCTTATGATATTGCAATGTGCCTGAAGAGGTGCAATGTAAACTAGAAGTACTTACCATGTT
>NW_005841944.1:1705284-1713693 GCF_000455745.1 Alligator sinensis | reverse complement strand
GAAAGGGTATCTTGGGGACTGGTCTTCAGGTAGCTGGCCCATGAGGTCCATTCCTGTGAAGGGTTATCAGACAGTCCATGTGGGAAAAGCCAGGAAAGAACCAGTGTGGCCACCTGCTCTAACCAAGGAAAGCATGGGAGCATCTGTGACAGTGTGCTGGCACCCAAGTGTACCAAGCAACTGAATGAGCATCCAGCTGGGACAGTTTTGCCAGTGATCTGTGACAGGAGCAAGTGCATAGGTGGGATGAATGTGAACTCTCCATCCATGCCCCACATCGCTCTATATCGAACAAATGTTCCTTTCTCCTCCTCTTCCTCCTGTTCTAGTCCTTAGTTTGTGTGTGTGTCATGCTTAACGCACCACAGTTGCCTGGGTATGAATGAAGTTGTAAATCAATTTCCTGAGTGCAAACTAACTGAAGTGAGGAACATCATGACTTGATTTTTTGTTCAACCCTCCCAATGCCAGGGAGAACCAAAACAAAGCACCCAAACTTGTGGACTGGTATCACATGTGGTGGATTATTGACTGCAGAAGGGATGCAGCATGTGGAGTTGGGGGTAACAGATGGTAAAAGGCTGAGTAAATGACAAGCATCCAACTGGATTAAATAGGAGGTCTATCAGCTACACAGGCCTATTGACCTGAGCCTTCATTTTTTACTCTCCTAATCTGTGGCTTTCCTGACTCTAGATGAAGCCTTGATTCCTGTTGTAACTTCTTCTGAAAAGATGTACCAGCATATAAACCAAATCCCTGAAATGGTGGTTAGGAAGCCCAGCCAACATTTCTTACTCTTCAGAAATGTACTGCACATACACAGCTTCTGCATTCTATGAATCATGATGCTTTCCATGCAGTTGTCTTAAGCGCTTGCTCAAACACATAGGATATGTGACTTCATATATGGCTTTCTGCATATGTAAGCCTTTCTCTTACCTTTCCCCTCCTTTCCTCCTTATAATTGCCATGTTTGTGCTATATCTAAACTTGGACTCGAGCCTAAAAGCATTTAAGAACAAACTTATTTGGATTGCAGAGGGACTCCATACGCTTTAGTCACTCTTTTCCTGTGGTTGCTTCCCTTAAAATGGTTTAAATTACCTCGAGACCAACCAAGGACCATTACTGCTACAGGAATAGGGCCTCAGCCCATCTGCACTGAGCTGTATCAAGCATGCTAAGATGAGGTCCTGGAACACACTCTGTACTTGTTTCAATGTAATGCTCAGCCAACTTCCGGGAAGCCAGAAACATATGAATATATATTAGCTAATTCTTATTTTAAAAGTAGAAAGGGATAGTTATTGAAAAATGTTTGATCATATTAAAGGCAGACAAGGTTCTTTGGGTGAATCTGATATCTTTTATTAGACCAACTTAAATAGTTGGAACACAATTTTTAAGCAGTTTTAACTGCTGCAGTACAGAAGAAAAACCCCCACAAATCGCACACCGCTGGTTATGACATATCACCCCTCCCTCAAACAATTGCAACCCACACTAGAAAGAGACCCTATTCTTAAAGATATCTTCCCAGAGCCACCCATCCTAGCCTTCAAACAAGCACCAAACCTCGCTAACCGCATCACCAGAAGCAAACTTCTTTAGACCCAGAACACACCTAAAGGATCCAGACCGTGCCAGGACAGGAAATGCAAAACCTGCCAACACATCTCCACCACCCCCACTATTACTACACCCCACAACAGAGCCATCAGCATCCCTGGATCTTACAGCTGCACCTCCAGAAATGTAATATACCTCATCCAATGCACCAAATGCCCTGATGGAAAATACATAGGAGAGACCAAACAACTGCGCACCAGAATGAATGCACACCGGAAATCTATCAACGACAGGAATACCCAATTACCCGTAGGGGCACATTTCTCACAAGAAAACCACTCTCTCTCCAATCTCTCAGTCCTGATCCTCAAAGGAAACTTACAGAACACGTCTCAGAGACGAGCCTATGAGCTCCATTTCATCAACCTCCTGGATACTAGAGATCATGGACTAAATATAGACATTGGATTTATGACACGTTTATAACCTGCCTGACATCTGACTCCCCAGGTATCTCTGCACTTTCATCCTTCTTCTCTCTCTGCCCCCCACCTCCCAGCCTGTCTGTCACCCATTGACTCCTCAGTCTACATTTTCACTGACTACCTGTCTTGTATGCATACCAGCCCAGCCCCTGGCTTCTTTACTTTTCATTCCATCCAGCAAGAGCACACACCAACTGCTGAAACTTCCTCAGCCTGACGAAGGGTTTTTGAACCCGAAAGCTTGCTTAAAAATTGTTTTCCAACTATTTAAGTTGGTCTAATAAAAGATATCAGATTCACCCAAAGAACCTTATCTGCCTATGTCCTTACAGCCTACACCCCTGATCATTTTAAATGTACTTTAAAGTACAAAGGAACAAGGACAATGCATATCATTTGTATTTTATGAATAATGTAGTTTATACACATGCATGCCCTCCTCCCCCCACTCCCCTATTAGTTTCCCAGGGTAGAATGGTTGACAGAGTGATCTCTAGAATAGCAGGAGTTTCCCTTCTACTTCCCTCCTTGTTTCCTGATTCTTTGAATGTGGTTTTGGGAGCCTTACCATTGCTGTGAAGTGTAGCAACTGGGTTGCAACAAAGAGAATCGAACTGTGAGAATGGAAACAGAAAGTGCAGGCCTGTGCTACGTTGAATTCAGAAGCCCCCTGTTCAGCTAGTTGTGCTTTTTCCAGTGACTTAAGGCAGTTCACCACCATGCATCTCTAGGGACTGCTGAGCATACAGCACTTATGAAAATGAGGTCACTTATTTAGCTGTTTAAATGTAGCCGTAAAAGGTTAACTGTGGGTTCCCATTTATAAAGATGGAGTCCTTTCATTTCTTATAAAGCTGCAGTTTGCTTAATTTATTATGGAAAAGGCACATGTGGGCACCAGAAAATAATTTTTTTTAAAATCTATTCAGGGTGACGGTGACCTTCATAAATCTTATCTTCCCCTGGAATACATTTCTTGGTAAAAGTGTTTCCTGGTAAATTATTGCAGTCTACCTGCTAGTCCTATATAATAAACACATTAAAGTACAAACACCCTTGAGAAAACTCTTATCATACCAGAACTTATCTTACCAGTGCACCCTTAATTAGGTTTCCTCAGAAATGGAGAACAAAGTAGAGCAAGGGGAAGGACTTTCTGTAGAAGCGGGTGGGGTTGTCTTGTGACCTACCTCGGTGTTTGTGGCACTTGACATTCCACTTAGAGCATTTTGCCTTGAAGAGGCTCAGTGCATCTCTCTCTATCTAGTGTAGGTTTTTAACTTGACTGAGTACAAATAAAACAAAGCAGCATAGCTGCTTAGCAGATGGTGAAGTCAACTTCTTTCCTCCCTCAAACGGTTACTGGAGTTGCTAAAATGGTTCTTGTGCCTTTTACTTTCTTTCCCTGAACATGATCCTGTCTCTTATTTCATTGGCTAGGCAGAGACGTTGCACATAAAATGGGATAAGTGATTTGAAAAGTGGTTCAAATCTGTAGCAGAACAGATGTTCAGTGCATGTAAAGTGCTTTCAAAATGGCCAAAACTAGTTTAAGATAAACCTGGATGGATGTAGTATCAGAATTAACTGACTTAGGTTAAATTGGTTGCTTGAATTTCTGTCCCAGATACCCTCTAGATTCAAATTAACTCTGTCCCCCAGCATCCCAGGATGCTTTGCACCTCCCTGCAAATTTATGTGCATTTGCATCATGTATCTAGAGGTGATTATGTAATAGCTCAAAATACAGTCTTACTCTTGTATATTGTGTGTTGGGGTAAAGATGTATGTGTGGTGGTTGTGGTTGGGGAGTGGGTGTTGTGGGGATATGTGTGGGGTGTGGGAATGCTGGGTATGTGGTTGGGATCGGGGTATGGGTATGTTGGGGTGGGGGCTGTGAGAGGGTGTGGGTGTGTTTGTGGGTGTGGTGGGAGGTGGGGAGTGTGGAAGGGTATAGGGGTGTGTGTGGTTGGGAGGGGGGGAGAATCCTCAGAGTCCCTGCAGTGTACAAGACCCTGGAGCTTCATGTGGTGGCAGAGAGTGGGGTCAGCCCCACAGTGTGCAGCTCTCCACACTCCCACCCCAGTCCCTGGCCACAGGTGCTGCCAACATGTGGGGCCAGCCCCACCCAGCCCCTTAACATGCAGCTCCCTTGCTTCTGCCTGAGTGCCTGGCCACAAGTGGTGGCAGCGTGCAGGGCCAGTCCTACCCAACCCCATAGCATTCATGCCCAGGTCCCTGCCGCACCTGGCAGCAGGGTGCATGGCCAGCCCCACCTGGCCTCACAGTGTGCAGCTCCCACACTCCCACCCCAGTCCCCAGCCACACATAATGGCAGTGTGCAGGGCCAACCCGACCCAGCTCCATAGCATGCAGCTCCTGCATAGTGTGTAGCTCCCATGCACACACTGTACGGCTGGCTGAGGCTGACCCCACTCTCCACCACCACATGCAGCTCCAGGGTCTTGCACATTGCAGGGACTCTGAGGATTCCCCCCCCCCCCCCCCCCCCACCACACACACACACACCTACACCCCTCCACATGCCCCACCTCCCACCACACCCAAAAACACACCCACACACTCCCACAGCCCCCACACAAGGCTCTGTGGGCCAAGCTTAGGGAGATGGGAACACAGGTGGTTTTCTCATCTGTTCTTCTGGTGAGCAGACATGGACGGTGCCACGAGGCCTGCATTGGAGAGGTCAACTGGTGGCTTCGGAGCTGGTGTTACCAGGCAGGCTTCAGCTTCTTCGACCACGATCCACACTTCCACACAGGAGACATGCTAGGGTGGGACGGGCTACACCTCTCCCTCAAATGTAAACGTATTTTCTCTTCCAGGTTGGTTGATCTCGTATGGTGAGCTTTAAATTAAGTTCATCGGGGGATGAGGATGCAGAGGTGCAGGAGGACACTTGGACATCAAGCCAGGTGATGTGAGCAAGAACAACCCAGGTAAGTGACAAGGGCTCGGGCAAGCTTGGGAACAGGAGGGTAGCCCGAACACCCATAGGAGGTCTCAATTGCCTCTTCACAAATTCTAGAAGTATGGGGAATAAGCAGGAGGAACTCAGCCTCCTGCTAGCTAGCAAAAACCCAGACCTGGTTGGGCTTACAGAAACCTGGTGAGATTCTACCCATGACTGAGCAGTAGACATTGAGGGCTATAGATTTTATTGAGAGGATAGAGTAGGGGAAAAAATGTGTGGGGGGGTGGGGTGTAGCACTCTATGTTAAAGAGCAGTACACATCCTCGATGATCAGGATGGTTTCAGAAGAGGGACAAACTGAGGCGCTCTGGGTTAGAATACAAGGGGGTCATGGGGAAAGGAACTTGATAGTGGGCGTCTAGTACAGACTACCTCACCAAGGGGATGAGCTGGACCTTGAATTTTCCAATCAGCTCACGGAGATTGTAAGGACAAGGGATGTGGTTGTTATGGGTGACCTAAACTACCCAGACACCTGCTGGGAGGATCAGTCAACAAGGTCTGAATGCTCACATAAGTTTTTAGCCTGCATACAGGACCTCCACCTAACCCAGGAGGTATACAATCCCACCAGAGGAAATGCCTTGCTGGAATTGGTTCTTGCCCCAGGCGATGACCTGGTGAGGGATCTGTAGGTGCCTGACTACCTAGGCGTTAGTGACTGTCATCTGCTGGAATTTAACTATCCAGTGCAGGGTGGTGAAAGCAAGCAGTAAGGGAAAAGTCCTTGACTTCAGGAGGACCAACTTCAATGAACTAAGGAGATTAGTAAGAGAGACATTGGGGACTCAGAGCCTCAATGAGATGGGAGTCCAGGATGGGTGGCTGTTCCTTAAGGAGATGATCCTCTGAGCTCAGAGGGAGTCAGTCCCAACATGAACCAAAGAGGACAAGAGTGCTAAAAAGCCCCCTTGGCTCAGTAAAGGCATCCAGGAGGGCCTGAGGGCAAAAAAGGTGGCATACAATCAGTGGAAGCAAGGGGCGATCACCAAGGAGGATTACACCTCCATTGCTCATGATTGCAGGGAGGCGGTTAGGAAGGCCAAGGCAGAGACAGAACTAGGGCTGGTGACCAGAATTAAGGATAACAGAAAGTCCTTTTTCAAACACGTAGGGAGTGAGAAGGCACCAGTTAACGTGGGGGACCTGCAGGACAGACTTGGCAATCTAGTGATTGCAGCAAAGGAAAAAGCTGATCTCTTCAACAAGTTCTTTGCCACCATATTTCTGAGCAGGTCTCCCCCACTAGGATTATGGACAGGCTCAGGGGACACAATGCCATGCCTAGGGTCAGGGACAATCTAGTTAGGGAACTTCTGGAGGGGCTGGATGTGTTTAAATCAGCAGGTCCGGATGCTCATCCAAGGGTACTGAGGGAATTGGCGGAGGTCATAGTAGGGCCCTTGGCACAGCTGTATGAGTGCTCATAGTACTCTGGCCAGGTCCCAGAGGACTGGAAAAGGGCCAGTGTGGTCCCCATTTACAAGAAGGAGAGAAAGGAGGACCCGAGTAACTATAGGCCAGTTAGTCTCACCTCAGTCCTTGGGAAGGCCTTTGAGAAAATTATCAAGGAGCACATCTGTGGGGCCCCAGCAAAGGAGGTAATGCTCAGGGGCAAGCAACACGGGTTCATTGCGGGCAGATCCTGCCTGACCAACCTTGTTTCCTTTTACAACCAAGTCACAAAGTCCTTGGATGTGGGCTTTGAGGTGGATGTCGTCTACCTGGACTTCAAGAAGGCCTTTGACACTTTCTCACTCCATGCTCATAAAAAAAACTAGGCAACTGCGGCATTAATGCCTACACAATGAGATGGGTGGCAAACTGGCTCGATGGTGGCAGCCAGAGAGTGGTGGTGGATGGGTTGTTTTTGACCTGGAGGGATGTGAGCAGTGAAGTTCCCCAGGGCTTGGTTCTCAGACCTGTGCTATTCAACATTTTTATCAGCAACTTGGAGGTGGGCATGGAAAGCATGCTGTCCAAATTCACTGATAACACAAAGATGTGGGGAGAAGTGGGCACACTGGAGGGGAGGGACAGAATCCAACTAGATCTAGACAGGTTACAGAGGTGGGCAGATGAGAATAGGATGGAATTCAAAACAGACACGTGCAAGGATGGACATGAGCCGCCAATGTGAGGAAGCAGTCAGTAAGGCTAACTGCACCTTGTCATGCATCTACAGATGCATCACAAGCAGGTCCAGGGAGGCGATCCTTCCCCTCTATGTGGTGCTGGTCAGGCCGCATTTGGAGTACTGCGTCCAGTTCTGGGTGCCGCACTTCAAGAGGGATGTGGCTAACCTTGAGAGGGTCCGGAGGAGGGCCACTCACATGGTCAGGGGCCAGCAGGCCAGGCCCTACGAAGATAGACTAAAGGGCCTGAATCTATTCAGCCTCCACAAGAGAAGACTGAGAGGGGATCTGGTGGCTGTCTATAAACTCACCAGGGGGGACCAGCAGAAAATAGCAGGCTCTGTTCCCCCAGGCACCACCTGGGATAATAAGGAATAACAGCCACAAATTGATTGAGAGTAGGTTCAGGCTTGATATCAGGAGGCATTACTTTACGGTTAGGGCTGCCAGGCTCTGGAACGCACTCCCAAGGGAGGGGGTGCTGTTCCCTACCTTGGTGGTCTTCAAGAGGAGGTTGAATAGATATCTGGCTGTGGTATTATGATCCTAGCACTCATTCCTGCCCAGGGCAGGGGGTCGGACTTGATGATCTGTTCAGGTCCCTTCCGACCCTAGAAACTATGAAACTAAGGAAGAGAGATGGACTCAGTTACACATCTCGTTAGCCCTGGCTCCCCAGAAGTCTTCTCTGCACTGCCTGGGCACAAATTGAAAACATACTTCTATTTAATTCATAATTTGCAATGTTCACAAATTCCTGTGTTGCACCGACCATATGTGAGCAGTTGACTGTGAGCATTTACAATCTGTGTGGTTGATAGGTTTCTTAATTCATATAGTATAATTTCTGTTTCCTAAATGTAACAGATGCAACACACCAACAGCAACATGGATATCAGTTGGCAGTCTGTACTGTTACAGATTACTAAGCAATTCAAAATTTGCTTTCGGCAAATGTTCAGACATTTGAGTATAAAATTTGTTTTTCAAGACACTTGTTGCTCATTAGAATTTTCAACGGAAGTAAATATCAGAGGGTTCAACTACACACCACCTAAATTTATTTAAAATTTGACTAAATTGCTCTAGTTCTTAAAACACATCAGCTGATTTATCATCTGCCTGGTTCTGTCAAACTGAGTGAAAAAATAGCCTCTGATTTTTTGTGCCTATATATGTGCCAAAGATAAAATTGTACTTGGGGCATGTTACTTAAAATGAT
>NW_005841944.1:1658362-1705253 GCF_000455745.1 Alligator sinensis | reverse complement strand
ACAGTTACTTTTGAGTGACTCAGTATGCTTTATAGAGGGAATATTCATTGTCTGGACCCTGCTTTTCTTTTATATTTATTTATCTATTTGTTTATTTATTTAGGGCAGTATTTTTGAGAACTTTAATGCTGTTCAGCAGACAATGCAAGACATTTTGGCATTCATTTGCATTTAGGGTCAAATCCTGTTTGCAGGCAATAACCAGGCAATTAGCATGAGATTCCTGTAGGGAATGGATTACTGAGCCAGTACATTGTTGGCCTCTGGGTAGCTGTTTCTTGTAGTCTACTCATTTCCCCCCTCCGCTTCCAGATACTCATCCTTCTTCACCATCCCAGGGAGAGCTGAATGTGGAGACAGTGTGGAATTTCTCTATGCAGGACAAGGTATGATCTTGTATTTGCATTTAAATCCTGCTTTATACTTGGTTAATATCCATATATCTAAACCAGCCAGCAAAGTTTAGACCATCCAGTCTACTGTGCTGCCTGCTGTGTTGCTTGGCCTGGACCTGCACACTGCATGTGACATGTGAAGGACCGGATCTGGAATGTGTGGCACACAGCGCACAGCGCTGGTCCTAGGTGCTCACACTGCCTGCACTGGATCAGTGTTTAATTCAGTGCAGGGAGCCAGTCTGTGCACCTGATCCAGCCTCATGCCACTCATCTGACCTGTGGCTCAGCTTTGTACCACTTACCTGGCCCACTGGGCCTGATGGGTTTGACACCCCTCATCTTAACATGGTTAATCTGTTTTATACCCATTTTCATTTTTCAGAGAATAGCCTCATGTGAAATGATCAATGACCATGAATAAGTAGCTGATAGTGCTCAGTATGGCAGGTGCTAGCTAATTGCATGTGCTCATTCTGCAGCTGCTATGTGATCCAGCTGAGGCAGATCATGAAGGTTCATGTGAACCCTGACTGTGGTCAACAACAATGTCAAACAATGGTTTGTTTGTTTCTGCATGATGACAGTAAAATGCCAAGGAGCAATCCTAGCTGTTTAATAGTTTTCCATGATTTTGTGCAGTACAAATGCTGAACAAAGCACAGTAAACGAGTGATGTGATGTAATGTATTTTCTAAAGAATTTGGCAAGAAAGAGATGATCATAAATCATTTCAGTGAGTAGGATGCTCTTTGTGAAAATAAATGCATAAAGTTCTGCAGCCTTAAGTTGCAAGTGTGCAGCATTCCTGATGTTCAACTTTGTAAGTCCAAAATACAAAATGAGATCCTATGTTTTAAAATCCTGTTTTAAAATGAGCAAAAGCTGGCTTTAAATTAAAAAGAAAAATAATAATAGTCATTGTAGGTGTATTCTCCCATAATGCTTATTTTATAAGCTGTACCGATCAGATCTGAGGGCTGAAGATTATAAGGATAAAAGTGCAATCACTTGTTATCTTGCTGAAAATATAGTACAGGTCTCTTGTATCTTGTACATTATGGGCCCACATTTTATAACCAAGCTGAAATGTTGATGGGTTGTAACTTTTGGCCTGTGTTGGACAATTTCTATGTTGTAACCTGCAAAAACTCAAGGTATTCATATATGGATAACTCCAATTAGAACTCATCATGTGGTGACATATGAAAATAAATGGTTTTTGTGGGCAGAAAAATGTAGAGGCAATTGGGGAGGGACGGGGAATAGTCGTAATTACGCTGTGAGATTCCAGGAAAGGCAAAGAGCAAGAGCTGAGTCTTGGTAAAATGGCAGGTATGACTTGGCTTTGTGTTGTTTTTTGGCAAGAAAGAGTTGCCTGTTTTCAGTCTGTAGCCACCTCTAATCAAGGAAACAGGATGTGTACATTTGACAGTATCACTGATTTCCCCTCCAAGACAAAACTGACTTACAGGACTCCAAAAACGCTGCCCCTTAGCAAAGGGACAAAATGACATGGACTTCCAAGAGAAAAGGAAAAAAGCATACGTACAAGGGCTTCTCCTTCTTCCTCATTTCTGCTATCTCTTTTGCTGAGTACTGGGTTTAAATAACATATTATAAGGAACCCTATGCATGCTCCTTACAATGAGAATTTTGTACCCCAGTGCTTTTTTCAGTATTTTCTTCCCAATTGAGAAAAGTATCTGTATTCAATAAGGACTTAAGCACTTGTGTATATCCCATTGAAGTTAATTTACTGCCCTTAAGTTGCTTTCCTCAACCTAAGGAGTGTAATTTTTTTTAGAACTAAATCAGAAGTAATGGCATGAGATTTGACTGACCAATCATAACTTGGGTATGGAGCTCAAATCTGAAGGGCCAATTATTTGCATAGAAATGTTAATCAATAATCCAGAGAATAAAAACTTTCACCAAAAAAAAAGTAATCTGGCTACATTCAAACAACAAGTGATAAGGAAATTGTAGTAGGAAAATAAGCTAAATGTGCCAAGCAAAATTGTTTGGCTGGATTTCTTCACTTGAGCACTATCTTAATTTCAGAGACCTTTTCTTTTTCTTGGTGTTGCAAGGCTTGAGCTTTTCAAGAACATTTTTCTGTCATCTATCTCATGGAGGGAGCCCCTAAGATATTCCATGTCTTCCTGATCCAGGCTTTTTGCAGTGATCGCTAGAATGTCCATTGGAAGCAGTGAATGAAACCATTAAAAATGAATGGCATTTTCAACGTGTTTCAAGGCTTGATGTGAACTATAGGGCAGGGAGCAGGCTTCTAACAGTGCCCCTTTACTCCCAACCTCCAAGCACACTCTGCATGTCCCCAGTATTGGCTTTGTTGCACAAGGCCCATATTGTATTCCCCTTCCCCTCCCCCCAATATTCATATATATTTCAACAGATGTACTGTTAAAAGTAAATATCACAATTACAGGCAGTGTCCACAGACTACGTATCAAAGGTGGGGGGGAAATAAAATGTTTTGCTGTTAATCAACATTTTCCATGTTGTCAAGAGAATGCTTTGGCATTAAAAAGGAAATTGGAAGGTTTGACTATAAATTTCATGTTAGCAAATGCTGCAATTTATGTTGAATTAATATTTCCTGTTCATACAGTGTAGTGTGTTTAGAATAGGGAAGTGTTCCAGTTATGCACTGAACAAGAACACTGAAATGTCTCTTGTAGTAAAAGTTTATTAAATGTTGTGCCCTCATGCCACGCGCAGAACCTCCATTAACAGAAATGGCAGTTTCCCCTGTCTTCAGGAGCTCTGGATGTGAGAGTTTTCCTTTCAACAGTTCTTTGATGTCCTCTGGAATATTCTTTCTATAATTCTCTTTTTCTTTAGTTGTCTGTCTCATTTCATAGCCCAGCATGCTCACCCCACCCCTCCTTTGACCACTCACTCTGATTGTATTTTAGTCTATCAAATATTCTGGGAGCTACTGTGCCTGATAAAGGCAGTACAAAAACGACATGTGTGCCTTTGGATCAATGGAAGTTCAGCTCTTAGACGACAAGCTCAGAATTCAGCAGAAACGCACCTTAGTGTTCTGTTTTGTCAAGAGGATTTCCACAAGCAGCTAACTAACAAGATAGGGATCAGACTGTTTAATAACCTGATTAAGATGGTAAGAAGCTGGTTTAATTATATCATCCAGAGGTGACTGCATGTGTATCTGCTTAATTCTTTCAAAGAGGTTTGTCCTCTTTCACCTACTATGTCCGATATTTTTTAGTTCCATAGTTCTTTGATATATTCACAATTCTGCAGCAGAGCTGGGGGAAATTATCACTTGGTTTCTACTTAGGCCTTTCTGCATTAATGTAAATAAGACTGTGAGGTACCTTTTGGGTGATTTACTCATTCAAAGGAGATTGCTAGTATTTACTAATTTCTCAATCATTCTGTAATGGTACAGTATGTACAGTGTTAAGTAAAGATGAAAATGAGAGACTGAAATTAATTGATTTTTCTTTAATATGTATATCTTTTAAATAGGAAATGGGTAAATACAGAAAATTGAGGCTTGAGAAAATAACCACATTTGTTTATCACTTCTAAATATTTCACAGGCTGGGGATATGCCCTTCCAACATGATCACCAGTGTCATGAAAAATAAATATATACAGTAAAGTAAAATAACCCTGAGACACCTCATTTTTAAATGATCCTCCCTAGCTATAAGACTAGCCAGCCTCTTTAAATCCACCTCATGGTTCTCTAGTTAATGCATCTCTCTAAAACTTTAATCTGGCCCTGCTAGCAAGTGTTTCTTTGTTTGGAGTCAGAGCATGTGCTCCATTGAGGTTCCTCCCACCCCCTAGACGCTAGGTACCCTTTTGAGCCACTTCGAAAAGTCCTGGTGTAGCGGCCATGCCCTCTACGTCCACCAGATATGTTAGGAAAGCTTTCTGTCTCTCTGTGACAGAATTCTTCAGGCTGTACTTTATTAAAGCTTGTGCCTTAAAGACACAATCTATCTCATCTCATATTCTCTTTCTTCCCTAGGGGTTGTTTAAATAGATTTGTGACATCCCCGAATGAAGAACCAGGAGCAGGTGTTAGTGGTGCCAGAATATAATTTCTGGAAGTATTGCTTTCCTGAAGGGGTAACTTCTACAAAGTGAGTTTCAGACATGGCATTTTACTTGAAGTAGGGATAACAAGTAGCAGTATACTCTTTTGGGGGGCTTTGAAATGCAGCAGTCTCTCCAAAGAGGCAGTGAGATTTTTCATTACGTGTTCTCCCTGTCCCTCAACTTTACATGTTTCTGTGCAGATTTGTGCATCACTGCATTTAGTTTAGTTTTGTTTTGACCTGTTAATTGCCAGAAGTGTTCAGGGACCATTTTCTAACATTATTGCAACTGAGTTATCTAGAAAGCTTCCCTTAAAATAAAACTTGGAGCATGAGAAACGCCCACAACAACTCTAATAAAAAGAATGAGTCTGTATTTTATGGCAAATTAACAAGTTTAGAAACCATACACAATGTGTCAGACTTCACAACAGTGAAGGAAGTTGCAGAGCTATTTTGCTGACTCACATAAACAGCTGACTTCTGATAAAATGGGCTCAGTCTTTGCATCTTTAGATATGTCAGATTAAGAGAACCTGCTGTCTCTAGTGATCATAACATTCAAAGAAGTAGGAAAATCAAAGCCGATATCATTCATTCTTATGTACAGGTACTTGAGTGATTTGCCAGGTACATCTCATATTAGATTTTGTTTTGTTTGTGGAAACAAGGGAAGATAATACTTAGCTCTGGGAATTGGCAAGTAGTCTGCAAAGGTGAGAAATAAAGGAAAATAAGAGCCTGAGCCCAGCCTTGAGGAAGTGTAAAGCCCTTCCCACCATCTACTGCCATGAGAACATTTAAAATTGTGCTTAAATGAGCCAGAGGACTTCAACTGCCCTCTCCCCATCCCAGTGCTGGGATAAATTTCACCTGCAACATGCTTACCTTTTTGAAGACCAGATTTGGTTTATGCTCCAGGCAGACTCTATTACAGAGCTGCATCTGGGGGCAGGCTGCTTTAGAACAAGGTTATTTTAGGAAAGAATAAAACAACTGATCCACCAAGGTAAACATGAAAGAAGAAACACAAATATAAAACAGTGTGCATGATGGAGTGTATATAAGGAGGTAGGGAGCAAGGGGGTGGTGATGATGAGCAAAGCTGTAGGAAGAAATTGAGAGAGGTTCTTCCTCACTCCCTTCTTGTATCACAAGGGCATGCGGCTTTCTTTTCTCCCAAAGGAGTATGAGATGTGTGACAAATGAAAACATCTTTAATTTAAGGAAAGAAAAAGAGGCCAGATGTGTTTTCTGATCTTTTGCTTACATTCTTAATTGAATTAGATGTATTAGTGTGTGGCTCTGTGATTTTGTGCCACACTGAATTCATCCAATCAAATATTTGCATTCCTCCTCCCCACCTAAATTAGGAAATTGTGAAATCCGCTTGTGTAATGCTGCCCCGAAAGACCACAGCAAAAGCATCCTGAGTAAACTCCAGATTACACATGAATATTTGGATTTAATGTTGAGTGGTATAATCGGTAGAAAGAGGTGTCAGTCACTCTAGCCAATTTAAGATCTTGCCAAGAGCCTGACAGGGTGGTGCACACCTCTGGACTGGCAATGCAATGCCCACCAGCCAGTGACAGTCCCCTATCATTAGAAAAGCTGCAATTGGTCAAACCGTGCACTTCGAGGAGGTGTTGAGACTATGGACAGCACCCTCCCATCTGTAGGTCTCCAGGTGGAAGGGACTGCTTCCCTCCCATACATTCTAGTTCAGACTAGATGCTAAAGCATAAAAAAACTGCAGAGAATGGTTGTAGGCTCTTATTTCAGGACAGTGTGCCCCTCCTGAATGGGGGTGCTATTATCTTCTAGTTGCACATACTGTGAGGGGGTTGAGAACTGCAGAAAGTGGAGCCTGGCAGCTGCTGGAGGCATGCAAGTAGGCATTGATGGAAAACATGTTTTGCTCAGAAAGCATGAGCAGGACCTGGAGGAGGGGCAGCACCTGCTAGAGCAGCAGCAGGGGGCCCCACGTGAGAGGCTGCAGGTGAGCAGAGGAGTCAGACTGGATTTCTCAGGTGCCTACTGAATCTCCCCACATCAGTCTGGTCCCTTAGCAATGAGTGGTGAGAATTAGGGTTGTTAATCCTTGAAGAGGGCAATTCTTTTCAGGACTTCACAGGATTCTCATTAGTGTGCCTTCCTGAGGCTGTTGTGCCTTCCTGAAGCTTTGCTGGCACAGTGGGATGCTGGCAGTCATTCTGGAGCTGTAGGGAATTAAAGCTGTGAGTAGCTGTAGTGTATTGGGTGCTTCCCTACCTCTCATTTTGTTGCTCTTTGTTGTTGTTGCTGATGGATCTGAAGATATGATGTTGTCTCACCCCACCCCCCTTGCAATTTGCAGTTCTCCAAGAGCACTAGATAATACATTACCAGCACTTCTGAATTGGCACAGTAGCACAGTACACCAAGCCCATTGTCTCATTGTTGACCCACTCCTTGTTGCTTAAGCCAAGCAATACAGTGAATAGAGGCAATTCTTTTAGCTCTGGCTTCATGCCTCACAGTAAGCAATTCCTGCCATTCTGTTGAATTTTACTCTTGGCTGAAATGTGAACGTACAGTACAGTTATGCTTTTTCATATACAGTACTGTGCTTTTTTCGGGCCAACCTTATTATGCAGGCTCCAACTTACTATTGGACTGGCTTCAGGTAGTGTTTCTGGTGTAATGAAGTTTGGAAGTATGCTCACTCGTCCATCGCACGCACAGTGCCTACATCTCACATGTACATAGGAGTTGTGAACTGCACAATGGAAACCATTAACTGTTAATACAGAGACTAACTTGTCAGCTTGGGGCTGCTGCTGTTCTACGTGTTTTCCAGGAGCAGAGAAGTGCAGGGCAGTGCATGCTTATGGAAGCTCACAAACTTCTTCCATCCTAGCCAGTGCTCGATGATGACTAGACTGGTGAGTGCCACAAACACTGAAACTGTTCCTTTGAGGGAATTCAGATTATGCTTGGCCATCAGGTGGATGGAGTTCAGCTTGTGAGCACAGGCTAGGGAAATACTGCAGCCTGCTTTTATTCCCTTTTAACCCTGTACTTCTGGACAAAACCAGGGGTGTTCAGTCAGTGAATGGCTTCCTCTTCTTCCTTCCTCATTGCCACAGGTAGATCTGCTGGTAAGTCTCATTCTTGCTGCCTAATTCTACTGTTAGAGAAATCGATGGGGCCTGCTCATATATACCTTGCACAGATGGAAGTGAGATCTCAAGAGGCCAGTTGTGTTTCTTGTGTTTAGGTCTCTGGGTATATTTTGATTGGAGGTGGATTGAGCAGCCAGTGTTCAAATCCAGATTAAGTATAGTCTAGATCTCACAGTACAGTTTCAAGTCCTATGAATTCCTAGGAGATTGTCAGCATTGTTAACTAAAAACTCCTAGTGTAGATGGTTCTTATGAGATTTTGGTTCATGTTTAAAATGAAAAGACAAAATGACTCCAACCTGAAACCAAAATCAGAGCTCAGAGATATAGTACTTAGGGTCGAAAGGGACCTAAACAGATCATCAGGTCCGACCCCCTGCCCCGGGCAGGAACGGGTGCCAGGGTCATATCACCCCAGCCAAATATCTGTCCAGCCTCCTCTTGAAGACCAAGGTAGGAGAGAGCACCACCTCACTTGGGAGCTCATTCCAGAGCCTGGCAGCCCTAACTGTAAAGTAATGTCTCCTGATGCCCAGCCAGAACCTTCTCTCTAACAATTTGTGGCCATTAATCCTAGTAACCCTGGGTGGTGCCCGGGGGAACAGAGCCTCCCCCAGTTCCCGCTGGTCCCCCCGGTGAGTTTGTAAACAGCCACCAGATCCTCTCTCAGTCTTCTCTTGTGGAGGCTGAATAGGGTCAGGCCCTTCAGCCTCTCTTCGTAGGGCCTGAACCTATGTATGGCTTGGCTTTTGAAAAAAAAGCCTAGCCTGGCTTTTGAAACCCATGTAAATGCTATCTGTCCTCAGATGTTCATAGGAAACCCAAAAGGGCTCTAATTCAAGGTGATTTCAGCCCAAACCCTGGATTTATTGTGGTTAACCAGAAGTGCAATGATATGTTGGTATGGTTTGGGTGACTGGCATGGGTGGTCCTAGAATTTTGAAAAAGGGGGTGCAGATGGTGAGGTGCATCATCACGTACAAAACATCACCTGTCTTTCCTCCAGTTAAGCTAGAAGCTTTACTAATATGCAAGGGCCTAAGGCTGTATTATTCAGTTTAAGGCAGAAGCAAAAACAAAGATCACTTCACTGAGTTAAAAACAAATCTCCAGGGCTGTGAAATAGGAGCCTCATTACCAGAAGTACCTAACAGACAGCAGAATTGCAGAACAAATAATAGTTGAATTGGTGGAACATCAAGACCATTAACAAGAAAAGAGGGTCATTAATACCTCTAGAATGAAGAGTTTAGAAGGGGTCAGATAGATTCTAATGAGCCCTGAAGTCAATTGACTCCCTCCATGCTGGCTGACTAGAAATGCTGCCACCACTGCCAGAAAGTTGGCTTTAAACTTTGAGTAGAGCAGGAATCAAAGTGGGGTGCAAGTGCACCAGTGCACCCCCCTGGATATACCCCTGATGATTGGTTTCATTGGGAAACCAATCACAAAAACCTCTGAAAGTGTTGTAAGGACTAGAGTGTAATCTTCCACTGCAGCTTGAGAAAGGGGCACCGTTGTAGGCAGGCAAGGATCACACAGCATGACCCCTTGCTCTCCTGGGGACATAAGCAGTGCCAATCCTTTTCCCAAGAGCCCCTTGTGCTCCCTGTATGGTTGTGCAGGCATCCTATAACTGAGCATGCTATTTACTATTGCAGATTTGTAAAATATTTATGTACTAAAAGTTGAAATGTTGTCAAATTTTTGTGTGTTACCTGAAACTAAACTTATCTAAATTGTAAAAAATTATATTTTCGGCAGCAACTCAGGTATCAGCTGGTTCCTCAGGTGACTTCTAATCTTTTATTTTTATTACAATACTGAGATCAGGTTTGTGGGAAAAGGACACCAGCTGCAGAAACACTTGTTTTTTTGTTCTTGTGGTTACTCTTCAGGGTTAGGCAATGTTTCATTTCCCAGCACAACTGCTCAACAGTCCTCCTTTCACAAGTATCAACATATGCAAATGCGTGCAAGAGGAATGCTACTTAACCAAGTAGCTTAATTTTTTTTTTTTGTAAAGAGTTTCTGCAGAGGTGAAAAAGCCCACAGAATTTCACTGTGCCAGAGTCTGGTACTCAAACAGAATGCGGTGTATTTTGTTCTCTTTTTGTATCTAAGCATGAATACCGCTACCTCAAGGCTCAGACAGTCTGCTACAGCATTTCATTAAGGTGTGTAATATCCAGAACTGCAAACCCAATAAAGTTTCATTAAGGTGGTTTGGTTTGGTTTGGTTTTTTGGCGGTGGGGGAAGGGAGGGATTATTTTTTTGCAAGGGAAAACATAACATCACCTCAGATCAAAAATAAATCTTATTTAGTGCTTTAATTTAAAAGCTGAAGGGACTAGGTTGGATAAAGGTGGGATAGAGGGATTTGATCTCCTGTTTATCAAGTGCAAATGAGAGATTTTTGTCTTCCTCCTCCCACGTGTTGAAAAGTGTGACTATTGCTCAATCCCTAGATATTTCTGCTAGCTTTCCATTCATTCCACAATTCAGTCTCCAAATGCTCTCTCTGGATGAAATCCTGCCCACACTGGAAATCCATCCCAAAACTCTTATTGACTTCATCAGGGCAGGATTTTAACCCTTTGGGGGGGGGGGGGGGTTTTTTTTTTTTTTAACTTTGAACGATCTTGTTGCAGCCATTTTTATAGAGCCTGTCTCTCTTCCTATCTCTCTTGGCCACCTTGACTCCTTATCTATTTTGATATTGCATGTACTGTTTAGCTCTGTGGGACGCACAGTTTAGAGCAAAACAGCTGCATGTTAGAAAGCTGTGTTTTACTGACTATCTGTAATTGCCTAGGACCCTGCAATGCAGGCAGGCCCCTAAAATTGTCATTATACATTCAGTTTTGTAGAAGTTCATTTCTCAGCAACCTTGATAAGTAGCTTGAAAAGCCAACTCACTGAAGTTGTGCAGTGGGCATGTCCTATTCAGTTTCCGGTCTGCAATCTGTACTGCTATGAGTGTAGCGTATGCATAAGTCAGTTTCAGTTAGCAAAGTCCTGGTGGCTTGGTGGACAAGACCTTTGTTCCAAGTATGAAGGAAAGGCTAAGTAAATATCCCTTACACTGAACTGCTTCTCCTTTGGTACATCAGAAAATAATTCACAAAAAACCCCAAATTGGTTGTACACAGAGCAGCCTCTTTCATCTTCCCACATATAAAACAATGAATTAAAGAATGCAGACAGTCATAAGCAAACAGTAGTCCACATGCTGATTTGGTTTATTCCATGGATGATTAATACAACAGAAAACCCAATCCTGCAAAAATGTGTGCATTGTGCAATATTGAAATCATTGGGCTGTCTTATAATACTAAGAATAAGCATGTGTCAGTATTTGGAGGACCAAAGCCATGGTTTTCATAGTTACATAGTTGGTAGGGTCGGAAGGGACCTGAGCGGATCATCAAGTCCGACCCCCTGCCATGGGCAGGAAAGAGTACTGGGGTCAAACGACCCCGGCAAGGTGTCTATCTAGCCTCCTCTTAAAGACCCCCAGGGTAGGAGCCAGCACCACTTCCTTGGAAAGTTGGTTCCAGATCCTAGCCGCCCTGACAGTGAAGTAGCGCCTCCTGATGTCTAGCCTGAACCTACTCTCAGTCAATTTATGGCTGTTATTCCTTGTTACTCCTAGTAGTGCTCGGAGGAACAGAGACTCTCCTGTTCCTCGCTGGTCCCCCCTGGTAAGTGTATAGACAGCCACCAAATCCCCTCTCAGCCTTTTCTTGTGGAGGCTGAACAGGTTTAGGTCCCATACCCTCTCCTCATAGGGCCTGCCCTGCTGCCCCCTGACCGTACAAGTGGCCCTTCTTTGGACCCTCTCAATGCTGTCCACATCCTTCCTGTCCACATCCCTCCTGAAGTGCCCACAACTGGACGCAGTACTCCAACTGTGGCCTGACCAGTGTTGCATAGAGGGGGAGGATCACCTCCTTGGACCTGCTCGTGATGCATCTGTGGATGCACGACAAGGTGCGGTTAGCCTTACCCACTGCATTCTCACATTGGCAGCCCATGCTCAATCATGGAATCAGTAATGACTCCAAGATCCTTTTCTGCCATTCCATGGGCCAGATCCAATAAAAGGCTTCAGTGCCGAACAGTTAGGTGCTACAGTGCTGAGGTAGAATTTCGAACCCTGCATGAGGTGCCTAGACTTCCTCTCCAGCCAAAACAGCCATTGAACTGCATGGGGAACAACTCCCAATCAGCACAGCCAGCTTAGAGCTAGCCAGCAGGGAACCCTGAGCTTTGGGCTGTGTCCTACTGCTACGACTCCCAGGGAGGTGCTCCATCCACTTCCTGGAAGAAGGCTGAAATCCCTGAGAGAACCACATGAGTTTTCAAAGAAAGTGTCAGCTGTAAGTGCATTTTATTAGAAAATGGGTCCCACTCGTGCATACTAATTTGGTCTGAGAATACCTGCTGTTTGAGGCCCTCCAGAAACTTAGGTAGCAGGAAGGTCTCAAGCATGACTGGTTATAGGTATGAGCTGTTGCTCAGCTGCTCAGCACCATCATGGCCCATTCTGAGGAGGCACAGAAATAGGGCTTGGCGTGTTTGGGGAACTTTAAATCAAAAGATGAAGCATCTTTGGAGGTCAGGCACATTTGGAGGTAGGCAGCAGCTAAGCCAGGGGTTTCATGGCTTAGCTGAATGTCATGAAGACATTACAAGCTGTGAAATTCCCCAGTTCAACAGCATGTACTTAATATATAATACATTATGAATTGTGTTTCACGTAAGGGCAGAGAAGTGACAATTGTTTCCTTCCAAAGAAATATTTCTTAATAATTTAGCAGCTTAAATACTCATTTCCCTCATCTGTTTATTCCTAAACATGAATTGTTCATTATGTCATTTAAATGTATTGAGGGCATCATTAGAATAACAAAATACCTAAAAAGTAGGTCACTAAAAAAGGTATCTGTCATTGGTGTTTTACTACTTGTAGAGGGAGGGAGAATAATCTTACAACTGAGGGGCAGGACTTCAGGGCAGAAGATCCTGACTACTCCACAGGCTTCCCAGGTGATTTGTAAATCCCATCAAAATGGCCACTAATTCTGGGTGTCTGTTTGGGGGTACCCAACTTTGGACTTCTAAAGCCTGGCTTTCAGACATACCAGGAACCCATGATTCCCATTACCTTCAGCTGGAATTGTAAGTGTTCAATTACCTCTGCAAATCAGGCCCTGAGAGTCTGACAGAAAATTCTGAAAATGAAGCACCCAAAATGAATGAATGTACTGGAAAATGTTGGTCTTCCCCTCTCTGCTTTCATTCCAACTTTATTCTTGTCCTGAGTGGGATGTTAGGTAATACTTAAGATGAAATGATCAGAGCAAGTTATTATGTATAGATATCAACAACCCAAAAAGCAAAGAACATTGCACAGATGCCTTAATACCATAAGGAATTAGGTTTGCTTACTGAAACAAACTACATTTTAATGTCAGCTGTTTCCCACTGAATTAACAGGCACTGAACATCTGACGTTGCTACTGACTCACGGTAGCGTCCTTCCAGGACAGCTTCCTGCACTCTGTTCCATGCTCCCTTGACATAGCCAGCCCCTCCCTTTCCCACTCCTCCCATTTCAGATTTGCTTTCAACTGTTCCCACTGCCTTTGTTGTTATCCTTTTATTCATGGTAGACATTTTTAAAAGAAATGTTTACAAAAATATGGCACTCCTATTCATTGATCTTTGCAGTAGTTTTTCTTTTGTAATTTTTTTGCTTATCCTACAGCACTGGACTTCCCTGGACACAAACCTAGCCTTGGTGCCCCCTGGCTTTGGAGCCTGTTTTATGTGGGCTGAACTTTGTCTTTAGGATGGCAATTTTAAGGGAAACAAATGTAACTGGCTAGTGCCATTTTGGGCTCCAGTCTTCACTCATTCCAAACCACAGGAGTTTTGTGAATTTGGAGAATCCTCTTGAATCATGAAATATAAGACTATTTTTTACTGTTTCTATTTAAACTCTTGCTATTTATGGAACCCTGTTGTTTCTGGTGTTACAGCATGTTGTAGTCAAATTGTCAAAAGACAGCGTATGCAAAGATGAATTTTTACTCCTTGCAGATGTGTTTATGAGCTGTGATTCCTCCTAACTTCCTCCACCCTCTTCCAAACCTTCAGTACTTTTTTGCAATATTTTAATGTTTGACCACAGTGCTGACTTTGAAGTATGATTTGAGGATGAAAATCGCAATGATGATATCTAATGCATCTAGTAGGGGTCATGAGAGAGCTTCACTGGGATGTCAGCCCTCAATTCCACAGGATCAACAGTATGTTGCCTTTTTCCATACACACAGGGTGGTGTTGTCAGTGTGAATTACTTGAGTATAGGATATCAAGAAACGTAGAGTCTCCTTGATGGAGCAGTGTGTGTCCTCTATGGAGCTTAAAACCTTTAAGAACAGAATGGTGGCTGGTTATACACCCTACCTGAGTTGATAGCAACACATGCAACTTGTATGGCTGGGAAGAATGTGATTTCTTCCTCCAATGTAAAAAGCTCCCACAGATTGGAATGAGCATGCAATGGACCTCAAAGTTCACCAAAGGATCCTTAAAGTGAAATACTGTCTGGCAAATAGTCTATAACAGTGTAATACAGAAGTGATGTGGCTGGAAGTATCACAATACAGTCAGTACAGTGCTGTGATTTCCTAGCTGCTTTCCTCGTACTGTACCACCAATGTCAGATGAACATAGAGATGACAGAACATAGAGATGAACAGATGTCAGATGAACAATGTCAGATGAACATTCTTCTTGGCTGTTTTTTTCCTAACCAAATGTGTTTTCCTGTTTTCCACTTTTCCAGTCTGAAAATTCTTCACTACAGAGCCCAAACCAAAGAGTTGCTACTGCTGAGCACCTGTGCAGAGACTTGGCACAGCAGGACATGGGCTGTAGTGGTGTCCAGAAAACCACAGCAACAAGGACACAAGTGCAAGGTCAGTGCTTTTTTCCTTTCACAGACTGACTGGCTTTGACTTTTTCCTGAAATTTATTGTGGAGATGAAGGCACTTCAGAGCTCTTGCTACTGCACTGTTCTCTGCTTTCCCTTCATTCAATCTTCTAATAATTACATTTCATGTGTGCCTTCCCTGCCTGCAAAAAATACCCATAGATCACAGAACTAATCTTGTGCATCTGAATATCTGACAAATTATGAAGTACCACAAGGTTACTTTTAACTATTAGTTGCTAGCTGGTGTTCTCATGTGCTATGCATAAATCATTTTAACTTCATTTTGCATGGATGCAAGTTTGTATGAAGAAACCTAAATGAACTGTGGAACATCTACAATACAATTACACATTTGTGCATTTAGCTTGAAAGGTTTATATTTTGGCTTCCAGAAACCCACTCTAGTTAGAGCTGTTAGAATGCATTGCTAACATTCTCTACTACAAAGAAACAATTAAGATAATACACAATAACCAGAATAGACAGGGCTAGCTAATTTTGAATTATTGGCTATTTATCTAAAATGTATCCCACTTGCCATGCTTCTGTAATAGGTGCTATAAGTGCACCCTAATGATTTAAGATAATATGCAGTGCTTCTAATTTTAAATGCTTCTTGAAAATGTCTTGTCTTGTGGCCAGGATTAAATCTAATGCACATAATGACTGGAGATGGGCATGGAAAGCTGGATTTTTATTTTGCAAACATGGAGTGCAGATTTGTCTATCACTGGCTCTGTTTCTATACAAACAATGAGAATTCGAGTTTCTGTTGAGTTTCTGGTTTCTTCCAGTTCTTGTGTTGACACAATTTTGTGCAATGTAATTTTCAGACTAGCCTTATGCGCTCTATCTCATTGTAGGTCATAACAAAAATTATTATATTATTCCTACTGTTAATCACTAGTTTTGCTCAGTGCATTCAGGGAGGCAAAAAATAGATATTCAGGGCTATTACAGCGTGCCAGGTTGCTTGTACATTTGACGATCGTCACCAATGCACGTGACAAAAAAAAATCCTTTGTGTGGACTTTGTGTGCAAGGTTTGGGGGTTTCAAATGAGTTTGCAACATCGCAAACTAAACCACATCCCCTTGTAGTTTAGTTTGCAACATTGCAAATTACAATGATGCAGCTGAAAAAAAAAGGATCGGGCCCCTTGTCACTTCTCCCTTCAGTAGGTTCCTAGCTAGCAGCCACAGGGACCTACTGAAGGCAGAAGCAGCAAGGGGCCCGATCCTTTATGTTTTGGGCGGGGTTCGCCTCTCCCATGGCCAGGGGGTGAACTGCTGGTGGGCTGAGTGGCCCCTGAGCTACAGGGGGCCCAGTCCTTCCCTCCACAGTGCCCCCTGGGTGGGCTGCTAGCAGGCCAGCTGTTGTCCCAGCTCAGAGGCAGCACTCAGCTAGATCCAATTCCTCCCTGAGTACTCCAAGGCTTCCAGTGCCCCATGCACTGTCCCCACTGCCTTCCCGCCACCTGGGACCACCTAGGAATGGGCTGGCTTGTCCCTGGGGCAGTGTGGGAAGGTGCCAGGAGGGCAGCTGGGGGTGCTGGCAGCCAGAGAAGGCAGCAAGGATAGTGCACGGGGAGCTGGAAGCCCGCTGAGACTGAGCTTCCCTGAGCCCAGCCAGGCTTCCGTGCCCTGTGCACCATCCCTGCCACCTTCTCCAACACACCCAGCTGCCTTCCTGCCACTTCCCCGCATTGCCCCAGGGGCAAGCCAGCTCATTCCTGGGCAGTCCCAGGTGGCGGGAAGGCAGCAGGGACAGTGCATGGGGCACTGGAAGCCCTGATGGGCTCAGGGGAGAGTTGGATTGGGATGGGTGCTGCCTCTAAACTAGGGCAGCACCTGGCCCACTAGCAGCCTGCCTGGGGAGTGCCGCCACCAGGAAGGGAAGGACGGGGGCTTCTTGGCCCACCAGCAGCTTGCCCCCCGGCTGCAGGCAGTCTCCACCAGAATAAAAAAAAAAGCATCAGGCCCTTTGCTGTCACAGTGATGGAAGCCCCTAAATTGAAATGATGGGTTTCAACTAAAAACCCACTGTTTCAATTTAGGGGCCATAGAATAAAACCCTAGGGACTAAACCCCTGTCACATGTACACCCCAAGTGCTCAGATCTAAACTCAGTCACTTTTTTCCTACTGAAGGCAAAGCTATTGAAGTATGTATTTCCATTGTTGACATATATAATATATATATAAAACATATAGTGCTCTGTCACCAAGACCTCTGAAACAAGCAAACATTGCAGTGTAGGTCAGTGTAGGAAAGATCAAAACGCAGAGCTGGCCTTTTGGCCTCACAAAATCCCTTCCTTTCTGGCAGTTGGTCATTTCTGGCAACATAAAGGAAAATGTCACATGCACATAAAAAAAAGATGTTCAGTCCTTGGCATATGAAGGCCCATGAAAACAGAAATCAGTAGAGCTGAAAAGAACAGGCAGCTGCTTTTTAGTTTTGCAGCAGGAAATTGAGTGTGGGACTAAACATCTTGCACACTTTCATTTTAATGTTGCATTTGAAGTGGGTCTCAACCACCTTACTAACCCAGTGATTCTCAACTAAAGTAGCATGAAATCTTTTAAAAGGTGCTGCACGGTGTGGCTCAATATTAGCATTGCTAGGAGATGCAAAAAACCTGCATGTGACTCAGAAGATTTCAAACTGAAATGCATAATGTCAAACTTTCTGACCTGTTATGGTCTTTCTGAGTTCTTTGCAGCAGAAGAATTGTCCTAGTATTTTCCATAGTCAAGAAACAACTGAAAGCAAAGAGCTGGCATTTTCCAAGGGGTGCCTTCAGTCTAAAAAGGTTGAGAACCGTTGTGTTTAATCCTTCCTAGATAATAAGGCTGGCCCTTTACTATGACTGTGGTAGACAGGAATTTTTTGTTTGGAAAGGGTAGGTAGCAAAGATTTTGTTTTGCAGGTCTGCTCAAAAAAATTCTAAGACTTGTTCCAGATCCTTTCTCATAGGTACTTTATTAAGGGCCAGATTTTCAAAAACTGGCTCTTGTTCTGATTCCTATAAAATGGACAGCAACATTTTTGCTTCCATAATTATTTTCAGATGCATCGTAAATTGCTGAGATGGCTCGATACCTGATTATTTTAAGACTTATGATTTGGGGAATCTACAGCTTGTGGAGTCCTATGCCTCTAGCATATACCCACTCCTCTGAGATTGAAATCAAGTGGCTATGCAGAATGGACTTTATCAAAATGGATCCAAGTTCACTTTCCAGACACAGGACATCTGTTAAAATTACTTATCCTGCCAATCTGTACTACTTAGTTGGGTAATGGTTAGTTATCTTAGCTATTTCTGATTTGTTCATGATGGTCACTTTCCCTGCCTGAAAAATACAGACCTAAGAAGAAGTGATGACAGTAAACCTGGGGAAAACACGGCTTGTTGCTGATGTGCTCAGGGTGCGGAGAAACTGGGTAGTGACAAGCGAATGGTCTGAGCAGACTGGACAGCTCTGGCAGTTCTTGTTCTAGGTTCTGGCCTGCTTTACTGAGGTAGCTAGTGTGATTGAGTCCCTCCCATTTACTGGTCTTAGCCTGGCTAAGGTGGGTGGGGGTGTTTCATCTCACGCTGCTGGTACCGTGCAGTGAGGTGAGCCTAAGGTTTAGATGGAAAGCTGAGAGAGAGAGAGAGGGGAAAGGAAGAAAAGACAGAATAAGGGCTCATAAGGGTCTCAACACTGAGGTCCCTACTGGTGCAGCAGTGATGGTCAGGTGCCCACACAGAGGCACTGAGGTCTAGGTCTCACAGTAATGTGATTTTTGATGTACAAGAATGAAAGGCCCTGGAGTGAAGCAGAGACCGGACACCATCCAGGAATAAGAAATGAGTAACCTATAGGCATATCTATATTGCTTCAGTGGTGCTCTGTATCACAACTGCCTACATTCAGTCCACATGCACCAAGCTCAGAAATGAGGTGGTAAAGCCACACTGAAAAGATTGTGCAGCCTCCTCACCACAGATATGCGTGCAACTTAGGTATGTCCTGTGCTGACATGACGGCTTCTGTCAAGCTTAGCTGATGCTACTCAGAGAAACAATGAAGTAACATTGTCCCAAAGGTCCGTTCTGCACCTTACTCTCTGTCTCTGCTAGGGGGCTCTACCAAAGTAGCTATGCAGGCACAGCTATTGTGACAGCGGCTCCATACTGTAGAAAAGCACCTAAAAAGTCCCCCTGGAAAATAAGCCAGGAACAGCCCTGATCCCTTTGGACATCCTTAAGGATTCTGCTTTAAGCTCAAAAAATTCTCTGCGTGTTGAGGAAACTCTGCCGTGAATATGCCTGTAGGTTTTATTCCTGTACCAAGCTATGCTTTTCTTGCATTCTCTAAAGAGTACCTTATTCTAGACTCCGATGCTAGCTCTGTATGCGGAGAGTAGCACCCTGCCATGTACCTGTGTAGTTAACCAGGGCACTCGGGGCTCACAGCACAGAGTTCTGGGAAAGTGGTGAGCTTCCTGCTAAGTATTGGTTTTGGGGGTTTAAGGCAGCTGAGCTGCGGAGTGCATTTCCACAAAAGGGAAGCAGATTGTCTGTTTCCAGGAAATATGCCAGTGAGACCAATGGGAGAAACAGCATTACAGCCTACTTATGCCAAGGGAATCTGAAGCGATCCCAGGCCCAACATGCAGCCTGGCACGCGTCAAGCCAGCAAAAGCAATACAGGCCTGTAGACAGCCTTATTGTATTCACTTCTGCAAGAGCACGCTGAGAAGTCAGGCAGCAGCACTAATCTGGCAGGAACAAGGCTCAAGTGACTACATTGCATCTATAAATAATGGTATGGGTAACTGCTGTAGAAGCAAAAGTGGAGGGTTGGCCACAGCTTGACATGCCTGACATGCAGGGAGTTTGTAAAAGAAACGGCGTGTTGCTGGGAGTGCTGGTGAGGAGCTATGCCCTAAATGCAATCGGCTGTAAGTTCTTCAGTGCACAGAGGAAATCTTGTGGGCCCCACCAGAAATGCTTTGCTGAGCAGGGGGACTAGGTCACTGAGTCAGGGAAGCACCTAGTTGCAGAGGTGAGAGCAGCCTGTAGTCGGGTGGGGAGGGATAGTCAGAGTCCAAGTTAGCAAGCCCAGGGCATAGGGGCTCCGAGTGATGGAATAGCCCTTTTAAGTGCAGACTTGTTTGTGCTTCTGCTGCTGTCCTCAGGTGACCCTAGAGCTTGCAGCTCATCCAGACGCCACTGCTCTATTAATAGTCAGGCGTAGGGGGATGGTTTTGCTGTTAGACACGCGATGGTGCTCCCAGCACTGAGACACACTGAGCCAGCAGCAACCACCACCTCCAGGAAACCCCACCCCTCTGAGTCGGCCCTGCTAAGCCTGCATGCAGTGGGAAACATAACCCTGAGACTTGTCTCTGGGTTGCTTCCTCCCTCCCCTGCCCCAGCCCGCGTCCTCAGGGCTGTAGTGATTGTAGCTGTGTGGTGCTTTTTGAACCAACAGTCAGGCTAAAGATCCTGAGATTCTCCATCTGTTCATTAGGGAAGAACCCCTTCTCCTCTCCTCTTCTTCCTGGCCCTGGAGACCAGGGGAAACAACTGGGCATCTCCAGCTCTAGAGAGGAAGGTGGAGAAAGGCCCATGCCACTCTGACTTCAGAGGAAAGAGTAACTTCTCTCCCCTCCATATCAGGAGAGACTGGGGATGTGGTGGTGGAGGCAGAGAGCTGTTTCTCCTCTCCCCATCTGCTAGTGACTGAGGAAAGAACATTGCCCCTCCCCTTGGCTCTGTAATCAGCCTTGCAGCCTCCAGTTTTCCCTTGCTTCTCGTAGGGGAAAAGCAGATGAGAAAAATGCTCATATCTGACTCATTCCGCTTCCCATCTACTTTCTGAGTCAGGTGCAGCAGGACTGGGCAGGACAGGACAGCTTTCTCTGCTTCGTGGAGTACATAACTAACAAACACAGCTTTCCACATGTGCAGTGGAGAGAATAAACCTCTCTCTGCTCCATCAGAGCAAGTCTCTACCACACATGCACGCCCCTTCCTGTTGAGAAGAAAGAAGAATGCCCCTTTGCTCAATAGCAGAGAAGTTGCCATACAAGATTTGACCAGTGGCCCGTCTTGTTTAATATCCTGTCTCTGGTTCTAACTAGCAACAACAGGAAAGAACCTGTAAAGCTTTTAATTGATTTGCCTATAGTGAGAATTTGCCGCCAACTCCCAGAAGTTAGTGGTCAGGTTTCGCTGTGAAATACAAGTGTTTATATTTCCTTTTTTATTGAATACAGTTGGAAATTACTGCTGTTCTCATTATCCACATAAATATCCTGTCCTACTGAACAATTGCTTCAGTGCTGTTTTGTGCCCCTAAGTCCCATAGGTTAATTGTGTGTTGTCTTTTAAAAAGCCAGCAATTCCACTCTGCTATCTCTCAGAGCTTTGGTAGGGAAGATGGAGAGGGGGGAACAACCTTGGCCCTCTCACTTTATCCTGTCCTACTTGTTATTTTTAAAAAAGAGACAGGGATATTCCCCCTTGAAACTATTCTTCCTCCTCTAGCCCTAAGCATTGTTGTATGCCACCCAAACTCTCTTGGCACCAGCAGTATCTCTGTGATCAGCAGCTGCCTGAGTGGGATGTAAGTGAAAATAACACTGGTTGGTATCTTGCCTAGGCTGATAGAGCCTCACAAAAGATTCATCACAGAACATGAGCGAGTTGGGAGTGTTATATATGCACCTTAGTTTTTCTTGTTTTTAAATGAATGTTTGATTTTTAAGTTTTGTTTTTTAATAACAGGACAAACCTTGTCTATGTCCTTTTCTCCCCTCTGCCCCTTCCCCACCCCCTCATCCCTTTAACCTCCATGCCCCTGTCCTCTTGATATATAGCAAATCAGCAGGGACAGAGACAGTTTACCTTAGAAGTGGGTAAAGTAATCTCTTAAGTGTGGGAATGCCCTCAGCACTTTAAACCATAGCATTAAAGCAGGAGTCTCAAGTGTGCATTAGTAATGCTTTGCTCTTTGCTCTTTGGAGGAGCGATTTGCTCTACAAATACTTTATGGACCTCTTGAGACCTTGGTACCATGTTATTCTTCAAAAGTGTTCACCAGTAAATTCCCATTCCATTACAGCATGGACTTCTGTCAGAACGTGTTAAATGACCATACAAATGTGGGCTCTGGTGATGCAGTTTATTCTAATAAAGGAAGGTCTCTTGAGCCATGCAATAAAATTCTAGTTTATCAAAATGAGATAAAAAGATCAAGGTGCTTGTTTCGAATTCCTTTGCTCTAATTGTTTTCGTAGTTGGGAGTGAAATGTTCCAGGTGCCCTGAAACGCACAGGCAACGTGAGGAAGGGGCAGCTCTGTTACATGTGGGTGAATAGAGAACAAATGGTAGTGTCTGCTCTTTATGAAGAAATTTTAGTACAGTGGGGGCCATCCTTTATGGCAGGCATGCCACAAATTGGCCCTGTACCCACTCTGAGCACTATTCCAATCCCTTTCTCCTGCCCAACCTGCTGCTCTGCTTTCTGCTTTGTGCCCTATATTCCCTCTGCGATCTGCTGCTCTTTCTGCATCCTCCTGGAACTCCCTGTCCAAGCTGCTTCTCTGCTTTCTGTTTCCTGATCTATCTGCTGCTGTGCTGCTTGTCCCCTCCCTGGTATGCCGTGTGCCACACACAGAGGCTGTCCTTGCCACTTGTGGCACATGTACTGCAGGTTGGTCACTCGTGTATTAGTGCACAGTCTAAAATGCAGCTCAGCAGGGTAGTATCCAAGGCTGGCATGATGAGTAGCATGACTGACTTCAGTGGGACTGGTCACATGAGGTTTCACAGGGTCCTGAGGTCCCAGTGCATTCTTTTTTGTTTGAAGCTTGGTTCAGAGTGTAAATCTCAAACCCCAAAGTCAAAGCATTCTGGCACAGACTTTAGGCTCCTCCTGTCTTAAAGCTGAAGTTTAAAGCTAGAGTTTTGTTGCAGGTCCTTCATGGAAAGAAGATTAATGGTTTGATTCATCCCCAGCTGATGCAAGCAGCGAGTGATCCAGATGACCAGTGCTGTTTGCACAAGCACCCATTTGCAGTTCAGCCAGAGAAACAATTTTAGATTTTGCTAGGGTCTCTGTGGAAATCACAGTGGATGCTGCCTTCTCCAGCTGCCCTCACCAGTGCCTGTCCACTTGCCCGTGTCTTCATCCTTTTAGCTAATCTAGCTGTCAGCAGGTGCCACAGAGAGAATAAAGGTTTCAGGCACCTTATGCTGATGTAGCGTGGCCAGACCTTGCATGTTGCTGTGGGAAGCCCATAGAAGCCAAGGTTTGAACTAGCCCCCTTTTTCTTTGGCTTAATTTCTGGCTCATCACTGGAAGAGGTCAGAGTTTTTTCTTACAGGCCAGCCTCCCAGTGTTAGAACATCTGTAGCTGGTTCATCTCACCTATCCCTCAAAGGCAACTTGCCGTGGGGGTGCAACATAGCATGCAGATGGTCTAGCAACCACCATCATGTCAAGATAAGAAGTAGAGAATTGCCTATCTCTGAACTGACAGGGAAATGGAGTAAGACAGTTGTAATTATTCAAAAGAAACCTTTCTGCGAACTGGCTGCTGAAAAATGTTAAAATAACCAAGCTGCTACATTTTATCCTGGATTTTCCTTAAATAATTTGGTTCTGGACCAAAGGATTTTTATTTCAATGCAGAATCAAAGGCAAGTGGTGTCTTCTTGCTGAGTTCCTGGCCCTAGATGGCTGGCATTTGAAGAATCTGATCCAGAAAACCATTCTGTGCATTAGTATTTCTTACTCAGCCTGTAGATTTTGGCCAGGTGTATATGAATGAGGAAGAGTTTGCAGGATCAGACCCTAAATGGACACTACAGTCTAAATATTTCCCACTTGGAATTTATATACTAAAAACTTTAGAGACTGCTAGGGTTCTTTAAAGCCATGGAAAGAGGCCATAAAAATAACATAAAGGAAAAATTATGGTTTAGAGAAAACAATAAAAAGGAGGAATTTAACTGTTAAGGATTAAATGATCCATATCTCCTTAGACTTCTAAACATATCCTGAAAGCAGTTACAAAGCCAGCTTCCACTTGCCATAGGATTGTGTTTTGAGACAAACAGGATCTGGTCCATAGTGCAGGAGTGTCAGGGGACAGAGTGCAGACTGTTTGTAGTAAAACTTCTCTGACCTACTTACAAAACAATGAAAGACTAGGCTTATGCTAAAGATCCCTTAATGGTGTAGTTGATCCATCTATAATCAGACCACAGTTACTGGATGGTTTTGCAGAAGTGTGTTGGTTAATCTGTAGGATATTCGCCATTCTTTTTCTCCATGCCACTGAAATTAAATTAAGTGAAAGTTATTTAATTAAAATATTGGTCTGATGAAGGATAATAAAGTGTGTATGTTTGTTAGCTACTTTTGTTTTAGAATTTATAGGCAACTCCAGACATCATAAAGTGGTATTCATAAACATATAGGGTACTACAGAAATTATTTTATGAAGGCACAGTATGAAATATGAGCCTTCTCATTGGGCACAATATTTTTCTCAAATTAAGTTCACTTGTAGTCTATGAATCTGGTGTCAGTCTTTCCAGTGCAAATCAGGAATATTTCACTTAAATATCAGTAGCATTACCCTGATGTAATGGCCTGATCTAAAGTCAGTAGAAAAAAGTTTGTTGCAGTAGTTCAGTTTTAAAATAAGTGGAAAAATCAAACTGCCAGCTGCAGCAAACTGTGACAGGGCTTACTCAAATAAGTAGTGCTGTAGTTTAAAACAATATATTAATATAAATTAGCTTAAATAACTTCTTAATTAGGGGACTCATTCGGGAAAAGATTGTGTTTAACTGAACACTTTAGTGAGTATGTGAAGGCTAGAAATTATTTGTCTATGTACACCTCAAATTACCTGTCAAATATGTTGGAAGAGTCTTCTGCCTCTGAAAGACATTTCAGACTGCTAGTCATTTTTATGTTCAAAACCCTATAGACAGTAATGAAGTCTGGTAGCAGAGCTCAGAGCTAGGTACGGTACATAGTATTACCCCTTTTCTGTGCCACACCATCGTCTAAATGAATGGTTTTGACCACAGTCTGTAAAGAAAATACTGAACTAAAATGGAAGACGTCCTTGACTCCCAGTAGCATAACTAGGCCAGGGTGAGCAGAGCATGGATTCTGGGCACTGACTATGAGGGGGTGGCAGGATTGTCCCTCAAGGCTCTCTGCCACAGCAAGGACAGCCCTGCATTGCCTCTGACCAGCCATAGAAGCCAGGCAGCATGGCACTGCACCAAGCAGTGTATTTAGTGCAGGGGTAGGCAAAATATCGCCCACAGGATGGGTCTGGCCTGCAGCGGGTCCCTTGGTCCCACCTGATGCAGACACAGTCCAGCTGTGGTGCATCCTGCTGCTCCTGAGCATGCATTGGGGCTGGGGCGGCTCCACAGCTGGACTACCTTTCTAGGCAGCCCAGGTGGTGGCGGCTCCTTCTGGATGCTGCTGCCACTGGCCCCAGCTCTGCACATGGTACTGATGGGGACCTGCGCATGCAGCTGACTCCGCATGCCCCGCATCTACTCCAGACTCACCCGCCCAGGCTCAGCAGTGGTGGCTCAGGACAGAAGCTGTTGCTCAGCCCAGGGGAAAAGCAGCCTCTCCCCCTCGCTGCCACCAGCCCATCAGCAGGGTAGTCTCTCTCTTCCCCGAGCTGGGCAGCCCCATGCAGGGCAGCTCAGCCCAGCGTGGGCTCCCAGCGATTTGCAGCAGGAAGCAGCCGGGGGTGGCGAGGGGGAGAAGCGGCTTTCTTCCCTATACTGAGGACCAGCTTCTGTCCCATGCCACCGCTGCTGAGCCTGGGTGGGTGAGCCTGAAGCAGCCGCGGCGTGGCATGGGGCAGGGGCTGTGCACTGTTGGGGGTGGTGGGGAGGCACTGCAGGGTGGGCGGTCTCCAGGCTGTTTCAGGGCAGGGGTGGGTGCTGACTAGCTCAGGAAGGCACGTGCGGAGGCTCCCATGCACACCGCACCATAACCACAAACCCTCCCCCGCAAACCCCATAATCACATCCTCCCCCACACACAATCGCATACCTCATAAACACTGTATCCACCTGCACCCCCCGACAAACCCCACACGCACCCCCCTCCACTCACACATCTGTGCACCTCTGGGGGGGAGCCCCACTCTGCTATATGCACCCCCCCACACACACACTCACTATGCGCACACACACCTCCATCCAACCTCCCCTTCCACATACCCCACAGCCCCTCCCACATGCCCCATACTCACCCATGCACACCCCCACACATCCCCACAAATGCTCCTGATATCCACCTACATCCACACACACACCCATACCCTCCCTCACACCCCACATACACATAGACAGATACACACACACACACACACACACACACACACACACAGCTCTTGCTAACCCCATATGCCTCCACACCCCCACAATATACAAGAGTAAGACCTCATTTTGAGTTATTATGCAATCACCTCTATGTACACCACACAAACACACACAAATCAAGACAAAAATATATTTTAAATGCAATTAAAGTATGTTATTGTCAATGTTTGATTTTGCCTCCTTGAAGGCTTAGATCAAGTATATAATTTGTTTTTTGTCCAGTTGCAAGATGACCAACAACCTTCCTAAAAGAAGTACTTCTGGGAGCAAGGTGAGGGACTTCGAGCGGCAAAGGTCAGGGGCTAGGGGGTGGGACTTCCAGTCCCAAAATGGCAACCAGGGGCGGGGCATGTGTCAAGGGGTGGGGCTACCCTTGTGGCCCTTGGCAGCTCACCAAAACTTGTTAAGCAGCCCTCCAGCCAAAACAATTGCCTGCCCCTGATCTAGTGAGTGGGGTGAGCAGTGTGGTGCCCCCTTCTCACCTGAGGAGTGTTTACCAGAGTAGGCACATAGGTATTGCAGGTGAAGGAAAAGGAGCAACTGGAGCACCAGGGTTGGCTCCAGGGAGCCCAGCTATAGGGCTACTAGTGTCTGAATAGAGCTGACACTGATACAGGAAGCCTTCCCTTCCCCTCACCCATACTTGCCCCTGTGCTGCCCTGATTCACTGTGGTCAACATGCCATGTGCCATCCATGCCCCAGGTGCTCAGTGAGCTTGCTACGCTTCTGCCCAGACCCTTTTGTCTGTGATGCTTCTCACTATGGACCCCAATAAAGAATGGAATGGAAATGTTTCTGAATTAATAGGAAAAAGCTTTAGTGATATCTGGGCTGAATAGGGGGAGAGTGCAGGAGTTACCCTTCGTGATCAGGTACTCTGATCAGGTAAGAGCCGAGTTGTTCACCCTTAAGTGTTAAGGCAGAATTACATTTTGTGCTCAATGGCAACAAAAGTAACTTAACAGGCAGCTCTTGTGCAACCCAGATACACCCAAGGGTGTTCCCTATTCTCAATTGAATGGGATGGGTAGGCAGGAGGGGGTGCTGTGAGAGGGATGTCAGAATTTCAAACAGATCCCTCTTTCCTCTGTAGAGTTAGCCTAAGCCCAAAGTTCTTAACTATATACAATTTATTAAGTTATAATATACATAAACATAAAACTAAATATCATTTACATATACTTACACAGTGAACACTAACCAATAACCAAGATCAAACCCTAAATAACACTGTTTACAACATCACAATACAACATTTCAATTACAAAATATAAGGCGCAAACAGAAACAGTGTTAAAAACACCTATTCCTTAATATAGTCCCTGACCCATGGCAAGAGATAGTCCTCCTTCCAATGGGGTTGCTTGGGGGGTGTCCAGGAAACACTAGAGGCCCCTCCCCTTAGGGCCTTGACTAGGTGGGGGGCTTCTCACCCAGCCCCTTCTCTGGTTTGCCCGCCCCAAATGTCTTCCCCCTGTGGGACCCAAAGGCCCAATGACTCACACTCCGTCAGGTGGCGATGGTCAGGGTGCAACTCAATGGGGTCTCCTCTGCTGGAGCGCCTCTCCAGGCCTCCTGCACCGCTGGGTTCCTCCCTACCCTGTGCCCCGCTCAGTGCAGAGGGCTCAGCTCCCCCCAGCTACTGCAGCACTGCTGCTGGCTTCTGGGTGCTGGACCTCATGCTGCAGCACTACCATTTTGCCATGCCCTGGCTCGGCACTGAGGGCTCTTTTAGCACAGGCCAGGCCCTTCAGGCTCCAGCCAGCCATCCTCATGCTGGGTGGCTAACCCAAGCAGCCTCCGCTGCTCCCTGGCTCCCAAGGCTCAGACCCGTGCACCATACTGCGCACCATGTGACTTGGCCACTTGCTGGGAGATGGGGCCTGAGCCATCTCGCTGCAGCCCCAAGGCCCTTGCCCCATGTGCTGCCCTGCGCACTGTGTGGCCCACTGGCCCTGCCAGGGTTGCAGGCTCAAGCCACCGCTTACGGCTCCCAAAGCCTGGGCTCTGTGCACTGAACCGTGTACCGTGACGGGCCTGAGCAGTCTCACGCTGCTCTCAGGACCAGGTCTCCGCGCACCATCCCTGTGTGCCATCAATAGCCCGAGCAATCTTGCACTGCTCCCAAGTCTGCTCCTCCATTGGCAGCTTCAGGAGCCTTGAGCCTATTGCCTGCTGGGGAAGAGCTCCCCAGCTTTTCTTGGCTCCACTCTTCTTGAGTCTCTCACCACATCTGCCCTCGTGCTGAGCACTCAGCTCCTTTTATATGCTCCAGACTCCGCCCCTGAAGTCTTCCAGACCTGACAGTCTTCAATCAGGTTTGGGGGAGCTCTTTTCCCCCTCCCTTCAGGAAAGGGGCGTGACTTTATTTCCCCTGCTGCCTCCTGATTGGTGGATGGGCTCCACCAATCAAAACAGCAGGATCTCAAGCCTGGGACTCAACCTAAGCTCTGAAAGGTGAGCCTGCTACACTTGGTTTCACCATCTGATTGATGAGAGGTGAAGAAATATAATAACAGTTCTTTCAGGATGAAAAGAGACTATACTTTCTCACTATATTTTAATAGCCTAATATGGGTGTTGCCAGACTCCTGGGAATGGGAGAACTTGCTGGCATTTTGCAGACCTTAGCTGTTCTTATGGGACTGATACCTCTTTTTAATTTCTAGCTGATTCATTCTGTTGGAAGTGGCTAAAAATATATGACTTCCTATTAGAATAGCACTGTTCTATGTAATCAGTTGTTACAAATTGCCACAAGGATGTTACATGAATGGGGGGAGGGAGATGCCTCAGGAGAAAGCTTCAACTAATCCTAGCCTTCAAACAAGCACCGAACCTCGCCAACCTCATCACCAGAAGCAAACTTTCTCAAGCCCAGAACACACCAAAAGGATCCAGACCGTGCCATGACAAGAAATGCAAAACCTGCCAACACATCTCCACCACCCCCACTATTACTACACCCCACAACAGAGCCACCAGCATCCCTGGATCTTACAGCTGCACCTCCAGGAATGTAATATACCTCATCCAATGCACCAAATGCCCTGATGGAAGATATGTAGGAGAGACCAGACAACATCTGCGCACCAGAATGAACGCACACCGGAAATCTATCAAAGACAGAAATACCCAATTACCGGTGGGGGCACATTTCTCACAGGAGGGCCACTCTCTCTCCAATCTCTCAGTCCTGATCCTCAAGGGAAACTTACACAACACATCCCAGAGACGAGCCTATGAGCTCTATTTCATCAACCTCCTGGATACTAGAGATCATGGACTAAAAATAGACATTGGATTTATGACACATTATAATCTGCCTGGCACCTGACTGCCCAGCCCAGCCCAGCCCCTGGCTTCTTTACTTGTCATTCCATCCAGGAAGAGCACACACCAACTGCTGAAACTTCCTTAGCCTGATGAAGGGTTTTTGAACCTGAAAGCTTGCTTAATAACTATTCTCCAACTATTTGGGTTGGTCTCATAAAAGATATCAAATTCACCCAAGGAACCTTGTCAACTAATTGTCTCTCCAGTCACTCTGTGCCTCCCTCATAGACCAGGTCCAAGTGGCTGTGATCTGGCCAGAGATAGGCAGATGAGAGTTTTTTGGGCACAGAGGCTCTCTATGCTTGGTCTATAGCTGCCAGAGGTGCATAGCTGCTGCTTCTGCCAGCCACCCTAGACAGAAGGCCTAGGCAAGAGGGCAGGGGTTTGGAATACTTTAATAAGTGCCATAAGTTAGGGAAACTTATTGACTGATCTGAGCTGAAGTGACTTAGGAACTGGGGAGTTGGTCTGTAGCTTGTAGATACCTCTCCCTCTTCTCCTGTACTGAAGGAAGTAATTTTTCTTGCACAGCCAAGCTCCAATCTACTATTAAGAGGTGACTATGGAAAAATTGGCATTTCTTTATCTAGGCTGTCCTATAGTAATGGATACTTAATACCTCATTTTCATTAGAGATGTTGCCAAGAGCGGAGATTTGTTCCAGACAACTTAAACAGTAAAGAAGATATTAAGCATTTGTGTAGAAATCAGATTTCCTTGTAAAAAAGGAAACATTCTTAGCAGATCTGCATTTTATATGTATGTGTTTAAAATTTAACATGGCTATTGCAGTAATTGCCCATAATCAATCGAAGTAAGATTGGAGTTGGTAGCAAGGGGCTTGTTCTGTTGGTGCTTGGAATGTCCTTAGCAAATGCCCTCTGCCCTCACTGACTTCAGTGGAAGTTGAGCACACTCCCAGGATGCAGGCAGCTCCTGCAAATCCATTTTTATAGTATCTCAAGATCTCCTAAGTTTGGAAAGATGCCCCCTGGACAAAACCTGTAAGGAGTCATTGCTTGCTCTGTACAGCATCGCTCTGTAGTGTAGGAATTCATTGTTTCCCATCACATACAGAGGCCCACGTTCATTGATTCTGTTGTTGTCTTTTATTACTAATTAGAATATATTTATATTTATAGATATAATTAGAACACAGCTTTTAAGAAGTGAGTAAGATTTGCCCATATCGCAGCATATGCATCTCCTATGGCCCATGGGAAGTCCTGCAGACTCTATACTACACAGAGATGAACTTTGTCCTGAATGCATTTCTTTTTAGTTCTCTAAGTACTAAAAAATGCAGACAGATGCCCGGTAGGATTTTCAGAATGTTGTAGGCACTGATTCCCCTTAAAATTGGTGAAAGTTAGGGGCTGAGAGGGATTTTCAAAAGTGCCTGTCTGCATCTAAGGACCCCTAAACTTCTCTGCTGCGAGCGATCAGCAGTGGTGGTCAGGGCTGACAGACCTCAGAGGCGGTCCCCCAGGGACAGAGTGAGCAGAGCAGGGAATAAACCCCCTCCCTGCCCCCTGTGCATCATGGGGCTATGCCGGCCAGCCTCTGGCCATGCCCCTGCAGCTACAGCAGTGAAAGGGGGAGCACCAGGAGGACCTTGGCTCGGGTCCATGATGGTGGGACAGAGAGTGGGGACTTAAACCCTGTCCTAGCCAGTTCACTTGAGGCTGGTCATGCCCCTGCTACTGGAGCAGCAAACGGAGAAATGCCTGGAAGGTCTGTGCTGGTGGGATAGGGGAGGGAGAGGGGAATAAATCTCTTCCCTGTCCCTTTTGCCTTAGAGAAGCTGGCATCTGACCACACCCCCGCCCTTACCTACCCCTGCTCCAGCTAGTGAGCAGAGGGGTGGGGCTATCCCTGCTCTCTGGAGCAGAGAGCTCAGCCCTGCGTAGGGCTGCAAAGCATGCTGGGATGCTGGGGGACTCTCATTTAACTTAAACCAGGAAGGGGCCTGGAACACAAGTTCCATAAACTGGTTTGAACTCAATCAGTTAAGTTTGATACTACATTCAACCATGTTTATCTCAAACCAATTTTGGCCATTTTGAAACTGGTTTATGTGCACTGAATTTCTATTCTGTTACAGGTTTAAACTGGTTTCTGACCGCTTAAACCAGTTTATGTGTAATTTCTGTCCCTAGTCTAAATGTTATGGCATGGAAAGGTAAAACAAAATGTAGTGGGGGAGCAGACTGTAACCAGTGTTTCATACATTACAACAGAAAGTTCAATAAATGCTAGAAGTTTAATTGTGATCTGATAGCATTCCATAAAGACAACTAACCCCCCCCCATTTTCCCCCCAAAATCATTTAAAGCTTTAATTTTGGCATATTTATTCTCTCCTGGGAAATGGATAAACTGTTAGACTGCCAAATGCTTGGTAAAACTGAGCTCAGGCTCTTCCTGTACAGTCAGGAATTTGGACTCTGGGACTCATTATTAGTATTTTTTTCTTATTATTGTTGCTAGTGATCCAGCTTCTTAAACATTGTCATTTAAATTGAGACATGGCAAAAAATTGCCAGATTTATCATACCCCAGAGAGGCCTCCTTCAAGTGCCAACCTGTATATGTATTTGCCTCCCTCTACCTTCTACTTCCCTCCCTCTCCCTCCCCTCTATAAATATAAAGCATGGCTGTTCAAAGGCAGAAAAAGGGAAGAAGCTGTGTGTCTTGTTAACTTCTTAGTAGCCCAGTTTAAAAATCTAAGACCCCACCTACTCCAGTAGGAGCAAAGATCTTCATCTGAACAGCACCTACTATACAGCAATTCTGTGTTTATTCTAGGTTTCCAGTTCTGAATACAAATAGGAAAGTAGGTCAACCCTCAAGGAATTTGAAAGGAAGGACTGTTGTTTTTGGAGATAGGCCTTCACAGTGGAATTAGGAGAACCAGACTTTGCACATAGGCATCTGTTCATTTCTGGATTATGAGCCAGATGCAAAGAGGTGCAGTAGTCTGTTTTCTCTATGGATGTGGACTTGCCAACCTTAATAGCTCCCCCATTTGAACTTTAGCTGTTGGTTGGAAAGCTGAAATGTAAGTCACAGTGAAACTAAAGGGCTTCAAAATAGTGTTACTTAATACTTTTTTTCTTATTCTTTAAGTTAACATTTTTAATTCTGGTGATGCTATTTACTTGTCATACTAAGAGCTTATTCTATTGTAATACTCTCTAGGACACTGTAAAGCAGCTGAATGAAAATGACAAAGCAGTGCCTTGGATATCACAATATATATTGTGTCATCCTGAGAATGCAAATTTTTATTTCCATGTTGTGGCAGGGCACTGTTGGTGCCTGCCACTTTAAGGGCTGAGCCAAGCATGGTGCCTGCAACTTTAAGAACTGAGCCGCGCAGCCAGCAGGTGCTTGATTGCGGCAGCCATTTTTAGGTCTCTGGCCACCTATATAAACAGGGCAGTTCACTTCTGGCAGGCCAGGTAGTAACATCCTGTGGCTGCAAGGTTAAATGCAACATCCTGGAGGTAAGGGCAGGAGCTCTAGGAGATAGCTTGGAGGCTCCTGGTCCTGGTTCTGGTTCTGGGCATTACCTAAAACTGTATTGTGCTGGGAGTGGGTGGCCTGGTGGGGCTCCCAGTGGTGCAGGAGCCCCCAGGAAAAGGCAGGCCAGTTACCACCCCGGTGAAAAGTGGGTTGGGGTGCCTTAATAACCCCAGCTCCCACAACTGAGTGGGTTACCCCACTGAAGGATCAAGAAGGTGGACCCAAGTTAGAGAGAGGGCTAGAGGCTCAGAGACCTGACTTGAAATCCCTTGACTGGTCAATGCTGGGGCCAGGACTGGAAGGGTCAAAAGGGCCAGAGGCCCGCTGCAAGAGACGTCCAGAGCTGAGGGCCTGAGGTTTTCGACTGGCCTTGGAGGTGAGGCCAGGGCCTGTGTGGCCAAAGGTCCTGGGGGGACCATGCCCAAAAGGGGAAACAGTTCAGGGAGCTAGGCAGCCCAGAATGAGGGTGGAGTAGGCTGCCTGGGTGGAGGGATCTTGTAAGGGTCTGGACTGGAGGATTCTGGGGCCCACAGTGGGGCCAGTGACATTAACAATTGTCGATACCATCTGTGAGGCTTGGGCTGAGGTGTAGGGGAGGAACGGAGCTGCATAATGCCCCCTGGCATTGGAGCAAGAAATGGGCAGCCTCCCGCCTAATTAATATCATAATTATATATCATCAAGGCATGACAGGAAAGCAGGCGGGTGGTTGGCCCAGAAACAGGTGGGCAGGCCAATGACCACCCCAAGAAGGCCCCCTGTTACACATGTATTATACATTCAATGCATTTTTAAATAGGGATCACATTTAAATGCCTACAGTTGAATTTTTCATTTTGTTACCAGAGTCCAATACTGTTTTAGAACAGAATATACCATCGAAAATGGGTACCCAGGGCATGTTTTTTTGAAAGGGCAGTGTGGGGAGTACAGGGTGAGATTTTTAACTGCGTCTGTAATAGGGCCTGACCAAAGACAGGGCAGGCACTAAAATTGCTTTAAACTCTCCTTGCTTCAAGGACTAGGGTGGCTTCTAGAGTAATTGTAGAAAGCACCTCAGATTGTGTAAGTTTGGCTGCCCCCTAGGTAACCGTCTACACAGCAGCACTAAGCCCTATGCCTCTGTCCCTTTCATGCTTTCCAAATGTGGGTTTTGGGGTTTCCAGTAGGCATCCAGCCATCTTTTTCAGTTCCTCAATTCTCTTGCTTAGACAAGTTTCTAGGGCCCTGTCCCTAAAATAAAAGGGTGTGTGGGTGAAAATCTCTTTTAACTTTATTTGGTTCCTAATGTGGATTAGGTCCTCTAGAGATACTAAAATAGATGATTTATGGAGATTTGAAAGCCATTTTATGTTATTTTTTCCTTGGTGTTTCATAGTGCTCATATTGTGCTTAGTTGTGAGCTGCCCATTGTGTCAGGGTGAGGAAGTGAAGGGGTGTATATATGTCCCCTCTACATCACTGATCTGCATGCATGGTGGGGAAAGCAGGCATTGCTGGAACCCTGCACAGGTGGAGGAAGTGTGAGCGGAGTCCCCCAATCCACCCATGTCAGGCAGCCCAGAGGAGGCAGGACAAAGGCCAGCACAGTTTACTGCCTCCACAAAGCAGTAACTCCAGATTAAATGGGTACAAAATGACTGTCATTCTATCAGAAACAACCAAAGTCTGAGGGCGTCTTGAGCCACTACTGCCCTTGAATTATAGGGAAGTTTTAATGTAATTGAGAGCTACGATGTGCTCAGCTCGCTTTTACTTAAGCCCCTTTATGCCATTCTGGCTGCCTGGGGGACATGATTCTCCAAGACCCTCCACATATGGGGGAGCCATCTGAGTGAGAATAGAGTGAGATATGGGCTCACAGGCATCACCAGAGTCAAGGCCAGAGATGGAATATATCTCGAGGAAGATGCGTGTATGCTGGTCTCTGCCTGAAGCACAGAGGGCCATGACAAGCACAGCAAAGCTCCAAAACTCTTACATAGACACCAGACAGGCTTCTAGGATATTGGAAGCCAGAGATGACCAAACACCCTCCTTCTCTGAGCCAATAAATAGCTCTACGTCTGGGGAATGGGTGTACCAGGGCTTTGAAATAAAGACCCCATTTATACTTTCCTGAGCCACCCCTAGAAGCACCACCCTAAAGCCCTCTTTGCCCATTCACATCTGCTCCATACATACTGATTCCTGTAAGTGAGGCAACATAGCTGCCTTTAAAGAGGTGCTGAGCAGTGAGTACATGCCAATAAGCACACCCAAGCCAGTACAAGTGCCCCAGGAAGGTGACTACATTGTGTTACTTTTGCAAATTGGCATATATGACGTGGGACCAAGTAGGGGGGGGTTCACAGTAGAGCTCCTGAACACAACAGACTGGCCCTCCATTTTTACGTAGCAGGCTTTTCTCACAGAGGCATCCTTAGCTTTGGGATTTTCTTTCCTTTTCGTGGATCTGCCAGAGTCTAAATGCTGAAAAACTGTCCTGCTCTCCTGGACAAGGAGGAAGGATGACTGGGGATGGATTGATGGACTGAACAGTATGTTGGGATGGGAACTGGACATCTTGAATGTCTGTCTTCTAATTAGCAGATGCTGTGGGAGAGGTCAAGGAGGGGGATGGTGCAGATTTTGATTTACTGAATTAATTACTTTTCTGTACGTAACCCAGAGCAGTGGATGGGCCCTTTATAAACAGGCAAGCAAAAGCAAAGCAAAGAAAATTTAAAAGATTTTCCCCTAGAATTATATGAGTTAAGAATAGAAACTCAGAATCTTGAGTTTCTTAGTTTATTTCTTAATCTCTGGGTTTGGTATGACAGTATTGAAGCAATCATCTTTTATGGAGGCTATAAATCTCCTTATGTATTTTCCAGAAGTTAATGTAATAACGTTAATAGTTTTAATAGTCTTGTATTACCAGCTGCAAGTCTGATCTTCATGCTAGATACTATTAACGATATTATCCAGGATTTTATCAGTTTTTCCTTTCTGTGAGGGTCTCATGGGTAAGAGAACTGAGTTTTTAGCCAAAATTCTTGTTTTTATTCTGTAGAACTCGGTCCAATTAGAAGAACAGCCTGTTCTCCATAGAAATGTCCATAGAAATTATCTGCTTACTCATTTACTGAAGTTGGATTTATCAAAATAGCTACGATGATCATGCTAGACTGTTCATGTACAGCAATACAAATAGATCAGCATCCAAAAACAAACGTCCTAGTCAAACACAAATAAAAATGCCCATTTCCTAGTATCTGTAAACTGGCTTTCTTTACTAGCCAACATAACTTTGTTCATTGATTAAAAATAGTTCAAGAGCGATACTTTAGTCATGATGGTCCAGAAATTATGTGAGAGGCAGGGATTTCTTAGGGTGATATCTTTTATTGGATCAACTATGTAATTGGGATAAAGTTAGACAAACTTTCAAATACAAGACATGCTTTGTTGCCTCATGCAAAATCCCAGGAATAAGAAATGCTTTATTTTGGGGGGTAATACCAAGCTTTAGGCCTGCCAGAGTGTCTTCCAGAACTACGAAAGAAACAAGTCCAAGTTCAGTATAGAAGGGTGGTGTGATGACAGTATTAAAGATGGGCGGAAATAAAAGCTAAAGATCAGTTATCACTCCAATCAAGTTGCCTGTGAGAAACCCTGTTCTTAGTAAATGTATCAAAGAGGTGGTTTGGAAAACCATCCATCTATTCACAAGGCACTGTTGGCATAAAACTTTGTTCTATTTGATGTTATATTAGGAAGAGGACTGCAAGTTGCATCATCTTTCTCCCTTGTACTCAGGTGGCTTATTTAACAATAGTTGTAGGGATCTATGGGGAAAACAGAAGGAAACATTTAACTGGTAAAATCTCATAAGTGTGCCCCCCTACCCCAATCACTGTTCCATGTGTTCTTCCAAGCTTCCCTAGGATCAAAAATCATTTTGCAATATGACACTGAAAGCTAAAGCAAGGGAACACAAAGTCAGAGGAAATGTGTTTGCCCTCTGTCCAAAATTCAGCACTGGTGAAGGCTCTATATGGGCTTCTAGGGGAAGAGTGCTCCCTGGGACCCTACATAACATTTCCCTTCATTATGTGGAGAAAGAAGCATGCCATTATGTTTCTAGCAACAGCTATTCCCTAGTTCCCTATCTTCTTGGAGAGCCAGAATTTTGCACCTTACTCTAGGCAGCCTGCCAGTCTTCAGCCTCTGAAGACATTTTTCACTGAGCAATCATGTAGCGTCATGTAGTAGCCACTTGTCACAAGCCAGTGCAGGTACTTGCTTAACAGGAATTAGGACCAGGAGTAAAGGAGGAATCTTTAAAGAGAAGCAACCTTCTTTTTCCACATATGCTTAGTGGTTATATGGAAAAAGGATGAAGGAAACACCAGCCACAAAACAGGGACCAAGTAGAGAAGCTGTGGGCCAGTTCCTAACCCCAACATCATAGTATGGCTGACCAAGGAATGCTTGACCTTTACTGGTGGTGACCATGCCCGATAGTTTCCTAGTATTCATCATTATAATTTGAACCTAATTTTGCCATTTCCCTGTGTCTTATGTCTTCCTGCTGTGTGGGTGAAATGCATATGACAGGTGGCTTGCTAGCTCCACCTGCTGGAGCAGAGTCATGTGGCTGCATACATATTTGATTTCAAAGACACCTGCACCTAATTAAAAATACTAATGCTGATGTCAAGTCTATAAGAAACCAAATAGGAACATCTCTTGCCAAATGCATGAAATGTAATGACTAATGAAAGTTTGTTCTTGGTCACATTAATTACGAATCCACGAGACTCTTTAGTCACATGTACAAGCAAGTAAAATGAATAATTCAGTCCTAAAGGAACAGGTTACAGTTCTGTGTGACTGGTTTTCACTTTGGCTAATCAGAAAGCAATTTTCTACAGACAGTTAATTTGAAGCTGGTAAATGTAAAATCAAAGACTGGTTTCCAGGTTATGGGACCCATAGTGTTTTTTCCACAGAAGTCGGCCAAAGAAAGTAATTTGGATATGTAACCTTGCCAAGCAAATCTGCTAGATGTATTTTAAATTTAGAAATCAGATGCTACTTGCTAGAAGAGTCACACCTCACAGCCTTTGGAGTGAGAAGACTTTTTCTTGTGATAGTTTCCTAGCTTCATCGTAAGCATTGCATTGCAGCTTCCATTCCCAGAGTGGCTGAATATTAATGGCAGTTTTCAAAAATTCCTTTCCCCAAGAATTCATTTTTCCCATTGAATTTATCATTCTTGAGCAAAAATCTTAGGCATCAGTAAAGGTGATTCAGCAGATCCTTTAAAATCCATTTCCCAGCAAAATAAATGAGAAAGGTTGTTCACTCTTCAGAGCAGTTGGTAATTTAGGGCTCAATCCTGCAAGGTATTGAGTTCTCTGGCCTTGATCTGGCAAAATACTCCAGCTCTTGCTTACCTGCTCAAGTGCTAGTAATTAAGCATGTGCTTTTGTGGATCAGAATGTGAAGTATCAGCATTTTGTAGGAAAGAGCCTTTAATCTTAGTCCTCTGCCAAGCTCATCTAAGACATGAGGGATTGCAACTCTTATATCCATAGGTGGACTTATCCTTTCAGCATTGAAGGGGACCTCATCTGTCTTCACAATACAAATGCCTCAACATCTCAGACATCTCCACTGGCATCTGCACAGGAACAGAAAGGAAGAAAAGGAAGAATTGGAAGGAATGGGTAAGACATTTGCATTGATTTTTCCTCTTCCTTAGCCCCCTAAATTATGGTGCAGGTAAGTCAGGTCCTTGCTCATTACTACTGGGATAGAGCTTCTAAAGAATTTCTTTAAAATTACCACCCATTCTTCAATATACACATAGTTGGTATCATAATTGAGAAGATACAAGGTTTGGCTATGGTCACTAATGAAACAACGAGAGAGTCTAAAGACACCAAGAGGGCATCTAAAGAAGATCAAGATCACATAGACTTGCTCCACAACTTAATATTTGCAGTAAAAAGTACTTTTTGAACATCATGAACCAACAAATTATGATTATAATTACAACCTAATCTTTTTGAAGCTGCAGGCCTTGCTGTAGAGACTCATGTGTTTTAAATTTCCAGAAGATGTTGAAATCTTGGGTGCAATTCTGGTTCTGTTGCAGTTAATGGGAATTTTGCCATTAACATCAATAGAACCAGTATGTTGCCTGATGTCTTTTTTTAAAGGAACTTTTTGTCTCTAGTTTGTGACTTCAGCTGTGTCCAGTTATATTTATATTATTATCTATCATTTACAGTGCAGTAATACCTTCAGGCACCAGGCAGGGATTTAAGGCATCTTGTGCTATCCATTCAGTATACACAAATGTAGGATAAAAGACTGCCTTTGTCCCAAAGACCTGACAGTCTTGGCATAGGATAAGATGTAACTGATGGTTACAACTGAAGGTGAGGAGAGGAGGGAGAGGCACGAGATAACAAGAAATGATTGTGCTTAAAGCTAGCCAAGGTCGTTTTCAAATTTCAGCAAACTATTCTTTTCATTATTTGAGGTCTCTAACCAAAGAATTCAGCTTTTCTTTTTAATTTTAAGTGTTGAAAAAAGTATCTTCACCAAATAGTTCTGCTAGCTGCAAGCAGCTGTATCCCGCAGCATGGAGAAGCAGGGCACCAGCTACCTCAGGTTCGCCTCTGCAAAATGAAGATAATATTTTCTCATAACTAGGTCTGCAAAACTGTACAAAAATAGAAATTTCCAAGTTTAAGGCCAGAAGGGGACCACTATAGTCCAGTGGTTCTCAACCCTTTTAGGCTCAAAGCACCCCTCCGAAAATGCCAATTCTTAGTTGTCATTTGTTTTTTGTCTACAGAAAAATAATAGAGCATCTTTTGTTTCAAAGAACTCAGAAAGCCCACAGCAGATCCAAATGCTTTTAACACTATGAATTCCTACTTGCAGTCTCTGGGTTCTTGTGAATCATGTTTGCAGACATTTGTTAACATTGAATGGCACCACTTGTCACCCCTGAAAGATCTCAAAGCTACCCCAAGATGCTGTGTCACCCTGGTTGAAAATCACTGATCTAGCCTGACTTCCCATATCCTCAGCCATTACATTTTACCAGTATTGAGCCAATGACTTCAGTTGAACTAAAGCATTTCAGTATGCAGGAGAGTAAAGTGTTATATGCCACAGGCAGTATCAGAAGAGAGCAAAGTTTCATTAACTCTCCGCAATAGCAGGAGACGAATTAGACGAAATAGGCCCAAAGGACCCTAGCAGACAATTGATACCTCAGACTGTGGGGTGTGGCAAAAAAAAAAGGAAAAAAAAAATCCTGAAGTATCTGCCAGTCTGATCTGGGAAACAACTTCTTCCTAATCTCAAATCTTGTTATCAGTTGACTTGTGTGTAAAAGACAACAGCCAGGCATTCAAGAATAATTTTATGTATCACATCAGAATACTGGTTTGGTGTCCTGTGCCCAGTCTCCCATGGCCTTCAGAGGAGATGAGTAAAAAAAATTGCAGAACACTTCTTGTCAATTGTGCATTGGACAAAAATGCCTTTCTGAGTGCTGCAAGCAATTGTCTGAAGACCTGACATATAGGGTTTGAGTATAGTCACTGCAAGTGCTTTATATGCCTAGTAAAAGCAGGCAATTTTGCCTGCCCTCTGCCCCAAAAAGAAAAAGTATGAGCAGAGTAAAGCATAGGTCCAAAGTTAGAAAGCACCATAACAGCCATCCATGTACAGTCAGCCCCAGAATACGTGAAGTTGTTATACTAGTAAAAACAAAAAAACAACCAAACAAAAAAATCCTGTGTATAGACCAGGCCCAAACTGGAAAGAACTTTGTGTAGTCCCACAACCACTGCCTGACAGAAGGCCACTGGACTTACTGGCCAAGTCACAGTCCTCAGTCATCTCATCTTTAAAATTTGCTTTACTCTTTTCCACTGCATTTTCATCTATTGATCATGAGCCAATTGGCAAAGTACTATAAGCTACACTTAGGATAAGTCTAGTGATTGGAGTCAAGTTGCATGAGAGGCATTTTGGTCTACTCATGAATAAGCATAAATACTATTCATTCCATCCAGGAAGAGCACACACCGATTACAAATGCCTCCTTAGCCTGACGAAGGGTATTTAAACCCAAAAACTCGCTAAGAAGAATTTTTCCAACTATTGAGTTGGTCTAATAATAGATATAAGATTTACCCAAAGAACCTTGTCTGCCTATGTCTTTAGACCAACATGGCTACAACCTACACCTACACTGCTGTAAGCATAAATATGGAATTTCAAAGACCAGGATTGTGCTTGTGGCTTTCCCAGCAACTGGTTATTTAGCCTGAGCAACCTGTGTAAATGTTCTCTGTCCCTATTATCTTGCCTAAGTCTATGCACATGCCGAAGAAATGCTGGAAAGATGGATCATTTGAAACTTAGGCTAGGCCATTTCAGAAGCTGGCAATACCATTCTTCCATCACAATGATCATAATTTTTTTTTCTTTCCCCTTTTGGCTTCAATTGCATAACATTGTATCTAGGTTTCAAAATGGTAGTAATTTCACAAACATGTTATTAGTGTTAGTCAATAATAAGAATTTCCATTCCAAATTTAGGAATGCAAGATTTATTTATTTATTCGTGCTGATCTGAGACAAAGTTGAAAAAAATATTTTAAAATAGAATTGACATTTTTTACATCTTAATTCCTCTCTCTGGGTCAGGGTCCATAAATGAGCTGCTTCTCATAGCATACTGCTCACATGGCTCCTATTATGTATCACATCAGTTTTTGCCAGAGGAGAAGTTCGTATGCTTTTGCTATGTCAGGCCATGGCCTGAACTCATTGCCTTGGCCTGCCCAGCACAGCAGCTCACCCCAGTCTGCCACTTCCCTAGTGGATCACTAGGGTAGACACAGGTGGCCAGAACCCCACATCTAGACCTAGGTGCACACCCACTCCCTGCCACCAGAGTGGCCAGCCAAGATCAGCTGACCTCTTATTCCTTCCCAGATAAGCCCCTGACCTAGAAGGGAGAGTGTCTGGGCAACACAATGCAACCTTGTACCTAGGTTGCTGAACCCCTGGATTGTGTTGCTGCTGATTCTGATGGATACTTGACCCAGCTGGCCTTGTGTTCTGCTTGATCCTCTGGATTGATGACTCACTTTTTTTGGACAGATCTTCTGGCTTCTGACTCCCAGGTTTCTCCTGACCCTGAGACAACCCCCAGACCTGGCTGCCTACAGCCCAGAATGACAAGCTAAGACAGGTGTGGGCAAAATATGGCATGTGGACTAGATCCGGCCTGCCAAGCCATTCTGTCTGGCCCATGGGGACCCCGAAAAAATTTAGAAAATATTTATCTGCTCCTGGCTGCCTGTCAAAGACAACAGGAGCCAAGGTCAGTAGGACCCAGGGGAAGCCAGCAGCAGGAGACCAGGCCTGCCTACCCCCAGCTATTTCCCTGCTTCCTGCTGCTGCCCTGCTCCAGCACCACATAGCTCCCAGCTGGATGGCCAGACCAGGGAGGACAGGGCCACACCAGTATGGGGGGTTTGTGCACGTGTGCAAGCAGGCAGAGTATGTGTGTGTATGTGTGTGTGTATGTGCAGGCAGGGGCAGAGTGTGTGTATGTGTGCATGTGTGTGTGCAGGCGGGGTAGTGTGGGTGTGTGGGTGCGCGTGTGTAGGCCAGGGTAGTGTGTGTGTGGTGTGTGTAGACAGACAGGGGCAGAGTGTGTGTGTGTGTGTGTGTGTGTGTGTGTGTGTGTGTGTGTGCAGGCAGGGGCAGTGTGTGTGTACTTGTATGTGCAGGCAGGGGTAGTGAGTGTGTGTGTGTGTGTGTGTGTGTAGGCAGAGTATGTGTGTGTGTGTTCATAGGGTGAGTTCTACATGCACACCCCACCACACACACGTACTCGCAAACCTCCTCACACTGCCCTACACACAGACTCCCACACCCCCTCACAACCCTAGCCACCCTCCCCCACACACAACCCCCCATAAACCTCATACCCACATGTCCACACACACACCCACATGCTCCCTCAGCCCACATGCCCACACACCCACAGCCCCCCACAAACCTATACCCACTCCACCACAGTAAGTAAGACTTAATTTTAAGCTATTGTGTGATCACCTGTGTACACGACATGAACGCATGTAAACCAAGGCAAAAATATTTTTTTTAATCAAATTAATATATGTTTTAGATGTTCGCTTTTTAGAATATATTTTGGTATTTTTCTGGCTTCAAGATGGTAAAACCCTTTGATGAAAGGAGTACTTCCAGGGGCAAGGGGAGGTACTTCTGGTGGCAAAGGTCAGGGGTTAGGGGGTGGAACTTCTAGTCCCAAGGTGGTGACCAGGGGGCAGCGCACCTGTCAAGGGGCAGGGCTACCCATGCGGCCCTCGACAGCTTGCCAAAACTTGATAAACAGCCCTCCGCCTGAAATAAGTGTCTGCCCCTGAGCTAAGATATACTCAGGCCAATAAAGAAAAATGGGAGCAGGAACATGCATTCTGTAACTCCCCTGGGATCCTGCAGCAGCTTGGGCAAGCACAGTGTAAAGTCCAACTAGCCACAACTAAAATGTGCCAATTCAGTTTGGTCAATAGAAATATTTCTTTATGAGGCTACACTCCTTAAAACAAGGTATTTCATTTAGATTTTCCCCAAACCTGCAGTGACAAAAACATTTTCCCTTGGGAAGCCCGTTTTGTAGAAATCATATCTTCCACAGAAAAAATGTTGATGTGAAATTCCAAAGTAGCTTAACATTTTACTGTTTCTTTTGTCTTTGGAAACTGCTTGTTGAATGATGAGGTTTTCAGCTGTACCAGAACAGGATTTCATTGTTCATTACAAATAGGTTGCTTGTTTTCATTTCTTTTCAAACTGGCAAAGAACATCAAACTACAGTCCTCTCCCAACTCCCATTGTTTTTGTTTCCACTGATAATGGAAGTTACAGGTGTTCAGCCCCTCTTAGGAGTTGTTCCATTGTTCTTTTCTAACTAACTTGGTTCTAAGTTGCGCAGTCAAAAAACATTAATTGGCTTGTACCCAAAGACTTAAGTTTTAGCATGAACAAACATGGACCTTTTTGTTGCAGTAATGCGATTAAACCTTGTTTGATAACTTCTTCCATTTTGACAAGTATTATCAGCTGCACTTCTGTCAAAAACTCTTTATAAAAAAGGCTGGCTGGAAAATGGAAAGTGAGTGCAACTCTTGCCCACTGGCTAATACTAGAAAAGTGCAACACAACCTCATGTTCATTATTTTAGATTTAAATGGCTGAAGGCTAAATCATTTGATCTTTTTACTTAAAGCTAAGGTTTTAGAGACCCTTTGCCAGATCACTTTCATGATTACGAGTGGCACAGCCCTGTCACCTTGGGCAAGCAGCAAGTCTCCTTATTAGAAATAAAGCCTGTAGTAGCCCTCAGTAGCAGGGAGGCTTAGTCAAGGGAATTAAGAATTAGCTTTATTGTAATACCTAGAGCAGATATATGTACCTACCTTCTCTTGCAGTCTAGCAGATCTAAAGGAACTCTAGGTGTTAAGGGCTATGGGAGTACACTGATTAGTTTGATTCTACTCTAAATACTATCTGCATGCATGTATGACTGAAGTATATCCCAAGGAAATGTTGCTTTCCCTATGTCTGACAAGGTAAGTTCTTTATTTTTTTTAACTAGGTAAGAGTTTAAGACTAAGCGAACTAGAGTTTGTTGTGAATAAAAATCTGTGACATTGTTTGCCAAAACATTGGTTCAGGCTTGTGACTGAGGCACTGGTAAACCAGACTCCCAACCAGACTCATCTTAACCTTCTTTCTGCCACTAAGGACTGTCTCTACCCATCCCTTCCATGGTTCTTTATGCACAGATCCATGTTGCTGAGCTCAAGGCTGCCAGTGCTGCCCATGTGGCTTGTATTGCTATTTTGAAATGAGGAATTCAGGTCTCTCCAAATCTTTATACCAGAATTGTCCTGTAAAATTTGATATTATGATCCAAAACGTCATATTTGGAGTAGACTTGACCTACATGAAGATATTTAATATCTAGTCATTGTGGGGGAAAAGGATATCCTTGTGTTAATTCAAAAATATTTAATAGTTGATAAACTATAAGCTAGCTAAAGTGTTGTTTGGGAAAAGCGATTGAGTGCACATATTTCTTTGTCTGTCTGACCCATCAAAGTTCAGTTTCCCTTAATATCTTCCATAAAATATGGACCTAATTTTTTGTCAACAGGCCAAAATGTTTTCAGTGGAAAATAGCATTTTATCAAAGTTGAAAATTAATGGAAAATTTCATGAAATATAAGATCTTACAGGCAGCAAAGCAGTTGTTTCTATCAAACGAGCTTTTGTGAATTGTAACTTCTTTGGTTATTTTCCTAGTCATTTTAGATTTTCTAGCAACAAAAAATATTTAATGGATCCTATGTGTTTTTTGGTTTTTGAGTTTTCTGAATATTTCCTGAAAAGAACTAGGGTTTCAACTAGTCCAAGTTAAAGTGAAGGAAACAGAAAGAAAAGAAAGAGGTGCTGTATTCCAAAAAACATGAGAATTAAAAAGAAAAAGGCTTACACCAAAATTAACACAAATAGGTGGTGGATAGAGTGAATGAGAGAGATGATAGGCAAGAAAGAAAGACATACAGAAGTTAATTTAAGAAATAAGCAGAAGAAGATACACTAACTTAAATAAGTATTAGCTAATTGAACCCCTTTTATTTTGTTGCACTACCTTGCACTCTTTTTCAGTCTCCCATAGTCTGGCACAAAGGAATGGATTTCTGATTATTTACCCCTTCTTACCAATTACAGCTTCTGTATTCAAAAGATTGATGAAAATGAGAGAAAAACAAAATAACAGCCACAAGAACGTACAGTCAGTTTTCACTAGAATAGTAATCTAGGAATCTCCAAAACCCTCATTCTGAGGTAGATCTTACCATTGGAAAAGCACCGTATGAGTTCCAGCAGAAACAGCTGGGACCCACTTCTTGGAGGGAGTACAAAGATTTGGTAGGGAAGGAAAAAAGTCATCTTACTGACCCTCCCCAGAACCATAACTTTGGTCTTGTGCCTGTTGGCTTGTTTTCAGGAAAAAACAGTGAGATTGATTTGGGTGGCCTGTGAAGCAATTAGGAAAGATTTTTTTGTAGCGATCATAATAAAACACTGTCTTGCAAACTGAAGAGAAACTGTCATTTTTACAGTGTGTTATTTAACCTTGACTCCACTTGTCTAGGGAGAAGATGCTTTAACATTTTTGTGGGGGTTGAATATATAATTTTTGATCCAACTGTATCAACCAAATAATTTTCCTTGTGTGCTCATTGATTACATGTACATTGAATAACTGCATTAAGCCACAGTCCGCCTTGGCTGCTTTGCTGGTGATGAAAAGTAGGGTTGTGCGAAGCTTCGGGTGCGGATTTGATTTGGAGGAGATTCGGCCCGATTTGGTGGCTGAATCTCTGAATCCAAATCAAATCAGGAGACAGACCAGTGAAAAGGTACGAATTGATTCAAAGCTCTCCAAATCGATTCAGAGAGCTTTGGCGATTCAGACAGTCCCTGCTCGCTGCAGCAGGGAGCTGGACCCAGACTCCATGCTGGTAAGTAGGGGGCTGTGGGAGGGGGGAGGGAACCATGGGGGGACCCCTGCCAGGCCTCATCCACTGACCCCCGCTCACTCTCCCAGCACCCCCATGGCTGCCCCACCTGGCCCCTGCTCCCAGCTCTTCGAAAAAAAGCCCCCAGTCACTGGCTGTTGCCAGGCAGGGAGGCAATCCCCGCTGCCCCACACTACCCCACATTGTGTGGGGGACTCTTCCATGAACTGGCCGAACCACTGCCCACTGTCACAGCCACCTCTCACC
>NW_005841944.1:1658026-1658317 GCF_000455745.1 Alligator sinensis | reverse complement strand
AGGGGGCAGGTGGCAGCAGCGGGGATTGCCCTCATTCCCCCCCTCCACCCCCCAGCAGCACCCGGTGAGTGGGGGCTTTTTTTTTTAAACAACCGGGAGCTGGGGCCAGGCGGGGCAGCCATGGCGGGGCAGGGGTCAGGGGCTCGTGGAAGAGCCTCCCACACAGTGTAGGGTAATGGGGGGCATCAGGGTTCACACACACCTCCTCCGCCTGGCAGCAGCCATTGAGTGGGGGCTTTTTTTTGAAGCACTGGGAGCTGGGAGAGTGGCTGGGGGGGCCCATTTGAGGGG
>NW_005841944.1:1655171-1657338 GCF_000455745.1 Alligator sinensis | reverse complement strand
GCATCTGTGGATGCATGACAAGGTATGGTTGGCCTTCCTGACTGCGTCCCCACACTGTCGGCCCATGTTCATTTTGGCATCAATAATGACTCCAAGATCCTTTTCTGCCTCTGCACTGATGATAAGGGTGTCCCACCAGCCTGTAGGTCTGCTGCTGGTTCTTCCCCCACAGGTGCATCACCTTGCACTTGTCAGTGTTGAAACCCATCCTGTTCTCATCTGCCCACCCATGTAACCTGTCTAGGTCCAATTGCAGCCTATTCCTCCCTTCTAGCATGCCCACTTCCCCCCACATCTTAGTGTCATCTGCGAATTTGAACAGGGTGCTTTTTACCCCCACATCCAAGTCGCTGATGAAGATGTTGAACAGTGCAGGCCCGAGGACTGAGCCCTGGGGAACACCACTGCCCACATCCCTCCAGGTCGAATAAGACCCATCCACCATTCTCTGAGTGCAGCCCTTCAGCCAGTTAGTGACCAATTTGACTGTGTAGGTGTCGACGCCACAGTCTCCTAGTTTTTTAATGAGAATGGGGTGAGAGTGTGTCGAAGGCCTTCCTGATGTCCAGAAAGCCTACATCCACTGCTACCCCTGCATCTAAGGATTTTGTGACCTGGTCATAGAAGGCCACCAGGTTGGTCTGATAGGACCTGCCTCTAATGAACCCGTGTTGGTTGCCCCTAAGCATAATCTCTCCTGCTGGCCCCTCACGGACATGCACCAGGGTAATTCTCTCAAAAAGCTTACCCAGGATCGAGGTAAGACTGTGACTGGCCTATAGTTCCCTGGGTCCTCCTTCCTCCCTTTTTTGAAAATGGGGACCACATTGGCCCATTTTTTCCAGTCCTCTGGCACCATGCCAGAATACCATAAATACTCATAAAGCTGTGCCAGGGGTCCCGCAATGACCTCTGCTAATTCCCTGGGGTGAAGATCATCAGGACCAGCTAATTTAAATAGGCCCAGTCCCTCCAGAAGTTACCCTGACTAGGTCCTCGCTGAACCTAGGTCTGGGTGCACCTCCCCTGGGTCCTATGGGGGTCCTCATGTCGGGGGTGACCCGGTCCCTGTTCAGAAAAATGGAGGCAAAGAAATTGTTAAATAGGTTAGCTTTGCTGTCTGGTGCAATGACCAGATTTCCTAGCGTGTCTTGCAGAGGCCCCACATTACCCAGTACCTTCTTTTTACCCCCTATATATTTAAAAAAGGACTTCTTGTTGTCTTTGATCTGGGTAGCTAGTCCCAGTTCCATCTCCTCCTTGGCCTTCCTGACCACCCCCCTGCAGCCCCGAGCAACCGAGGTATAGTCCTCCCTGGTGATGGCTCCTCCCTTCCATTGGGTGTACGCCTCCTTTTTAGCTAGGAGATGTTCCTGTATGCTTTTGGTGAGCCATGGGCGCTTTTGTGCCCTCTTGCCCCCTTTGATCCGCGTTGGGATTACCTCCCATTGGGCTTGGAGGATTGTCTCCTTAAGGAACGACCACTCTTCTTGGACACCCAATTCCTCTCCCCTCCGGGACCTCAGTGCCTCCCCGACTATTCTCCTTACCTCATTGAAATCTGCCCTCCTGAAGTCCAGGGTTGCTGCCTTGCTGCAGGCCTTTGCCACCTTGCGCTGGATGGTGAATTCCAGCAGGTGATGATCACTGTCGCCCAGGTGGTCGAGCACCCACAGACCCCTCAGCAGCCCATTGCCCGTGGCCAGGACCAGATCCAACAAGGCGTCTCCCCTGGTGGGGCTGTGCACATCCTGGGTTAGATGGAGGTCCTGTATCTCGGCTAGGAACCTATGTGAGTGGTCAGACGTGAGCGTCGCACAGGCCTAATGAAAAGGATCCATAAACCTGATTTAATTGGCCAGTTGAGCTAGTTTTACAGCTGCTTTGCATCACTGGATCAATATAAATAAGGACCTATCAAATTCATGGTGGAAATGGGGTGTGCAGCAGCTCCCTTAATCTTGCATGTTCCCCTGCACGTCTCCCCCCCGCCATTGATTGGTGGAGGGGTCCAGCCACTCCCTCCTGATCAGCAGGGAAGCAAAAACTATGGTTTTAATGTTGCAGCTCCCCACCAGTTAGCAGCAAGCAGCGGGGTCGCCAGGGCCCCTCAGCCAATCAGTAATGGAAGGCAAAAAATGGTGCCACATTTAAAACCTAAGTTTTT
>NW_005841944.1:1642561-1655130 GCF_000455745.1 Alligator sinensis | reverse complement strand
TCCCCCCCGCACGGCGGGTGGTGGGGGGGGGGGGGGCGCATGCAAGGGGAACCTGCAAGATTAAAGGAGCTGCAGCATATCCTACCTCTGCCATGAATTTGGTAGGTCCCTAAGTTTAAAGAAGCCAGAAGGTACCAATGAATCTGTCCCATATCTCTCTCCTACCAAAAAAGCTAGTATGAAAACAGTAAAATGTAATGCTGTCAAATTTTCAGAGCCACGTCTGTTTTGTTTTGTGCAGTGCTACATATGTATGCAGCCCCATGTGTAAAACATGCATGACTTTAAACAGTTGGCATATGGCGCTCTGTCTCTCTTCTGCTTCATAGGTTCCCTATGGCCTTAGCTCCTGACTTCCTTGAGAGCCTTTGAAGGGAAGTGTCTTGGAGTTCCTTTTTATGCAGTGCTTCTGCTTAATTTTTCCATAAAAACATTTCCTGAGATCAGAAGTGCACTTTTCTGACACTAACACCGGTTTGAAAGACCTTCCTCCCCTCACCTTCAGCACCTCAAACAGCAAAGGGATAGAAGCCTTTGAGTTAAGAAGCGAGTCGCAGGACTCATCCACATGCGCATTTAAGCGAGACTAAATTTAATGTGCATTAAGCAATTTTTGGTAGTTGTCTACATGTGCAGGAACTTGGTACTAAATCTAGTGCACTTGGCACTAAAGTTAGTACTGAGTCCCTGCAGCCTCATGGCCCCCTGGGGGAGCACCTATGGCCACCAGGGACAGCTTCAGCCTCTGGCCACATGGTTGCCAGCACTTGGCAACCATGTTGAAGCCAGATCCAGCTGCTAGCACTTGGCAGCCATCTTGGAAACTGATCCCTGGCCAGCCCCTTCCCTGCCCAGGGGCTGCATGCCCAGCACAGGGACAGCACACAGCAGCTCCCTTTTTCCTGCCTCCCCGCACTGGGGTTGTTCCGTGATGCCCCTACCAGTGACAACCAGTGTCCCACACTCCTGCTGCCCATGATGCTGGCCCTGCTGGTCCCTCCCCTCCCCACCTGCAACCAGGCCCCAGGAAAGGCACACATCTGCCAGCAGGGGCCAGGACACTGGTTGCAGGAGGCCCTGGCCAACCCCTTCCTCTTGCACGCTCCACTCCAGCCCATCTCTGGGCCCCTGTGTTACTGTCCCTGTGTGGCCGGCCCTGGACAGCACTCAGGAGTAGCAGGGCACAGCCAAGGACTAGAAGTCACATGGCAAAGGCACGTCACCACAGCATTTTCAAAGAGACACTGCTGCGGGTGAGCAGCAGCAGGGAGCAGGTGCTGGTCTTGCTGCCAGAGACAGCCAGGCAGCAGCCCTGCAGAGATTTCAGGGCTCAGCAGGGGGTGCAGCACACTGCAGCCCTTTGCAACAGTCACCTGTGGCCAAGCAGCAGCTTTGCAGAGGGAACAGGCCAGGCAGACGCAACCTGTGGCCTGTTGGGGGTGGGGATAAGGGAGCGGGGGACACATGGCCTGCTGTGTTCCTGGAGAACAAACAGGCTCCATCAGGCTCTCTGGTGTGTGCCCTGAGGTACAAAATGCCTGCTGACTTTTATACCCTGTAAGTAGGGGCTGCCAGAGAGCAACCCAGCCCTGGAGCAGGAGAGGTAGCCAGCCAGGAGCCCTAGTGGCTGGGCATATCTGGCACTAAAGTTAGTGCTGGGTTGTGTCTACATGTGCATTACTGCGCAATAACTAATCAGAATTAAATTTGATACTTGCATTTGTATGTACCAAATTTAGTCATGATTAGTCTAAGTTACGGTGTATTAAGGGCATGCACATTTAGACATATGCCCATACTGCGCCATAACTTAGGCTAAGGTTCATTAATGCATCTCATGTAGATGCACCCACAGAGAGGTGGAGCTCTTTAAAAGATTCCCCCTACAGAATGTGGGATAATAATATGGGTTAAATGAAACAGGAAGGAGGCACTCTTATTCCATGCATCCATACATGAATATAATCAACAATAACAACCTATGTGTAGACAAGGTCTAAGCTAAGACTCTTTGTTCTCAAACTTTTGCTCCTGCTTCAAGCTCATTGTTGAGGCTCCTAAGCCCTGTTTCCAGTAGCATGAAACCCTTCTCACAGCTAGTTTAAAATCTTTCTCGTGAAGCCCAGGCCAGGACTGATTTTTTTTTTTTTTAAAGTTAGTGCTCTGCTTTCCAAATATTTTTGTTTCATGCTTATCTTGACCATGGGGTTTAGTTTCCTTGGCATCAATATTAGGGATGTCATAGTGCAATAGGTCATTTAAGGTATACGCTCTTCTACATCTTTCAGGAATTTGGCCTATACCTGGTGAGGCAAAATCTGCTTGCCCTTAAAGTCAGAGTGCCGTACTATAATAGTTGTGGAGAATATTGTTGTATTGTGAATGGTGAGATTCTTTCACAGGGCAGCTGTTTGTTGCGCTTTCGTATTGTACTGACTAACTGCTACAAGCCCAGGTCATGGGCTTCCATTTTGGTAGGCACTGTGCAAATGCAAAACAAGCCAGATGTTTCCTACCAAAGGGATCTTTCAGTCTGTCTAATGTAGAATGAAATAAAACCTTGAATCTGAATTGCCTATATACAAATTTGTCATACGGTCTTGTTTTGTCCTTCTATTAGGCATTTATGTTATAGATAAGGCCTGTTTCTACCCACAAGATCCCAAATCCATGATATAGTGCATTTGTCTGGAATTTTCTGTCTTGTGAAACAACCACACAATAGCAGTCTAATGAGCAGTGGGTCCAATTCTTTAGGGCAAAGCTCTTGCTGATTTCATGGTGTGGTATTTAAGTCTCATCTAAGCCCTCAGATGTGACTTGTACTGAGTTTCTGAATTGGAATCAATTTCACTTTCGGAGTAGACCTCTTAACATCTGAGGACTAGAAAGCAATACAAGAAATTTCCCATGAGAAACTAATGCAAAACATCTTCTAATGGAGCATAAAGTAAAAATGGAGACACTAGATTTTTTGTGTGCATTCAAAACTGCTGGTATTCAAGATGTTTTCTCCAAATTACACCAAATGAATGAGAGAGACTAGCAAGAGGCCTCTTGGAATTCATTCTGTATGCACAGATTTTCTGTGTGAGTAGTGTTTTTTTTAATAAAAAATATATTGAAGACCCTTTCTTCACTGCATTTATTTCTTCTCTGGTATACAATTAGAGATTTCTTCAGAGGAAGAAAGATCAGCCTCCATGGATTGATTGGTAAGAATTTTGGGGAAGGATTTCCTACACCCATTGGCTGTGTGGCTTTTCACTCAGGTGTACCTTTTTGCTGGGTCAGTGAGCTAGACACCGTGAAGTTATTTCTTAAAAAAAAATAACCCCAATGTAGAATGTTGTAGAACCTGCACAAATGGAAATATTCTGATGGTGTTACGATGTGTTAGTTACTCACTTATGCAGACCTGGCTACTCTAATACTGCTCTCATTCCCTGTGTAATGTTGTGCTTGTCACTTGTCATTGTTTATCTAATATCTTTGTGACTTCAGTTCAGATGCTGATAGGAGTAGATGAGTAATGGGCATGTTACAGCTATAATGTGCCATCATTATTTCAAGAGAGTAGGTTTGCACAGGCAAGCTAAGGATGCAGTGTAATCTGCTGCATCTTTATCAGAAATAGAGAAATCAAGGAGGAAATGCTTGCATAAATTTCTTCAAAATTATTTTCCTTTTTTCTATCAGAATGTGATATTTTTGAGGAAAGCGGGGGAAGCCTTCATTGGATGGAAAGTCACATTTGATACTCAGGGCAGACTAATTTAATGGTGGTGCTAGAAAAGGACAAATCATGACCATGTTCAGCCTGGGTTCCATGGAAAGTGGCTCCTGTCCAAGCCATCTTTTTTGCTGGGAGACTGATGAGATATATGCCCTACAAAAGGAATCCTGTGTTGATCTAAAGAATGGGGATCTAGAGTTGATCTAAAGAATGGGGATCATAAGAATGGGTGTCATGGGAAGTGCTGAAACCCTTTGCCTAAAGGACTGGTGAACAAAAGGTTTGACAGGCCAAATGCTAATTTGTAGACCACATAAGAGGATTTGAACTGTACTATCACTGCATTGATTTTGTATGTTGCAGTTCATGAACATACACAGTGTAACTTAAGGGCTTATTTCACAAACACTTCCTTTCCGACCCTGCGTTAAATTCATCTCAGTGGGACTGCAGTACGTAGAGTAACATCCACACAGCTGTAGCGTGGAGAGGAACAAACCATTCCAGCAGACTTATGTTTTATACTTCCCTAAGCGAGTGAGTCAGTGCCATCCTAAGTGAACGGCTGGGGATTCAGTGAGCTTACAATAAAGCTAAGACAAATCTGTCATGGACTAATCCTAATGTGATCCTATTACAGCAAGGTCAGGTGAGATTCTACTAGCTTTTGATTACTTGAGTTCGTTCGTTTGATTTTTTCCATTTTGTGTATTTTATGCAGTTGTCTTTACCAATATCTCCCAAGACCTTAAGGTTGGCAGAAAGTTTGGGAGCATGAGTCAGTCAAAACCAAATGCTAAGAAAGGTTGAGTAGGAGAGTGGCCCTGATAAAGGAATTGATGGGAATTGAAGAAAAAATACCAGGTATCACTGACTGACAGCAGCACCTGGAAATCGCTACAGTGTGTCAGCAGTTTGGAGATCTCCATGAAATGAGCCAAAGTGCATTGTTATACTAAGTATTCTTAGCACAAATATAGGAGATGTAATTTACATAAAAGCTGGCAACAATCAAACCTCAGTCTGGGATCTGATAGATCTATATCATAATATGTAGCAGTGACTGGCATCATCTAATATTGTAGAGAAAGCAATGCTGAAACAAGTATGGATGTATGGTGTCCCCTTCAGGGCTGGCATTCTGTGATATAACAGCAGGGAATAAATGACACTCAAAGACTGTGCTCAAGTTGACCTCTAGCATGACAGGGGATTGCTTTGCAATTCCAGTCACTAATTTGGCACCTTTCACAATTTATCATAAACTGCATCTGTTGCTTTAAAAATCTGATAACCAGGGTCACATGCTCCCAACTGCCCATTAATGAGAGCTCATGGCATTGCCTAGCATTTAAACAGTAGCATTCAAGGGCCCAACTAATGGGCATCATGTATGAAATCAAGCAGAAATCCTTCATTTTTGCTTTTGTTTTTCGTGTACCTATCTTAAGATATTTTGGAAATAAAAAGCAGAGTAGACCTTTTGTACAGCCTTTTGTACAGAGGAGACCTTTGGTAGGGAGATGAGAGTAATGGATGTTTCTTAAGTGGTTTTTTAACATGTCCTGAAATTTGATAATGCTCCAGTTCTTGAGGAACATTTTCCTTTCTTACTTTTCTTAATAGATTTACTTAACAGATATCAGTGGTGATAAGCAGTGCAGACTTAGATGTTCAAACCTGCCAGGTGAGGTGAATGCTCATTCTCAAAAAAAAAAAAAAAAAAGTCTCTATAGAGAGTTGCACTTTTCTGGTTCAGGGGTGGGCAAAATGGTGTATCTGGCCAGCGGTCGGACTCCATTTTCCAGAAACCTCTGCCCGTATGGCTGGGGCCAGTTTCCATGAAGACCCTAGCCGCAGCTGCATAATGAAAGCTCAAGGCTGGGGTTGTCTTGGAAAACAGCCCCAGCCATGCTGGTGGGGTGAATGGCAGAGCAGGGCACTGGACTGCTCCATAGCCACTGGGATCTTATGATAGGGGCAGCTTGCTCCAGAGCCAGGGCACAGCATGCTCCGGGCAGTGGCATGCAGGCAGGGGATCATGGCTGTGCCCCAGCTCCAGAACAGGCTGTCACCACTGCAAGGAGCTGGGGCAGAGCCATAATCTCCTGCTTGTGTGCCCCTGCCCGGAGTGTGCAGGCTACAGATCACGGCCCTGCCCTGGCTCCAGAGCAAGCTGCCCCCATTGCAAGATCCCAGCAGCTCCAAAGCAGCCCCCTGCCCTGCTCTGCTGTACACCCTGCCAGCATGGTTGGGGCTGGTCTCCATGGCAATCCCATCCTTGAGCCTTTACAGTGCACCTGCAGCTGGGGTCTCCATGGAGATCAGCTCCAGCCATGCACAGGGGCAGCTAGGAAATGGAGTCCACTGCTGACTGGATCAGACTTTGCCCATCCCTGGTTTGGTTTCATATCTGCTATAGGCAAAGTGCCTGCAGTTTGGAGATGTATGTGAAATGGACTAGATTATATTCTTGTGTTAAGTGTTCTTAGCATTATAGCTCCTAGTTCTAGGAAGCAATGTAGAGAGATGGGATCAATGAAGTAAGCACTGTGTGTACTTACCCTCCACTTCCTTCTAGTTTTCTTACTTCTAATAGCGGCTGAACCCCTAGCATTAGGAAGTTATGTTAAATACACTTGCCTTCTGTTGACCTCTGTAAATGGCCACGCTTCATCACGCAGCTAGCCTTTTCCTTGCTCCCTCAGCTTTTGTTAACATTTGCAAAGTACTTTGAAACTGTGCGTTTTGGATGCAGTTTCTTAGTGGCATATTTGCTTGAGAATGTGTGCTTTCATCTTAAATAAATTCCCAGGAAAATCTGCTCTTCTGTTTTTTCATTTAAACTAAATTAAATGGATTCCAAGCTCACTCATTCTTGTTAAATCTATTGGAGTCTTTCAAACAGAAAATGTCCTTCTGTTAAATGAACAAAGATCTTGTCTCTAGACATTTCTTCACGTAGAATGGAACATCTGCAGTGTTCTACTGCAGCAGAGTTAATATGTTATAATCATGATGTGTTGTTACTAGATAATGAATTTCACCTCTCTTTCAGCTTATGAATTCTCTCTGGGCTAGCTCCATTATTTTCTCAATTTATGTTATATTTTCTCAGATAGATTCATTGTTTAAAACTGCTCACTAAAGAATTTCTCCAGATAATTTCTGGCATATTTATTGGACAGTTTTCTGGATGCTTCTGCATTCAGAATTCAAATCATGCTTGCTTGTCCCAGTGCTGGTCAATAAGCAATGGTGTCAGAGAGAGGATAATTCCTATACAGGGGCTGCTTATCACTGTCTGAGGAGGAGAGGGCTTATTAGTGCATCCAGTAGTCTCCTCAAGCAGTACAGAATGATTTGGAAGATACAAGCACCAGAGGGTGTCTGTGGCATTATGCAAGTCAAACTCCTTCCACAGACATCCTGTTGCAAGAATAAACTATGGGGATTCCCATTTTGTTCTGAAGTATCTGGTACTGGCCCTGTTGGAGATGGGATTCTGGACAAGCTGAGCCATTAGTATGATTCAGTTAATGGAAGTTTGTGTTACACTTGACAGGGCATTTCAATGGTCAGTGCATTCCCAGCTCCTCTGAGAGCACTCTGTACCTGAACCAAGTAGGAAGAAGACTAGGAGATAGTCCAGGAGTCCTAGTTTGGCCCTTGGTGCTTGTTCACAGTAGACAGCAGGTCTGAAGCCTTGAGTCACTGCTAAAGTATGTGCTTGAATTTGAGCATATGAAAAGTGCCTTTGGTTCTACTGAGATTACTTGTCTGCTTAAGTGCTGTGCTTCAGCAGAGTCTGAACTTGCTAGCCTTGCACTATATAGATATTTTCATTAGGTGCATTTCACATTGCCAGACCCTTTCTGTTCAATTCAGGCTACTTCCTTGATCAATCATTATGGCTGCAAGGGTTATTGGCTATTTTAAATTTAATCTTCCTTCATTCCAAAATGTTTGCTGGATGAAAATATGTTTTCAATACAATCTGCAGGTGTGTTACCATATCAGGTTGTAAAGCATATGGATGGATTTGGGGGTAGAGCCAGAGAAGGGGATCTGAAAAGATGTTTGCAGCATGAACTATTGCTTGTGTCATTCTGTCATTGTAACACAGTTCTCATGAATCAGAAGTATATGTGTGGGTGGCTCTTCAGTTGATTTCTGGGAACACGAGGATGAGGGTTTTGTTGCAACACCCCCTTTATACAGCCTGGATAAATGAGGAAACAGAATCTATGGCAAAGCCATGAAGTCCAAGCCTGTGGCACAGCCAGTTCACCTCAAAATTAACTCAAAGACTTATTGACAGGACCCTTCCTTGAGAGAGATTTATGACAAACAAAAAGACTGGGATGAGGGAAAGTCAGGGCCAGCAGCAGGTCCTTTAATTTCCCCTATACAAAGAAGTCCAATAAAATATTAGAGTTCTGTAGAAGTTGTTCTAGGGATCTACAACATTTAACAAAGGATGAACATCTTATTGTAAACACCCACTAAAGAAAGAGAGCAGGGAAAGCGGACAACAGCCCATTGTTCAACAGGGTGCATACATGTTATAGTCTATATACATGATGCCTAACATGTAGTTAACGTGCTATGTATTACCAGGGGGCCTTGACAGTAATTACTTCAGTTAGTTGTGAGGCAAGGCCAAGTTAAGCAGAAACTTACCCTCTGGGCACATTGGTTCCCACAAATCATTCACAAGTATGTAGTCCTACTGACATCAACTAAATAAAAAGGTACGGTTCTTGGCAGCCCTCTGGCATTTCCCAGAGGAGCAGAGTAAATCTTCTTGTGGTAAGGACTGGACTTTGATGGGACTTAGCATGAAAGTAAGGGTTCCAACTGTGGCCTTCAGACCCTAAAATGCATTTAATCCAGACCTGTTATCATATTGTCATGATGTTACAATTTTCTGCTATCATCTAATTGCTTGGATTTCTTTTCCTTATTTTTCTCATTTCAGGCTTATGTTGAATGCCCAAATAACATAATTCAAGAAGGGCCACTGTCTAAGGTATTTTTAGATCCGATCCAAACAATTTTCACAGCATAATTGGAGATAACAACAGATTGGAAACAACAGATTTACTCAGATTAGTGATATTTATTTTTGATTATCAATTTATGTTTTATTTATGCCATATAAAACATTTTAAAAATGAATGTCTGTGTTTCAGAACTAAAGGTAGCTTGGTGGTTTTGATAAAAGTAGAAACAAAAAATATACGCTGAAAAGCTGCCTCTTCTTCAAAAAGATAAAATTCTGCAAAATAGCCAGCAGATGGTGCTGCTGATATTAAGAAGTAATTGGTATTTGTGAGTGTAAGAAGTAAATTGGCAAATGTTTGTAGTGGTGTGAAATATTTATTTGGTTTTCTAAAGCTAAATCTAATTAACTGTGTCATAATGCTGTGAGTGAAAGCCCGGTCAAAAAGTTTAGACTAAGTAAAAGGTTAGCCATCTTTTAATTTAAAACAGGGTCCTTTGTCCATCTTGATTGTGATGGATCACTTTGGGAACCTGAGAATATCAGAACCCCCTAAATATAGACACATCTGATACCCATGCCTTCTAGCCAAGCTGTATTTGTCTAGAATAGAGAGCGAGCTTTCACTATGGGTTGTACATTTTGTCTTGGGAGAGGGGACAGATCTAAGCTATACCCCTACAGAAGTAAGTTCATTCATTCAATACTCATGTCATTAAAACACCTTCATGCTTACATTTTAAATGCATTCCATTTTACTTCTTGGTTCTCCACTATCATTTCATATCTTAGATATAACTAGCCCTGCAGGGCACCAGTCTGCGAGGTGTTGTGCACTCTTTCAGTTCACACTGGTATCAGCAGGAGTTGAAGACAACCTGGAACCTTGTGGATAAAACCCTGAGGAAGAATAGGAACAATAGCTTCATTTTCCACTATGTTCAGGGACCCATGAAACAGTCTGAGCGTTAGCCTGCTAGAAGTACCCGCAGGATAACTGGAGCATTGTTTTTATTGTGAAAAGTTTCGCAGAAAATTATGCTTATTTATTTTCTATGTATTTATTTATAAATTTTTCTTTGAAGGAAAAATAAAGAAAAATTTGTGCTGGCAAGTCTTGGTCTAGGTCATTTGATAATCTCAACAAATGCTGAATTGTTTCTACAAAGAATTCTATATCATCGTAAATTAATTTGCTATGAAAAATGTTTTAGTTGAAGAGATTTAAACAGCACTAAACTCTCCAAGCTGTGCTAGACCTCAGCTTAAAGGGGAAGAAAACTAATTGACAGAAAGATTTATTTCTAACACATAGTTTTAGAGAATATAACATGAACCCCAGAGGCCTACCCTGCCAGCAACAAAGATGCAGTGTAGTAACAGCCCACGGCTTTCTTTCCCACCTATTATTTTGAAGACTTAGATCAGTATAGAAATGCTGAACTGTTAAAGATGGTTAGGAATTTTCTGACCAAGTGGGTTTCTGTAAAAAATGCTGATTCAGCAAAACCAAGATGTTTTGCAAAAATGCCTGTTTCGATAAACTTCTAACAGAATCCAGGAAGTGTTTGTGAAAATATGACTGTGTTCTCTTCCATTCTCATAGAGGGCTCCCAAGGCGCAGACTTCCAGGGCCTGTAAGGCATTGATTCTCAACCATGGTGCCATGAGAGCCTTTTAAAGGTGTCACAAGGAGCTGTGCAATATTAGTACTGTTAGATGTGCAAACATCTACATGTAAATCACAAGATAAGCCCAGGGATTTCAAATAGGAACCCACGGTGTTAAAAACATTCTGGCCTGTTATGGTCTTTCTGATTTCTTTGCAACAGAAGAGTTGCTCTGTTGTTGTTCTGTAGTTAGAAAAGAGTGAAAGCTAAGAGCTGGCATTTCCCAAGGGGTGCTTTGAGTCTAATGAAGGGTGCGTGCCTCAAGTCTAAAATGGTTGAGAACTGCAGCTCTAAGGCTTCAGGGAAGACCTGCCTGATGGAACAAGCCAGGAACAATCAGGTTTCCAGACTCTGGGACTGCTGGATTTCAGAGCTGTTCTGAAAAATAAAAATAACACACGTTTTGTCTTTTTGTCCTGATTCAAAAGTTCTTTATGGATTTTTTTTTTTTTTTTTTTTTTGGTTACTGATCTTCCTTTGTCAAATCTCTTTTTTTGCGTTAGCTCTTTAGTCATAAGGTTCCCAAAAGGAGGGAGACAGAGCTACTAAATAATTGTAATGGTGCAGGTGCCTCTGAGAGAGGAATTTACTAGAATTGCTGTAGCAATTTCCTATTCTGAGCTACATGTTCTCAAGTTACACTGAGCATTTTAACAAGAGCAGCAGATGACAACACGTATGCACTTCTCATGCTACTATGTGAAACTTTGGTACCAGTTGTGCAGTTAAATACAATAAAAGCCAATAAACCTAAGGGCTATGGAGGGGTAATTATTATTTCCCCTCTGTTAGCTACTATTTTGTACTTGCTTATTAATAAACTGTAGAAGTGAACAGGCAGTAGCAGAGAAATGTAGCCTACCCTCTCCCACCATATCTGCACAAAAGAATTTGAAAATCCTACCATAGCTGTCTTTGGCTCAGCAAGCAAACAAAGCAGTTATATACAAGTAATTTTATCCATAAAAACTCAGAGCAAAAAAACATGGTAGTCCTAAATAAGCAAAATCAGAATAGTTCAGACTGGGAGTCAGTTATTTAGACTTTGCACAGGGCAAAACATGGGTTTTATACTGCACAAATGCCTGAATTATCGTTCTAACCACATCACTATCCACATTATTTTCAGACTCTTTTCATTACCCTCTGTGAAGGGAAAGACAATGTTAACTGTTGATTGTAAGCTCGTTTCATTTAAATAACTTTCATTACATTTCATGATTTGACCACCTGCTTGTGCTTTAAATAGACAAAAGACAACAAATCTCTTTCCTTTTCCTATTATCAGTAGGGAATACTCAGCTGTTTGCAGACTCCTAGGGTGAGGCAGAGGGGTGATTTATCAATGTGGTTCCAGTCTTTGCAATCACTTTGCATGTGCTCATTGACTACTCTTCCTTAATTAGAAATCAGACATTTGCATCAGTAATTGGCTGAACCATCCTGCTTTCTTTTCATGTTGCTGTGAGGAAAAAGGGGAAGCTGAACACAAGATGTGATTAGCAATTCCTGATGATATTAGTAGCTCCTCCTGGGAAGCATCAGGAGAAGGAGTATGTTTTTGCACAGATGAGATCACAAATGCCATACCTGTGTAAAGTTAGGCATGTCACTTAAGACAAGATTTCTGCAACTGCCCATTACTCTTGACTCTATCCTTGAAACCCTGTGCACGCATGCTAAGCTTGTTGATGTCTTAAATTGAGCCTTCCAAATTAGTGAGGTCTTTTAACAATTTGGGTCTTAACCATTCTGTGCCTCTTCTTCCTTATCTATAAAATGAAGAAAATAATCCTTTCTTTACTGGGAGAGGGGGGAGCTGGCCCGGCTCTAGACAGCCCCTGCCGGCTGGGACCCTACACTCCTGCCACCCTGCTCTGGGCCCCATCAGCACTGGCCCCGGGACACTGGTGTGGGCCCCGTGCTCCCACATCTGCTTGCTCCCAGTGTCCTCCAGCCCTGTGGTACAGGTGGGGGGCAGCGCACAGCCCCAACCCCCTGCTCGCCAGCAAGGAAGAAGCTGGTGCTGAGTGTGGGGAAAAGCAGCCCCTCAGCTGCCCCATGGCTGGCACTCCCTGCTGCAGGTGTTCGTAGCCCATGTGGGGTTGTCTGGAGCAGGCACAGGCAGCCCCATGCGGGCTGCAAGTGGCTCCAGTGT
>NW_005841944.1:1632450-1642191 GCF_000455745.1 Alligator sinensis | reverse complement strand
TCATAGCCCACGCAGAGCTGTCTGGAGCAGGCACAGGCAGCTCCACGCGGGCCATGAGCAGCTGCAACACGGGGAGCCATCCACGGGGCGGGCAAGGAGCCGCTTTTCTTTGTACTGGGAAGGAGCCCAGGGAAAAGCTGAGTGCAGGGGGAAAAGCAGCCCCTCACCCACCCTGTGACCGGTGCTCACTGCTGCGGCTGCTTACAGCCCGCAGGACTGTCCGGAGCAGGCTCAGTCAGTCACAGGCAGGCTGCAAGCAGCTGCAGTGTGGGGCGCCAGGCACGGGGCAGGCGAGGGGCCGATTTCCTCCCCCACGCTCAGCTTTTCCCTGGACCACTTTTCCCCAGGCTTCTTCCCTGCCTGGGGTTCTCCCCTGTCCTTCCCCCCCCCTTCCCCTTTACCTGTGTTTCCGGCTGGGGTAGCCATGTGGTAGCTGTGGGGGCCCAGCCAGATGGGCCCTCCTGTTGTGAGAGCCTGCCGGGCTTCCCCTGGCTCCTACTGCCCTTGGTTCCTGTCATCTTTGACAGGAACAAAAGGCAGATAAATATTAATTTTCTAAATTTTTTAGGGGCCCCACGGGCTGGATAGAATGGCCTCACAGGCTGCATCCAGCCCACGGGCTGTATTTTGCCCTCCCCTGTATTATACTGTTGAAGGAATTATCTTTTGGTTAAAAAGCAGGGGGCTTGAAGTCAGGAATTTGACATCTTAGCAATTTCTGTGTGGCCTTAAAGAAGTAAGGTCTCTGCCTCATGTAGTATGGCCTCGGTTACCCCATATATAAACGCAGAGATGATAATGCTTAGCTACTTCCCAAGGGCCCGGAAGCTTAGTTCACTGATGTTAGTGAAGTGCATTAAAATCATAGGACAGAATGTGCATAGATCATGAAAGGACTTAAATGAAGCTGGTGTTCTGTCCCATTCTGTTTTAGGATTTTCTTTTGCTATTTCTTTTGCCCTTGGCATCTTGAAGCCAGAATAGAAAAGTCTGCAACCTAATTTTTTCCAGTGGGTTGTACATAGTAAGTCCTGACCATTTAGAATTACCAGGGATCCCTTTGGCATGTTTTGAAGAAGTGTAAATGCCAAACCTGGTATCCTAGACAAATTCCAGTTTGATTACTTTTATTGTGCCAATATGAAGTTGTCCTTCACTTTCAGCTTGAGATGGCAACCTTGCCTTTTTCTTCTCATGCCTAATGTAACTCCCATTAAATTCAGTGGTATTAAATCCAGTTGTCTAGATTGCCTTTCAGTGTCCCAGTGCAGCTGGTAAACCCAGATGGGATTGTAATTCACTTGTGAATGGAAGTCAGCTTGCATGGGTGGATCTAGAATTTTGAAAAGGGAGGTGTTGAAGGTAAGGTGCATCCTCACATAAAGCCAACATTTATTTTTCTCCAGTTAAAAAATAAACTAGAAGCTTTACTAATATCTAGGGACTTACAGCTGCATTATTCAGTTTAAGATTGAAGCAAAAACAAATGTAACTTCACTGGAATAAGTTAAAACAGTCTTCAGGACTATGAAATAGCTGCTTCCGGTAAGGAAGGGTTCGTACACACATGTGGGGAGCCTGCTTCTTTGCTCTGCAAATCCGTGGAAATTGCACGGAAATCGATGTGCTCCAACAGACTCACACATCATGTGTATAAGCATCACTGCACATCTCCATGCTGACAAAATGGTGGCAATGCGCTTTGAAATAAAGCACATCCAATGAGCTTTAGTTCAAAGCACCCTGCCACCATTTTCTTCATGTGGGGACACCCAATGACACTGTAATGTATGTTGTATAGGTGCCGTTCCAGGAACACATGTAAAAATGCCTGAAGCTCCTAACAGAGAGAAGACTTGCAGAACTAAGAATAGCTTTATTGGTGGAACATCAAGACCCTTAAAACGAAGTGAGGGTCATTAGCGCCTTTGGAATGAAGAGTTTAGAAGGGATCAGGTAGATTATAATGATCCATGAAGTCAAGTGACTTCCTTAACACTGCCCAACTTGAAATGCTGCTGTTGCAGCTAGGCAGTTGGTTTTAAACTTTGGGTGGACCAGCAATCAAAGTGGGATAGGAGGGGAGGGTGCGCGAGTGTACCTCCCACTTCCCCCCTCCCCCCAGATCCACCCTGGTCTGCTTGTAAATTCTGTGAAGTAATTTATGATGCTTTGGAAAGAAGGAAACCATATAACTGTAAGATTACATTCTCCAAGGCACTGAGTTATGTTGGCAGCTTCTATAACCTAGTATGAGGATGCAGAGCTGCTTCTGCTGTGTCTTCCTGATAAGCTTGAACCCTATAAAGAAATGCAAAACTGTAGAGAAATTAACAATATCTTCTGTGGTTCTAATTTGCTAGCAATAGTATGAGGTGATACCAAAGTACAGGCACTTTGAAAAAAGCAGAGCTCATTTTTCCCCTATTGTTCCATGGTCTGCTGAGCCCCACCTTACTTCTAATTCCAGGCTTTAAAAGAAATAAGAGGGATAGGGAAGAAACAGCCAGCACACACATATGTAAAATGAATTTTAAAAACAAGCTGGAATAGGTAAGACTGAATTAAATATTGCATGATTCATCAATAACTGCAGTAAATGAGTCTGCATATAACATCAATGAATCATCCAGCAGGCTTCATAAGTCTCAAATCTAAATCTTAATCTAGATAAAGGGATCTTCTTTAAAAAGAGATTTTGCTTGTAGATTACATATTGCAGTAGTTAGTATTGTTTTGTGACTTCAGTCCTTACTGGTCCAAATAACCAGTCATCAGTTAGCTTCCCAGCAGCCCAATTTTAAGCAGATGGCACCATGCTCCTTTTATTATATGTAATCAATAATGTTCTGTACATGTTATACCCCAGAAGAGAAACAAAAGTAGCAACACCTAATTAGCAAAGTCACTTACCATGCCTGTAGTAGGACCTCTGTCTGTACAATGCGGAGTTCACTGTCAGAATTAATTCTCCTGACAGCCCCCTTTGCCATCCTGCTGTCATTACTACTGATGTCATGGAATTTAATCAAAATTAAGAAATGTTCTGCCAAGTGATGTACTTTTTCCACAAAAATATTAATGATTTCTGCTCCAGTTATTCTGCAGTTCTCAAAGGCTTTGATACTGCAGGTAATCACAAGCAAATCAGTGTGTCCACATGGAGCCCCATGGTCCAGCCCAAAATATGTGGTTTGTGAAATGTTAATGTGATGGTCATCTCATGAAAAATGTTCTGTGTGTCTTTTTTTTAATATAGACCAATTTTCTTATGCTTATGAAAGAAAAATGATCATGTTTTCAAGGATAAACTACATGTGTTGGAGGCTAGTTTGTTTTTCCATTAAATGAACCATCTTAAAAAATTTGAAATGAGATTTGAGAGCTTCTATTTTTGAGGGTTTTGCTATGGTTCAGAGATTTCTTCTTACCTCACTCATTTGAACCTTGCTCAGGCTGATATTGATCTTAGAAATCATTCCATTGGCTATAATGATGGATTATTTAGATTAAAGTTCTCAATTTTGTACCCAATGTCAGCTTCAGGCCACATGGAAAGGAAAAGCACCACTGAATCTGAGACTAATTGGCAAACTTGTTGATTGCCTAAAGCATGGGACATTAACCATAAGTGCAATTTTTCAGGCGTCACTTGGTTTTACATGCTCAAGTTTTTGATTGTCCATCTTGAGACAACTAGAGGCATCAGCTTGAGGCCTCAAAATTGGTGGATGCCTGGGTTTACTGGGGCCTTAATTCCTTTCTGTTTCTGCAACTCCTTTCTCAGAATTAGAGTAGAAATGTATTACCTGCCCAGTGGGCAGTTCCACTCTCAGTGCTGGATTTGATATGTTGATAAACAGAGGACCTCTGTCTTCACTGGCATCAGTTTGGCATCTCTCATGAAAATGAAATTCTCTCTCTCTCATTTTTCAAAAACAAACAAAAAAGTTATCAGATATTTTAGCTTCTCTTACTCAAGAGCTGAAAAAATACCTGACAAAACTGTGAACCAGAATTTAAAACAAAACTCTTCAGTTCCTAGTAAAGATCAGGAGGCAGAACATAAATGCATTTAGGGGAAGAAGGTGTTGCTTTGACTAAAAGAAAAAGCTTTTATTATAACAAGAACTATGAAATTCTCTTTTCTGTTGGTAGATAATGGGTCCTCTCAGCTATTTATGAACTCTATGTCTAAGTAACGCACCTATTATTCTCCTGATGTGCTGGATTCCCTGGGAACACAGCTGAAATCCAGAATGCATGGGCTGCTGCAAAGCGCATGGGCTGCATAGAGTGCGTGAAGGCTTTCTGATTGTCTGCAGCTCTGAGTGCATGCATTTTGACAGTAACAGAAAAACGGAATGATCAAGGGGTGTAGGGATTCTATTTAAAAAGTTTATAAATATTTTGAATAACTCAATGAATGCTGCAACACCAGACACCTGTAAAGAGCATGTAAATAGATTAACAGAATTAAGTCACTGGGGAGGATAGTTTGGACATTTCTTTGTTTCTAGTTTAGTAGAGGAGCAGGTTTATCCTGCAGAGTTACAAAAATAGCAGATGAGCTTCTGAGGAGTTGAAAGCATTTGAAATAATATGTAGCTTACGTTGCTGTAGTGATTTGAAATATGCCTTGTTTACAGTCAAGTCCTGAGGCAGGAAATTCCCCTTCAAAACGTATTTCCCTGCAGAAACACATCAGAACCAGGTTGTTGCAGGGATGTGTTGATATCAAAACAGTCATTAGAAATGCCTGGTTTTGAGTAAGCCCATTTTGTTCTGTGTTTGTATGGTGCCTAGTACAAGGTGGCCCACATCCTTGACTAGGGCTCCTAAGCAGTATGGTAATACAAACTGTAATAAGGCTTGGACTATTGGACAGCAAATATACAATATGGATGTGACTATTTTTACATGTTTTATTATCTTTATTCATTAAATGTTTATACTTAATGGAATCCAGACTTTTTTTAATGCTATGAACTGTCTTAGGCTTCTAATCTGATTGCTATGAAAGTATCAGTAATTTCAGGGATAGATATCAGCATATTTCAATTAAGCAAAAAGGCACTGCTAAACGTTTCAATTAAGACTTTGGATACAATGACAAAGATTTAATTTTATTCCTGCTTCATTCTACTAATATTAGACCTTATTGGTGTGACCTTGTACTGATTCAGTCAGTGCCTATTTAGGCAGTTTCTTTGGTGTTGTTGAGACTGCTGATGTGAAAAACTGCCCATGGTCTTTATATGCTGGCCTAAGATTAGGGATCTCAGAATTTGATCCCAATTTTGAGATTAAAAAATTGATTAGAATTCTGCTTTAATTTCTATAGTCCTATTCTTCCAAGGTTCACTCTGCTTGCAAAATAAAGGCTTAATATTGCAACCCTTGTGCATTTTCAGATGTCCTTCAGCATATGTGGACCCATCGGGATTCAGGCCTACTTGTGTAAATAAAGACTGAAGATCATACAATGCAGCCTTACTTATTTGGTGCTTCATTACTAAATTGGGAAAATAATTCAGCTGACATCAGTGCATTGCCGTAGCAAGGAAGAGGGCGAGCAGGGCGACTGCCCCAGTGCCAAAGTGAAGGGGTGCCAACAGGTGCTGCCCAGCTGGGGCAGGGCATGGAATGAAGCTACAAGTGGCTTGTTTGGGGGGGCGGCGCAGGGATGGGGAAAGGGTGGCTCTTGCTGCTGCATGCACTCCCAGGCAAGCATGGGGGGGCGTGTGCCCTCCGGATCTGTGTGCAGGGTGAAGACGGGCTGCTGCTGCAGACTTTGCCCCAGGCACAAAACTTAGTTGCTACAGCACTGCATCAGTGAGATTTAGTTCAGGTTCTGAACCCTTTCAATCATTTTTTAAAGGTCACAGGGTAACTTGAGGTGTATCCTTATTATACAGAATTATCCAGGAACAACAAGAATGAATCCAGCTCATCTTATGTATTTTTTTTTACTTTGATATAAGTGTGGCTATCTTAATGCTCAACCTCTCAGACTGAAAAAGTAGATGGTAGTAAAAGAAATAGTAAAAGAAGACTTCTTTTCTCAAAGTTGTTTGGTTCTTAATTCAATACAGGCTACATGGAGCTTTGTTGCCAACCCAAAACAATGGTTTTTTTACTGACAATCTGCAAACTTATTTCTGACAACAAAACTGTTTACTAATATATGATTTACATAAAGTAAATGTCATCCTTTTTCCAGACCTTTGACAAGGGCCAGGTTCAAATTTAGAGGTATAAAACAAAAAACAGTAAAAATATTTAGTTGTCAGTAAAAAGTTTGCCGATGATCCGTAAAACAAAACAAATAATATTTCTCTCTACTTTCAGCACAGAAGTAAAAGTTATACCAGCCATATCAAGGTAGCAAAGTATTGTTTAACTCTCACTATTTTCCTTTTTTGTCACTTTTCCATTACAGGTAAGTTACCAAAGTGAGCTGTGTGCATGTGCAAGGCAGGCAATGACTATAAATACAGGGTAAAAGAAAAATTTAAGTGAAGCTAAAGAAAGGATGAGTGGCATGATAGGACAGTGAAATGACCTGCCTTGCACACACACACCATCCCAGCTCACTTTGATAAGTTACTTGTTTCCTGCACCACAAATAAATCAATAAAAAGAAAAAGCTCAGGCACTATGTTGCTGAGCTGGCCATGTGTATAGGGGTGAATTTCACTCAGAGCATCTAAGATATGACTGAAGTGGGCCATGTACTGATGGGAATTTCATCCTATATATATAAAATGCAATGGAAAAGAGACAAAAAAAGTAGTGAGAGTTAAACAATACTTTTGTACCCTGATATGACTGCTATCATTTGTATTTTAAGAAGCTCTCATACTGGAACTAGGTAGCGCACAGAATTCTGTGTGATCCTGATACTTGTTCAAATTTCTATATGCTTTCTGGCCATCAACAGCCTGACCCACAGTTGTTGCACATAAAGTGCATGTGCTGTCCACTGGCACTAATAATTCTCCCCTTGCACCAGTTATGTGCTTGAGCTACGTGGTCTGACTTGCAGTCAGATCCTCTCTTCTTTTTCTCAATTGAGGGAATTTTTCTGAGGACAATGAGACAGGCACAGCTGTTGTCATGCTCATTGTGCAACTTTTTTTTCTTGCTAACTTAATAGCAGCATTCAATCCTCTATAACAAACTGCCTTGTGGAAGAGAATAGGACATGGATTTTTCTGGTGATGATTATTAGGGAGACCCAGTCAAAATTATTAAAATGTGTTATTCCCCATAAATTGTGCTCTTGACTGACATGACATGACATGGCATGGAGGAACAAGAGATGCCACAGCAGAGGTTGTACAAAGTTACTCTGCCTGAGATGTCTAGTGAATCAACATTGTAGGGCCTATGAATGTGACCTCCAATTTTAGCTAGAGGTAGGGATTTCTTAGGGTGATATCTTTAATTGGACTAACTGCATAGCTGGGATAGAGTTAGACAAGCTTTTGAATGCAAGACATTCTTCACCAGGTTATAGAGTGATTTTGCTCACTTAAACCACCATAGGAGTGTTCAGACACAACAGCATCAGAGTAACTTCCAAGCTAGCTAGCTACCCTCTCCCCTGGCTTAAATATTTTAAAGTCACATATGCCTGAGCCCAAGATGACTAAAGAGATAAATAACAAAAAGATGAGGACATAGAAGAGCTTGCTTAGGGGAACTTACACAAGTTACGTTTTTTGTGTGATCTGGCCCCTGAAAGTGCTCTACAGCCATAACATAACACATGTTCATGGCTGTAGAGCACTTTTAAAATGGCCAATCATGTGAAAATTTAACCCTCGATAAATCAACTATTAGCTGAAGGCAGGGAACTTCTGTTCAGGTTCCCTCGAGGCTTAATTTTTCACATGCATGGGACTGTCACAGAGAGGAGAAAATCTTCTCCTTGTGCTGTGGGTGATGGAGGGGGAAAGGCAGTATGCAGCTGCTGGCTTGGCTTTGCCTGGCCAGAGCTGCAGGGAGTGTGGGGTAGAATAGAGCCCTCTCACCTCCTGCCCCCGCCCCCCCCAGCTACCCTGGCTGGTGTATTTGGGGGAGCTGGGCTGGGCCCACAAGGTGAGGGGGCTTCATTCCACCCCTGGCCCCAGCTTCAGCCGCGGCAAAGCCCAGCTGGCAGCTGCATGCTGCTGCTGTCAAGAGGTTTGGGCCTAGGGTGGGGGAAAGGAGCACTTCCTTCCTCCATCCCTGCTTGAGCCTCTTGACAGGGGCAGCACACAGCTATTGGCTTGGCTTTGCCATGGTCAGAACTGGGGGAGGGGGCAGGACTGAGGGGAGGGGCAGTTTGGCAGCCTTCTGGGAGGCTGCTGGAGCACCCCTGACTGCTAGCCAGGGCCAGTGCAGCTTGGCTTGCACCCACCCAGCACAACAGGCAAATGTCTGTTGGATCAGGTGGGGCTGTGACTCATGAAACTGTGTGTAAAGTGCCATGAGTTAGAACGCCTCCCCTAAATGTCTGTAGGCACCATAGATGCTTAGTCCTAATTAGGCACTTAGTTGTAATCAGCCCTGGGTCCTGATGTGCAGCAGTTACTCAAATACCACGGTCTGATTGATGGATAGAAGACTTGGCTAAAGTAACTTGTCTTGGTGATAGAAAGTACTTTTAAGGACCACAGGCTCCATTTTCCTTCTCTATCAGTCCATCAGCGCTCCCATCTCTCCATGCCTCCATTCACCCTTTCTTTTATAATTATTAAAAAAAACATAGCCCCCTCAATGAAAAGAAAGTCAAGATAGCAAAACAAGAAGATAAAAGAAAGAACAAAAACAAATTGAAGATGTGTTTTCTGTTCCTTTCAATATAAAACAGCAGTATTCAGGTTTTTCATTACATAGGGCTGGGATTTGTAGTTCTGGGTATCAAGGAAAACTACTTCCAGGCCTGCTCTAGAGGTTCCAAAATGGTATCTCCCAGCTGTCCTCTTCACCTGTGCCTCAGTCCAAGGAAGATCTGGAACTCTGGAGATTTAGAAGAGTACTTCCCTTAATTAAAAGAGTGCCCAGGTATTTACTTATTTGTTAGATGCTAATTGGAAGGGAGCAGTTCTTTCAAGGTGAACCTTGTACTTGGCTCACCAAATTAAAAGATGGGAGAGAATGACTTGGATCCAGTTCTAGAACTGCCAATTGTGTGAGGTCACTCCAAGCCTCTACTTCTGGTAGTCAGCAGTACAGAAGTGACATAGCTGATATCACATCCAGCCACATTTGACTACCCAGCACAAATAACCAGGTACCCATTTACATCTTGGGGGAAAAGAAAGTTAGCCATGTTAGTCTGAAGTCAAGCAGAAGACAGAATAGATTTGCATCTTCTACACTAACTAAATCAGAGATGTCTAGCATAAACTTTCATAAGCATGGGCTTACTTCAGATGCCATTGAAGATAAAGATGGGGTTAAAGATGACAGCATCTGATGAAGTGAGCCACCACTTACAACAGCTGACAACATACATCTCTGATTAATTTGTCTTAAGTCTTTGGGCTTAAACTCATGCCTCTGGAGCTGTAGTGAGACTTCACTTCCCTTCTGCAACCCACCCTGTAGCTTACTACAGAGACTCAAGAAAGAAGTCTTCAAAAATATTAATTGACCTAAAGGTAAGTTGGAAATAGAAAAAATGGTAAAACAACAAATGGCCTGTTCACTGGAGTACTTTCTAAACTCTATGCTTTCCTTGCAAGTTCA
>NW_005841944.1:1629849-1632419 GCF_000455745.1 Alligator sinensis | reverse complement strand
ATTCCTGTTCCTAGACTGGGAGGGGCAGACAACCCATGTAGCATTATCTACCTCAGTATTTACCTCTATCTGAAGGTGCCTGCTGACCCATGTCTTCCTGGGGTCTTTACTGAGTATTCCCTTTGACTCTAGGCTCAAGGCTAGAAAGAATAAACCTTGCTAGAGCCAGGTGGGCATTCCCTGGTTAACAGCAATTCCATTTGTTTCTGTAACTTCTTGATCTCTGCCATGGTTTCATTTTCTGTTTGCTTCCTCCTAATTGGCTTGTTTGAGTTAACTGTCTATTGTCAGGTAGGATAGTATCAGACAGATCAAATGAAATGCATATGACAGTTCAGAGAGATGATATAGACTGCCTGCTACTTGACTAACATTTCACTTGTTGGTGATCTTCTGATCATCCATTTGAAAGCTTGGCTTCATTGTGGTTTCCCATCCCCCGCTCTGCTGTAGGCACTTTTGCCATCAGCGGCTATCCTTAACTTGCTACCAGGCTTCTAAGCCATAGTCCGCTGAGGACCATCTGCTCTTTTCATGCGCCTTTATACTGATACCAAAATCATTTCCATCTGACCAACCCATGCTTTGCGTGAATAAAAACCTTTCGGGCTGCTGCTTCTAAAGTAGATTTACCTTCAATCACCATTTATTAAATCTCCATCCATTAAAAACCATAGCTTGCAGGAGCTGTGTGCATTAAGCCTGATTATGAAGTCTGTAGGGAAGGAGGGGGGGAGACAGCAGTTTGTATCAGTGCATCGACTCGTTTTTCTACTTCCCTAGCCAGCTTGTAAGACTTGTAACAAGGTGCACAGCAGAGCAGGACTCTTGTGATTGTGAGCTTTGGTTTTGTTTTATAAAGCCATTTCCCTATTATTTCCCCCCCTTTTTTTTTTGATGAGTTTACTCATGTTTGGTTTCAGTAAACGATAGCTCTGGCTCTATGAAAAACAGTAGTGTGTCCCTTGGTGGCAGGGTGCTAGGTCCCTTATGGAAGGTAAGGGACAGGGAATTAAAAAAGGAAGAGGAGGGAAGTACTCGGGTTCATTGAGGAGAATGAGTGGCTCCTTCAAACGCACTTCATTGAAGGGCTCGGCATCTGGATCTCAGAAGGTAAGCTTGTCATTACGGGAGTTGTCAAATAAGAGGCAAATGGCTGAAGAAATGTTCAGATCCTCTTTTTTTGTGGCTGGTAACACATAAAGAAGAAAGATTTTCTATGTCCTTCTGTCCTCTTGTAATTTGCAAAGGTACAAACCTGTCTCTGTGGAAGTTGTTTCTTTTACATGCTCACTGTTTAAAGGCAACTGAGACAGAAAAGTTACCAGAGGAGAGGTTTGACTCGGATTATTGCTATTCAGATCACATCTTAATGATATTTTGTGTTGATGCTAAAGTTTTATGAAAACAATGGGAGGACTGATAACATGTTAGAGGGATTTTAAAGTGATTCCCTGTTACTGTATATCAGGAAAAGGCTATAAGAAATAGAACTGATGGTTAGATTACATACATTGCAATATATGAATTGAAATGAAAATAGGATCAGGATGAATTGAAATTCCTGGGTGATCTCTAAGTTGAGCTTCTTAGTGTCATAAACTTGCACGTAGAGGATGAGTCCTCAGTCTATGTCAAGGGATGAAATTCATTTTTATGTTTTAATGTCATTTGTCTAGCAGAGGGTGAGCTAGTTTGGAATAAACACAGACCAGCCTGAACCAGGCAGGATATTTAGGTTTCTGAACTCAACTAGAACTTTTTTTTCCTCCAACCCAGCAGTTTTCCCTTTTACACTAACCACTGCTGGGGTGTACTGCGTTGTGGATGCAAAAATTTTGCTAAGTAGTAAAAATAAACCTGGCAGGGCAGGGCAGTGTAAGAAATTGGGTTTGACATCTTGGAGGAAGGAAATCCTCTATATGCATCTAGCAGCAGCTAATCAGGTATAAGAAGCATCCTAATTTGAAATCATCTTTCTGTGTGGTGAGGAGCGTACCTTGTCAGTTGTGAATGCTAGAAAGAATAGGGTCAGGCCTACAGGATCCCCTCAGCAAACAGATATTTCTGTGCTGTTATAGCCGTGGGCCTTGGTAAGTAGAATGTTAAGAATCAGGAAAGGATAATCATTATTATTTGTATTCTGGTTGTAATTAGAGGCTTCTGTTTCTCTGCTGGGCACTGTAGGAAGCATTTGGTGCATTGAATGTGACACCCAGGTAACAGGCCTGATTGCCAGAGAGGACTGTGGAGTGAGTTGTACTGGCCTATAGGGGCTCAGGTGGGAGGCCTCCCCCTGCCACTACCACACACTGCAAAGAAAAACTGAGAACGTCAAAACCTTTACATTTGAGCTCATTTATTGAGCTGATAAGTATAAAACTGTATGTTAATGTATCTTTTGAAGCCTAACAGAACTACCGTGGTCACTTACTATCCCATGCAAAACAACCTCTCTGCAAACCTTCATTTATTTCCCCAGCTAATATTTGGAAAGGTGTTTTTTTTATAACTAGGATGCATGGGAGTTTTAAAATGCAAGTTAAACAAATGTTGGTCTGGGGTGGTTT
>NW_005841944.1:1625140-1629818 GCF_000455745.1 Alligator sinensis | reverse complement strand
GCAGGAATGATTCTGTGTTGAGCAGACAGTTGGACTGGATGACCTCTGAGGTCCCTTCAGCTCTGTTATTCTATGCTTAATACTCATTTAAACCTGCTGAATTGGTAAGAAGGATCCACAACATGCACCTGCTGCTTACCAAATGTCTTTTAATCATAATAACCTTGGTGCGTTCAATGTTTTTTTTAAGTCCCTGATCTCATCTTGCTATTGCAAAGCTTACGTAATTTTATTTCCTCTTAGTGACCAACCAGGCTGAAATACCCAGATGTAAATGACTATTTCTGACCCTGCTAATCACAAGGGTTAAACTAAATCAGTCAGGAACAGACACAAATGCAATATGAGTCTGACTTTTCCTAACATAGTTGAATTTGCCTTGGAATTGCTAAAATTATCATATGCTAACAAGCAGGGCTGTGCAAAGCTTCAGTCGCTGATTCAATTCAGTGGAGATTCAGCCTGATTCAGTGGCTGAATCTCCGAATCTGAATTGAATCAAGAGACCCTTTAATCTGTCTGAATTGAATCGGAACCCTCCAAATCAATTCAGAGAGATTTGGAAAGATTCGATGATTTGGACATAGACACAGCTTTAAATGTTTTTTCTATATACCTCAAGGTACCAGGCGGCTCGTGAATGCTGTGATACTAGGGCAGATGGAGTGTCCCACAGGAACACAGGGGGGTCCCCAGCACATTCAACAGGAGACCCGGAAGTGGACCAGAAGTACTTCCAGTCCACTTCTGGGTCTGCTGGGGAGCATGTGGGGGACCCCTCCCCTCCGCCCCCCGGCTTGGTGACTGGTACCACCTGGGCCTGGGGCAGCATTCAGGGTCCCCCCGTAGCCAATGGCCAAGCCACAGTGGGGCATGGGGAGGGGGTCCTCCGCACACTGGGCGGCAGACCCGGAAATGGACCAGAAGTACTTCCAGTCCATTTCTGGGTACACCGCCGAACACACAGGGAGCCCCAATGCACTCCTGTGGGACGCTCCATCCACCCCAGCATTGCAGTGTTCACAAGCTGTGCCTGGTACCTCGATGTATGTAGAAAAAACATTTAAAGCTGTGTCTATGGCCAAAACACTGATTCTGTAAATCAGCATCAAATCTTCAGATTTGGCTGAATCAAATCCAGACAGTGATCTGAATCAATGAATCGAATCACTGTCCCCGATTTGGGCTGAGTCTGAATTGAATATGGCCCATTTTGCACACCCCTACTTAAAACACTTATAAGAGCTGCACAGTCTGCTCTATGGCTTTAGCTTTGATTTTCAGTAGCTCACTTTCTACTCATGTTTTTGTTTCTTTTTAGGCTTGCTATAATTCAGTTTTCATGACAGAATATGATTTAGCAGTGTTTACAAAAGTATTTCCCATAATTTGTGTCATGACCAATGGGTTGGTGGTAATTCTGCTGAGCAGGTCTGTATGAGTTCTGCTGACTCTTTGAGGCAGGTGGTGTATTACCTGATCAGCATACGAGAGAGCTGGAAGGGATTGTATAAGAGGGCTGAGAGGCCTGGGGTGAGGGATGATTATCTTGAAGTGGGAACTGGTGATTCCTTGTTTAGGGAAGTTGTTTGAGGTCAACTTTTTTGTTAGTTTCTTTCTCCATCAAGCATAAACCAGGTCTTGACACTGATCACTGATATGGTTCCTGAGCAATTTTTTGTTGGAATGTAGCGCTTTTGTGTAAGTTTGGAAATGACACAGTTTCCACAAGGTAGCTGAAAGATACAGATTAATAATGAGCATCCACGTGCCACTGTAGCTATGACTGGGCACAAACCATCTTTTATACCACACCTGACCCAATGGGTTCCTGGGCCAGGATCATGGCTTGTATTTGGCCTGCAATATAAATCAATAACAATAGTAATTAAAAGTGCCCAGCAACTGTACTTAACAATTTAGAACAGATGTTGGGGAATTGCTCTAGTAGAAAGTGATTCAACTCTGTATTTCCTACAAAGGGGGCATATTCTGATAGCTTTAGTTTTATAAGGAAATACGTTAGCCTGTACATGGTCCTTCTGAAGTTATTATCCAGCATAATCTACCTCCAAATTAAATACTTTTAAATTTATCTAAAAAATGGTAGTGCTTAAGCCAAGAAATACTGGCTTTATTGTGCTGGGTGAATATAATGTGTTCAAATTTTCAAACATTTCCTAAGTGGAAGTGTTCTGTCTAGATGAACATCCCAGCACCATGTGGTGGTGATATACAATGTCTGTTACCTGTACATACCATTCGCATTGACATTGTCTAAAAATAATTGGAATCTGCTGACTAACCCATCTCCCATAGATCTTTTGATAAAATTATTTTCCTGAAACACAATTCTTCATTCTTTGGATATTCTTTTCTACTTACCTCAAATGTTGAAACATTTTTTGAGACCTGTGAATGTGCTGAGTTCTTCTGTGTGGGATCACCCAACACAAGTTTTTAAAAGGCTCAGATTTCATTTTTGTTTAAGGCCTGCCTGATCTGAATGCCTTACAATTCATACCCATGTCCTGTTATTGGAGGTAGAATGTGATGCAGGGACCACTGCCACATCTACAAAAATGTGTAAAGAACGTACAGCCAAGGTTTTTTTTTAAAGATGTGTCTGAATCCCCCAGGCTTTGAAAATTTCAACCCACCTTCTGTTTAAGGGAACAGATTTTTTTTTTAAAGGATACAAAATATCATCCAATGCAGTGATTTTATTTGATAAATTTGTAGAATGTGGAAAGATACAAAGATGTCTTGGAGCTGCAGATTGAGGTGAATAATTTATTACATATTTTGTAAATGATTAGACAAGGCAAAATAAAATAAAGGCAGGGGGAAGGAAGAATTCATTCCCTGGTTGGAAACATATTGCAGATTTTAAAACTAGGCAAACTGTCCAGGAAATCATATGCCACTGGTTCCCCTTGAAAATAAATCGCTAGGTTGGCTGACATTTTTTGTATATGTTGATCACATTTTAAAAAAATTAAAAGCTCAATTGAAATTGAATGGTATGATTTCAAAATTTAAAAATGTTTTAATACTTCCTTATAAAACTACAAAGCATAGTACACAAAAATACAGGCAAAGAAAAATGTACTCCGTGGTTTTAATCTCCTTTTTTACTCCTGCTATATCTGGGAGCAGGTTGCATTTTCCTTCAAGTTAATCATTATTTGCTTATAAGATTATCCCCATAGGTTTATTAAGAATGGTTCTCTGTGACTACCTGGTACTACAGATGTATAGCGTAGTTATGATTAATTAAAGACTTAATTAGCTATTTGTGTACACAGTTTGATAAGCATTCACTTCTGTAAATTTAAACTTCAGTTTCTCCAGAGACTCCTACTGCGGTTATGAAATCCATTTTGAGCTAACATTTGGGTCAATAATGTCAATTTAATGAAAGTTCATACACTACCATATGCTGGACAGGTTTCCTGTGCTGAGTGTTGGAAGATGATTTAAGAATAATTTTCTTTTCTCCCCCCAACAAAAATACAGTTGGACAGGATATATATGGTACTGAGTGCTTGAGGGTAAGTGAAGTAGACTTTGAGGGTAGGAAGGGTAGGTGGAGTCTACCCTAGCCAGGGACACAAAGGTTGGGGGGGGCAGGGAAGGAAATTCAGTCGGACAACAGCAGGCAACAGGATGAGGGGCGGGGTTTTGACTGATTCAGTATGTATTTGGTTGCATATGAAACAGGTCAAGCGCTTATAAGATTTCTTAAATCAACTGTTTCACTTCACTTCTGGCATAATCAGAATCTTCTAGTCATGACTATCAACCTAGCTAAACATCAGTGTTCCTACTGCTATGGAAAACCTTCCTAACAACGGTCAGAAAGAAGAGAAAAACTGTTGTCACAAGAATGTCAGCTCCATCTGTGCCTGTGGATATGTCTTTGAGCCATAACAACTTGATGCAATGTTACAGTTATTCAAGGAACACAGAAGAATTTAGAGGCAGAATTCAGAGCATCAGTGAGCTGAAGGATTCTGCCAAATGGCCAATAATCAATTACCAAGTTCCACTTTTGTATCTGGATACTGGGCCAGCGCAAACCAATTGTAAGGGTTTTCCTTTAAAAGAGGAATGAAAGAAAAAAAAATCAGATATCCATTTTTCACAGCAGCTTTCCAAAGGAGCACAAGTAAAGTGAGACTGACTTCTCTATCCAGCTGACTATTATTGCTTTCTCAAACCAGTGTTTGAGACTGACAATTGTATCAAGTACCCTAGTGAAACAGAAGAAATCAACAGAGAAAAGAGCTATAATAGTTTCATAGTTGGTAGGGTTGGAAGGGACCTGAGCAGATCATCAAGTCTGACCCCCTGCAATGGCAGGAAAGAGTACTGGGGTCAAACGCCCCCGGCAAGGTGTTCATCCAGCCTCCTCTTAAAGACCCCCAGGGTAGGAGCCAGCACCACTTCTCTTGGAAGTTGGTTCCAGCTGCTAGCCACCCTGACAGTGAAGTAGCGCCTCCTGATGTCTAGCCTGAATCTACCCTCTGCCAGCTTGTGACTGTTATTTCTAGTCACTCCTGGTAGTGCTCGGGGGAACAGGGACTCCCCTAATGCCTGCCGGTCCCACCTGACTAGTTGGTAAACAGCCACTAGATCCCCCCTCAGCCTTTTCTTGTGGAGGCTGACAAGGTTC
>NW_005841944.1:1613653-1624715 GCF_000455745.1 Alligator sinensis | reverse complement strand
TCTAAATCTGCTCTCTGCTAGCTTGTGGCCATTATTTCTTGTAACCCCTGGGGGCGCCTTGGTGAATAAATACTCACCAATTCCCTTATGTGCCCCCGTGATGAACTTATAGGCAGCCACAAGGTCGCCTCTCAACCTTCTCTTGCGGAGGCTGAAAAGGTCCAGTTTCTCTAGTCTCTTTACAATTTGTAAATTGTGGAATACTGTTTGTTTTCTGCTGTTCCACTATAGCTTACCACACTGCAGGGGGTGGAAGTATCTTTACATGTGTTCTGGCCGGAAATTCCAGCCACAGGGGTCTGTATGGTGGTCCACAGTTTGCTGGGCCACTGTCACAGGCCAGCTGGGCACTGTGAGTGTATCAATTTTATCACAGGCCAACTGGGCTGTTTGATTCAGTTTCGGATTGAGGAGGCAAAGTTGGGAGTGAAATAAAGGAAAATTTATTATAGCTTACACACACACACACACAACAGTTAACAGAAAGATAAATGCGATAAGCAGATAATGCAGTATTAAAGAGCTAATAGTACATAATAACAACAGATAATAACAACAGATAGATTAATTCTGTCGCAGGCCGACTGGGCACTGTGAGGGTATTAGCCACTGGGCTGTTCAAAACAACAGATAGACAGACATGGGTTGGCAACTTATCGATAGTTCCTCAATGCCAGGTACGCATCAGGTGATTCCAGTGAAGTCAGGCGTCCCCGATCGCCACTGTCAGAGGGTTACCAGGGAAGGTCACTTGATCAGGATCCAATTCTCACTCACACTAGGAGTCTGGGGTCCGGGCGTGGAACAGAAATGACCGTTCTGTTCCCTCCTTCCTGCTGGTTACCTGATGCACGTGCTTTTTATACTTAGTCTTATGTTACTCTGTTGGCCTCAGAGCCACTCACAATGTTGCCCTATAGCTGTTACCCTATGGGACTGAAAGGTGTTAAAAGTTATTATAAAAGGTTACTACCCAAACTCGGGTTTATCTAATAAGCAAATTATGATGCAGCATCTTTAGGTTTGAAATTGACATCGCTCCACCTAAGCCCAACCCTTTTTAGGTTTCATTTGAATATGCTTTCTTGGGACATGCTTTCCTGGAATGTGTTGGGTGTGCCAGGCGGTTAGATCCAGTTTTATCATGAAGGCTGAATCCTGAGCAAAAAACCATTGGGTCTCCTAATCTTACAGCTACAGCTTCGCCTATGGGACCCAGTCAGTTCCACGAACAGTTAATTTTATCATTTTGGTTAAACTTATGACGGACAAGTTACATTTGCGGTTTACAAACTTACAAGCTTTATATTAACTAATATTATCTGTTTAGGCAAAATACCAAATGCCTCCAAAAAGCACATATTTATTGCTTATTAATCCCTCTGGTTCTGGCTGTCACAGCCACAGATGCTTCTGGTCCATAGTTTGCTAGGCTGTGGCACAGAGAGGTTGGGAACCCCTATCTTAGGGTCCTACCCTGTCATAATCTGGCCCTGCTAAAACCCTACTGGACCTGGTTTACAAATGCTTCTGTACAGCTCCTTGTAGCAGGGCACTGGGATGTACCTGGTCCTTGAAGAAAGCAAGCAGCCTGAGAGACTGCTTGCAGTTGGCAGAGGGGAGCTAATGAGGGACTCACCTGACCAGAAGAGGGCTCAGGTTGGAGCTATATAAGCCCAGAACTTGCACTGGTCAGGTAGGCTCTCCCCAGCAACCAAGAAGTAAGAAGCTCCTGGCTGCAAGGCATCTGAAAGGACTGGATATTGATGGACAACCCTGGAGGTTTGGGAACAGAGGCAAGTCCCCTGGGCTAAGAAAGACTGGGTTTACAGGCAAGTGACCTTTTTTATGTTAAACTCTAGAGGGAAGAGGTCTGCCAGAGAGTGGGGAGGATTCTTGTTTCTTTGAGTTAGCCTGGTTGTTTAGCCCTGAGCCCTGCTGGGACAGGCTTAAGGCCTGTTTGGAGAACTGGTAACCCAGGAGCCCTCAGACTGAGACTGGGGCCCAGTGAGGAGCCCAGGAGCCTAGAAAAAGGCTGAGACCCAAACCAGAAGGTCCCAGAACAGGGAAAGGTTGAGCTGGGCCAGTGGGTCCATGAGCCCAGAGTAGGCCAAGCTGGACTAGAGGGTCTGTGAGCTTAGAGGAGGGGCTGTGCATGGGACCAAGGTCTGAGAGTGCAGAGAGAGATTGTGCAGAGGACCAGGGGGCCCAAGGGGGTCAAGTGTATAAACAGAAAGATCAAAGAGAGAACACACAGGAGGCTTGGGGCAAAGTACAGGGTGAAGGAGCTGTGTAATTTGCCCTTAAGGCTCTTGGCACCCTTTTTTTAACAAGTGTACCCCTTCTGTCTCAACATGTCAGCTCATGTAACCCTTTATATTTTTTTTGTTGTTTTTCAGGGTGGGGCAATCAAGGCCCCACAGTAAGAGAGGGAGTGGGGCAGGGGCAGTCACTGCTTAGCTGGGGTGGGGCGTGGGACAGACCTATAAGCAGCTTGTTCTTGAAGGTGTGGGGAGGAGGGATGGCTCCCACTGCTGCATGGACCCTGGGAGGGCATGGGGAGCATGTGCCCCCAGATCTGCATGGGGCGGGGTGGGGCATGGCAGAGTGCCACTGCAGGAGATGGGGGACAGATCAAGGCCCCAGCGGTGGGGAAGGGAGTAGGGCTGAGGCAGGGGCAAAGGCTGTCCAGCCGGGGCGGGGTGCAGGACTGAGCCACACAGGGTGGGGGGGCTCCCGCTGCTATGATACTCTGGGAGGGCATGGGGAGCATGTACCCCCAGATCTGCATGCAGGGGCAAGGGGGCTGCCACTGTGGGCTAGGGCACTGGGATCTTCCCAGCAGGGACTGGGCCAGGCTATGGTGGTGCTAGGAGGAGGGTTGGGGGTGCTACAGCGAATTCTGAAGTGGCTGCAGTCCCCCACTCCCATACCCTCACTCACACAGGCCCCTGCAGTGAGGGAGGGAATGGGGCTGGGGTAGGCGCTGCCCAGCCAGGGCAAAAAGTAGGACAGAGCCATGAGCGGCTTGTCTGTGGGGCACGGGGGGGTGGCAGCTCCTGGGCTGCAGCCCAAAATTCACCGTAGCCCCCCCCAACCCCCTCTCCCAGTACCACCTGGCCCAACTCCCCTGCTGGGAGCAGCCCAGCACTGCCCTGGCCCCGGCCCACAGTGGCCCACAGCCCACCCCACCCCATGTGCAGATCTGGGGGCAAACACCCTCTGTGCCCTGCCAGGGCGCACACAGTGGTGGGAGCCACCACCCCCCATTCCCCCTAGATGAGCCACTCGCAGTTCTGTCCTGTTCTCTGCCCCTGTTGGGCAATGTGTGACCCTGCTGCAGCCCCAGCCCCTGCCCCACTCCATCCCTCACTGCAGGGGCCTATGGGAGCAGGGCAATGGGGGGTGGGGCTGCAGCCATCCCCAAATTTGCCATAGCCTCCCCAACCCCCATTCCAGTGCAGCTGCCACCCACCCCACCTTCCCCACCACCACCAGGAAAAGCTTGGCACAGCCCTGGCCCCAGCCTGCCCAGCCCTGCATGCAGATTCAGGGCCACACACCCCCTGCACCCTCCCGGGGTGTGCACAGCAGTGGGAGCCAGCTCACCACATGGCTAGTCCCACACCCCACCCTGGCTGAGCAGCCACTGCCCCAGTCCCATCCCCACTCCCTCCCCCCACAACAAACTTACCAGCTGGACTCAGCTGCTCTCCATATGGCCAGGTCGTGCTTCTGGCCACCCATGTGCTGCGCTGTGGCTGTGCACATGCACATGGAGTTTCACATACCCCCTACAACCATTTTAAGTACCCCTAGGGGTACACATACCTCCAGTTGACAACCACTGCCCTACAGGGATCTAGTCAGGTTGAGAGGGAATTACCTAGCCTGAGGGCTGGATTGAGTCTAGAGGGGGCTCAGGGGAGACCCAGTGGGAACTGTTCGGGATTAGGGCTCACTTTAAGGTCTGTTGGCAGCCAACCTTAATCAACATATTATACTTCAATATTTAAGAACAAGACGTGGCAGTAAGGCCATTAGGGGCATCACGACCAGCCCTGTGGAAATGAGCCTATCACACTCCTGTCATTAAAGGCCAGCAAGTCAGCTGTTCCAGGGTTCTGGGTAGAGGTAAAAACAAATAACTTTGAGTTCTCTGACTCTTAGCTGCCTGTAGTTTAATAGGAGGGTCCTTTTAAAAATTGCCATATGTAAGAGTTAGTTCATAAAAATGAAAATCCATGTATTGAGCAATAAATGTAAAATGTTCAAGTATACATAGCAAAATCTCGTCTTCTCTTGCTTTAGAGAATGCTTATGGGCAAAGTTGGTGTTGGACTCATGGGAGTACCTGAAGAGGTTAATGCACTGTTACTCTGTAGATCTGAATTAGCTTCCTCTTGTGGGATTCCCCTATCATGCAGAGCCCTATTCAGTCGCTTCAGTTGCTCACCCCTTAAACCTGTTCTGTTTATAGGGCAGGAGGAAGATGTACAGTAAGAAATAATTTATAACACTTGCCTATATGTGACACCTTGTCACAAAGGACCTTTACTTTCTTCATAAATCCATCTGTCTGCATAAGTCAAGAAGGAGAAATGTTTTACTTGAGAAGAATATTGCATTCACAAGTATTTAATGTCTTTTAGCTCTATGCAAGTTAGTTAATGATTGTAACCTCCCATGTCTTTCTGCCAGACGCCATGAATGCGATTTCTGCTTGAGCCTGGCCGTGACTTTTTTGGGACAAATGGGCCAGTCTCCAGGCGTCTTCAGGGTGATGCACCAAGAGCCTCACCTGCCACGTCTTTGATGATTGGTTTATTTCAGTCGGGAGGACGATATTTTGGTCCTGCTTCCCCTGGTGCTTCCCTGCGTGTCACTTCCTTCACAGCTCTTTCTTGGGGCTCCGCCTCCCCTACACCCCGCCTACCGCCAACCGTGATGGAATCATTCGCCATCAAAAATGATGTTCTGGGTTCTCTCCATGCTTGAGTCTACCAGGTCTGGTGACTATAGCGACACCGCCCTTCCTTGTGGGCGTCTCTGGCAACCCTCTTTCTTCGCCTATATCACGTTGGCACTTGGCACCACCCTGCTCTCAGGTGCCTTGTCCCTCTTCTGGGGTCGTGTTTGGTTATCTGTCGGCTGCAGCTCATCTGCCATTCCGCTGGGTCCTGCCAGGCTCCAATCTTCACTGGAGGTCTCAGCTGTCTATAGTGGCCCCGTGGATGCTGCCTCCAACTGAGGCTGCCTATATAGCCTTGGGGCAGCCCCTTCCTGGGGTGCCCACCAGGGCTTTTCTGGAGGAGCTTCCAAGTGCTCTCGCACTCCCTGCTGCACTGGGGGCTCCACTTCTGGTCCCCCCGGTTGGAGTTCCACCGGGCTTTTTAGCCCAGCTCCAGGCACCCAGCCAGCCAATCGGCCCTGGCATGCTTGTATAAAGTGGGTCCAAGCTGACATGGGAGCCATTCCCAGCTCCCTCCAGCTTGTCCACTTTTTTTCTCTTTGAAGTGTAGCCACAGCAGCTCTGCTTGCCACGGTTTCACTTTCACCGGCTCCACTCCTCTGGGCGGCATCCCGCCGCCTCCCAGCTTTACCAGGTAAGTCTTTTCCACAATGATCTTGTAACTAAGTTTAAATGGAAGGACTTGCTGTTCTCCATTGCTAATTACTCATAGGTTGTGTAGCAAGAAACCTTTTTGCCGCCCCCCCACAAAAAACCTTTTTGCCTACTCCCCCCCGCCCCCAAATGTGAAGCTCCTCCATATGGCAAAAGCCTCTTTTGCAGTAGTTGCCCCCTTTTGGGGACGCTTTCTTTTTTCTACCTTTTCTTCCTTCCTCTCTTTTTCTTTTATTATATTATTATTATTTTCATACAAGGTGCACTTGTAGTGAAAATAGAGCTTGTAGATGCTTTTACAAATGTACTTTAAGTTTAAAAGTAAGTTGTACCTTGTAACAATATGGCAAGGGCAGGAATCTCTGTATGGAGCGGGTCCCTGAATGAATCATGGTTGATTGTGTAACACAGTAGCTAGTCTGAATAGGCAAGTTAACAAGCGGCAACTAACACCTACATACCACAGACTAAGGAGAGGAAAGAATCAATACAGATCCAGGAACTCCCTGAAACTTCACTGTTAAAGGTACAGAAGCCCTGGTTTGAACTAATCAATGCTGGAAACAGACCCTTGGGGCTGAAATACCCCCTGATTAACCACTTCCGGAGCTCTGTTCATCATGGCAGTGAATCAATCAAAATCATCAACGGACTCCCAAGACTGTACGTACCTGCGGACATGACCCCTGGGACTGACAGCTGCCATCCAGCAGCTACCAAGAGGGACATCCCTCAAGGTCAATGACCTCTGGATTGGGTAAACCCGAGAATTAGGGAGTCACCAAAGTCTGCCAGAGAGGGATAAAAGGCAGTGAAGAATGACCCCCAATGGTGCCCTCTTTGACCTGACAAGCACCCTGCCTGTTCAGTCAGAAGGAACAGCTGGCAACCCCCTTCTGAAGCAACATCGCACTGAAAGAAGCCTCAACTGACCATCGATGGTGGACTCCAGCACTTGGGGATAGGTATATCTTGACACTGGTGCTTAGTGTTCATAGCTAGCTAGTGTGTGTGTGTGTGTGTGTGTGTGTGTGTGTTTGAGGGGATCAGCACCAAGGTTTATGGTCTGACTTTTGCATCCGTCCAATAAACTAGAATTTTATGATGATCCTGTGAGTTGGTCCTTTGTAGCCAACAGTTGAACAATCAACCATAAGTATAATTATGAATAAAATACTTCAAATGTTGTCTAATTTCAAGCTCTACCTTGGCATGAAGTTGACATTAATTGTAGTATGATGTGCCACAAAGGATGAACATTCCTGTAATTGAGGTAGGCTTTATACACTTGGTGAGCAATTCAAATGGGTACTGTGCAATGAAATGGTGAAAATAAAGCAAGACAGAGCTATATGCTCAAATGCTGTAATCGAGTCTTCTGGACTTGGAGTCAGCTGGATGGGGAAGCCCGAGCTTTATCGTCAGTTCTGCCACTGACCCTGCTGCATGAACTTTGGCAAGTTACATTCCCACTCTGCCCATGTTTCCTGTCCCGTCTTTCTCTGTCTTGCTTATTTAAAATGTAAGCTCTTTGGGACAGAAATTTTCTCTCTGGCTATAGACATTTGGGGAGCTTAGGGGGAAGTTAGATTCCATTTAAAAAGGCCACCCAATCTAACTTAGTTTTTCCGGTCCAGCCCTTATACTTAGATCCCTAGGTAGGTCCACCTAAGTGCAAACTGTAACAGAAGTTCAGGAAGATTAAATCAATGTAAAAACCCTAGCTAAGCTAACTGCAACTTAGATTGGGTCCAGGGCTTCGCTTTTCTTTCTCCCCCTTGGACTATTTATAGCTCTCTGACTCCTCCCCCATGACACCCAGATGGAAAACTTCCTTTGCAGACCAGCCAGATTCCCCACAACCACACCAAACCCCACAGTCCTACAAGCTACTCCTGGTGCCAGGAGCTGATGGAAATAAATTAGGGTGGAGAAGAGGAGGATGGGATTGGGGGAGTTGCTTGGTCGGGGGGGTTGTTCATCTGGGGGTGGAGGGGCTCCAGAGGCTAAGAATTAGCCTCTGGTCTCGGAGCCGACACCCCAAAAGCCGCCCCCCCCCCCCCCACACACACACACACCTTGATTTAATTCAGTTATGCTCCTAGAACTGATAAATGCTGATAAAACCAGCCCAAGGGCAGGTTTGAGAGATAAGGGGAAATTTGGTGGCATCAGGGGGGCTGGGGAGGACTAAGGGGGTTTGGCAGGATCAGAGAGCCTCTCCAATCCTACAAACCACCCCAAGTCTCCCTGTAGACCCCACTGGCCCTCCCAATCCTGCCAAGCCCTCCTGAGCCCCACCAGCCTCCCTGCACACCTCATTTGCCCCCCTGATCCCACCAACCTCCCCCTCCACATGTCCTGCGTTTGCTTCCCCACAAACCTCCCAATCCTGATTTGCCTTAGATTGGGTTGCCATTTTTAACCTGATGTAACCTGCCCAAATGTCTGTATATACCTTCATAGTATATGCACAGCCTAGCTCAAAGGAGCCCCAATCTCCGTTGTTATTTCTAAACTATAATAATTATATACTATACAAAAGCTAAAATAACTGGATTGTGAATCCTTTTGCACAGAAAGGCTCCTGCATGTGTGAAGTACTGGCTCAGCAATATAATCCCTCTCCCTATTTTGTAGAATGATGGCATTCAGATGTACAATGGGAGCTGGGATAATAGTTTATTAAAGAGGAGGCCTTTTTGTGCTCCAGAAAATTGTTTAACTTTCCTTTCCTCAGATTTCATTTCTCAGTTTTCCATGCAATTTGCCTATGATTCATGAACGCATATGCACACACCCACACACATGCATGTGCTGGATTTCCCAGATACCAATATTTTCTGGGGTTGAGTACCCACAGCAAGATGCAAGAATGAAAAACATTTTTTCATGGTAGAAGAAATGAAAGGGGGACCAGGATTTCAGGTGGGGGCCAGAGTTGCTGTCTGCTAGGAAACAAGTGGTAAAGGGAAGGGGGCATCTAGCTCCCCCCTCCTCCTTACACAGTTTCTAAGGCAGCGGTTCTCAACCTTTTTAGACTCAAGCCACCCCTTGAAATATGCCAGCTCCTACCTTGCACTTGTTTCTTAACTATGGAAAAATAACAGAGTAATCTTTCTGTTGCAAAGAACTTAGGAAAACCAAAACAGAAAGTTTTTGACCTTATAGATTCCTATTTGAAATCTCTGGATTTATCTTGTACACACCTAACAGTACTAATATTGTGTGGCATGCTTAAGAGGATCTTGCAGTACCCCAGGGTGCCATGGCACTCTGGTTGGGAATTGGTGGTCTAAGGGCAAGGCCACTGATTGAAAGCCATTGAACCTTTTCCAGAAAGTATAAGTTGGACAGAAATCTCTTCCTGTTCTGAAGAAATAATTACCCAAAATATGTGCACTGAGGTTTTGCAGTCAGAGCCACTAGCTACTTAGGGCCTTGTTACATGGTAATTTTGAGCAGCTTCTGGTGCTCTTAACACCTGGATTGTTTATACATTAGCACCTAAATTAGTTTTAAGCATTTGAGGCAGTTCAAAGTTACGCCACTCCAGGGCAGGATTATTTCTGATATGTGTTAGCGAGCTTGTGTTACGTTAAGGTGTAGACACTCTAGGTTAAACCATGGTGTAAAGACCCCGCCTGACCCCACCCTGGCTGGCCCAAATTGGGCCCACTGCCCCACCCAGCACCCCAGATCCCCACTTACTTATAGCTGCCTGCACTGTCTGTTGTGGGAGAGCAGGTACGGAGGGGTTCATCTGCCTGCCCGGCTGCTACTGCCACTGCTGTTCTCTGGGTGGGCTCAGCCCAGAGAAGAGCAGCAGCCCAGCAGGTCCTCATCCTGCATGCCTTCTGTGCATGTGTAGTAGACTTGAGAGAGAGATGAGATGCCTTCTGTGTCCCAAAGTGTCCTCCACAATACCAGGGAAACCTGATCTCTGCTTGTGTGTAAGCAACACTGACATGCATAGGGCATGAGGAAACTGAAATACATTGGCATTTGACATCTGATATTAGGACATTTATGATGAGATCATTCTACATCCATAGCATTGTTTAACTTCACCACAAATGGTTGCAGAACTTCCCAGACTTTGGATGGAATGATGACAATATTTGTAATTTTTTAAAACCCACGTTCAGTCCAGAGATGCAACAAAAACCCAACTAATTCTGAAAAGAATAAGCAAGACCATTTCCTGCTCTCATTTATATTAATCCCTGATGTCAGTGGGAGTTGTGCACGTTCATATAAGAGTAAGTTTAGGCCCACATCAAATGGATGAAGGAACAGTTCATGATTTTACTTTTTAATGTAAAAGTAATTAATTTTTTCCCAGTGATCTAAAATACAGCACTGAGTTGCCAGGTGTCCACGATCTCTCAGGATCATCTTTATCTGTGAATGTGACTGAGAATAGTATACATAAAAGTAAAACAGAAAGAGATATTGATATGATCAAACAGAAATGGGAGCACAGAAGTGGGGTACCAGAAAATAGGCATCAGCATGTGTAACTAGCTAATGAAGAAACTTCAGAAATGCACTTTGCCTGGATGCACAATGTATACAGTAGCAAAGATACAGAACAATAAAATATGCAGCGGAAACTAAGAATATTACAATATATTGCTTCTCACTAGAAAAACTAAGCTTTATCCAAATGTTAACTGGATTGATTTTGCTTCAGAAGTTCAGAGTAGTTTCTCTCAAAAATGGACCTGAATTTGTTGTGGAAGTCATGAGGAAGCCAGTGGAAATGACTTAAAACATGGAAATAACATGGTCAGTGCAGCCACGGTTCATTTTAATAATCTCTATTATTATTTAATAATAACCAAGCTGAACTACGGAGATGCCATGGCCCAGGAGGTTAAAAGTCACAGAAGATGAGGCAAGAGAAAATTTGGGGACTTGAACAAAAGTTTTAATCATGTGGACAGGGGAAAGAATGGATCTTGGAGAAAATACTGAATTCTCCCCAGAAGCACTCATTTAAGTCAGTGCCCTTAGAAGTGCTAGCCAGAGGCTGGCAGAGGAGAGCAGGGGTATGGGAATGTCATTGTGCTGGGAGATGTGGCAAAAATAAGGAAATAATAGCTGCAAAAGCAACAGGATTTTGAGGAAGCCTAAGTACTGTGGCTAAAGAGAAAAGGAGAAGTCTGAAGCGATACTGACATTGGACTTTGGGATGACAGCTAACTCACCAAGAAGGGCAGAAGTGGCGATGGCTAGAAGTGGTTGCCAGGATCTCTGAAAGGCAGTTGTAGATACAGGACTAACCAGAAGGCAAAGAAGTAAGGGTAACACCAGGGCAGATGGGAGCAGGTGAGGTTGTTGACACAGTACATGTGCAGTGGAATAAAAAAGCTGGCTGAGAAAGAGAACTGGGAAGGACATTTCAGTTGCTGGGAGAAGGAAAAAAAGAGT
>NW_005841944.1:1605029-1613622 GCF_000455745.1 Alligator sinensis | reverse complement strand
AAGAAAGAGGAAGAGCATGAGTGTTATGAAATCCTGGAGTAAAGAGCTTTTTCTCCTGATTTAGCACGTGGTAGAAAATTAATAAAAACCCAATCTGTGAGTAGATCTAAAATCCAAATAAATGAAAACCAAAGGCAGCTGGATGAACAATCACCCTGCATAATTAGAGAATATACTGCAGAGGCAATGGTATTTCACAAAGTGAGTAAGCAAGAGGTATGTAGAATGTGGCATATTTTCTGTCACTATGACAACAGATTTCCCTTGCATAGTTTATATTCCCCATAGCACTTTGCAATCTCATCCCGAATTCATGAAACTCATTAGAAGCTTATTTTTAATAGTAATCTGATAATCTCTAATGGAAAGAGCCTGCTTCTTCTGACAGCAATGTTATATTTGCTGAATAATGATAGTTATGTGATCTGAATTAATAGCAAGTGACCTGATACAAGTTTCCTTATGGTCTGAAGACCTGACAAGCAAAAATCATGCAGGTTGAAAGCTCAGCTTCTTCCTCCAAGTTAAGTGTCCAGTTCTTTAAAACAGTTAAGAGCCCTCCCAGTGAAAACTCAGTCCACCCAACAGTTTCTTTACTTCATTAGAAAATACATGTTCAAAATGTTTGTTAGCCTTTAGCTGCAATTCTAAATATCCCATATCATCATCACATGAATTAATTCATATTATTAGGTGAGTGTTTCTTTTTTTTTACTTAATTCCCTCCTGCAAAATGACTATAAATCATCTATCTCTGAAGCCTCTATAGAAGTTAACATAGTGTCACTAAAAGAAAAATTATTTTTAAGTAAATAGCAATTCAAAGATTTGTTCAATAAAAGAGATGCTGCATGTTTTAACTGGCATGTCAGTGACTGATATACATACATGCCTCATATTTGAAGGATGCAGACAGACATATTTTACCTACATAACTATTATAACCTACCTTGCTTTATGCTTCTTAATGCAAAGATGTTGTAAAATGTTTTCAGGTCGTATGACGTTCATTTGGAATGAAAAGGCAGCCTTCCTGTATAAAGATTAATCTCCAATAATAGCATAGTAGAAGATGTAACAGCTGGTGTGGATTAATATTCCTCTAATATCTGCTTTCATGTGATTAATAGCTATACAGATAAAACCTTTACCAGTAGAAAGCAAGCAGAGGTTACTAAGCTGTCATAAATGCACCATTTATAATACTTCTTTTCCCAGAGCAAACACTCAAAAGTTGAATGATTTTTTGCCATATTCACTATCTCATTTTTAATGTCCTTGTTTGTTTTCAGTTTGTCCGTTACTCTAGGTCATACGTTACAAATTTGCACCATGAAAAGGGCAGAAATAAGTTAAAAGATAAATAATGAAATTATTGTTATCTTAAAATAAAACTCAAGGCCTAATCCCCCACAATGGTCTACATGCACGAGCAGGCATATCGCTTTGTAAATTCATGCCTTTACTGTGTAGCATTGAAAACTATCCCTCTTGTAATTCAGCAGTGAATCATTCATTCCTTTTAGGTTGGCTCATTGTATTAGGATAGTGCACTAAATTTTGCAAGCAAAGAGAAATACAGTAGTTCTTGCCTTTATGTTGCTCATTACCAGAAAAATCATTTTTACTAGCAGAGAATTTTTTTCTTGGAATCCAATCAGAAAATTAGGGTTGGAAGGGGCCTCAGGAGGTCATCTGGTCCAACCCCTGCTCAAAGTAGGACCATCCCCAATTAGATCATTCTAGTCGGGGCTTTGTCAAGCCAGGCCTTAAAAACCGGCAAGGATGGAGATTCCACCACCTCTCTAGGTAACTTGTTCCAGTTCTTCACCACTGTCCTAGTGAGAGAGTTTTTTCCTAATATCCAATCTAAATCTCCCTTGCTGCAACTTGTGATTGTTGTTCCTTGTTCTGTCATCTGTCACCACTGTGAACAGTCCAGCTCCATCCCCTTTGGAACCCCCATTACTACCCTTTGAGCCTGACTGTCCAGCCTATCTTCCTTACAGTCCATTCATCCAACCCATACTTCATCAGCTTGCTTGCAAGAATGCTTTGGGAGACAGGATCAAAAACCTTACTAAAGTCAAGTATCCAAGTTGTAGCTGTATTCATCTAGAGGAAAAGGCAATCAGGACTCATAGTAGAGATGATATCTTTTATTAGACCAACAAGATTTTTGGAAAAAAAAAATTAATTGCAAGCTTTTGGGCACAAACACCCTCCATCAGGCATTGGAGAAAAAATTGTAAAAGTTCTCCTGGGTAGAAATGGAAGTTCATATTTCATAGGATTTCACAGAGGAGTCAATAGATGGAAAACTCCTCTGAGAAGTCAGTTCATAGCTGGTATGGAGCCTCTCACCTCCTGTGAGGATCTGTGATGATGACGCAAATTACCTTGAAACAAAGGCAGAAGCAGGATCTCAGGTTTCAGGTGGTCACACTTGCTTCCTGCTTGGGAAATATGAAGATTTAATTTTAAAAATCAGCTAAAATATGATATCTTCCATGTGTCAAGTATCCAGGTTGTAGCCATATTGGTCTAGAGGAAAAGACAATCCTTTACTAAAATCAAGGCATATCACATCCACTGCATTCCCCACATCTACAGAGCCAGTTATTTCATCATAGAAGGCAATCATGTTGATCAGGTATGATTTTCCCTTGGTGAATCCATGCTGACTGCTCCTAATCACCTTCTTCTCCTCCAAGTACTTAGAAATGGATTCTTTGAGGATCTGCTCCATGATTTTTTTCAGGGGACTGAGGTGAAGCTGATTGGTCTGTAGTTCCCTGGATATTCCTTCTCCCCTTTCTTAAAGATGGGCACTATATTTGCCCTTTTCCAATCATCCAGGACCTCCCCCAATCTCCATGACTTTTCAAAGATAATGGCCAGCAGCTCTGCAATCACATCAGCCAACTCCTTCAGCACCCTAGGATGCATTGCATCTGGCCCTGTGGACTTGTACATGTTCAGCTTTTCTAAATAGCTCCTAACCTGTTCTTTCACCACTGTTGGCTGCTCACCTCCTCCCCAGACTGCTGCCAGGTGCAGTAGTCTGGGAGCTGACCTTGCCTGTGAAGACTGAGGTAGAAAAGTCAATGAGTATTTCAGCCTTTTCCTCCTTATCTATCACTAGGTTGCCTCTCCCATTCAGGAAGAGACCCATACTTTCCCTGCCCTTCCTCTTGTTGCTAACATACTTGTAGAAACCCTTCTTGTTATCCTTCACATCCATTGCTAGCTGCAACTCCAATTGTGTTTTGGCCTTCATCCCTGGATCCCCAAGCAATATTCTTATACTCCTCCCAATGTTTGTCCAAGCTTTCACTTCTTGTAAGCTTCCTTTTTGTGTTTAGGCTTACCGAAGAGTTCTCTGCTGAGCCAAGTTGGTCACTTGCCACACCGGGGTGGCGTGTTTGTGCACCCTCAGTAAGGTTTCTTTAAAACACAACCAGTTCTTCTGGAATGCTTCCCCTCTCAGACTGGCCTCCCAGGGGATCCTGTCCATCCGTTCCGTAAGAGAGTTAAAGTCTGCTTTTCTGAAGTCCAGGGTCCTTACTCTGCTACTGTCCTTTCTTCCTTTTGTCAGGATCCTGAACTCAATCATCTTGTGGTCACTACTGCCCAAATTGCCATCCACTTCTAGATCCCCCACCAATTCTTCCCTGTTTGTGAGCAGTAGGTCAAGAAGGGCACAATCCCTAATTGGTCTTTTCAACACAGCACCAGGAAGTTGTCTCCAACTCTCTTCAGAAACTTTCTGGATTGCCTGCGCACTGTTGAATTTCCCTCCCAGCAGAAGTCAGGATGGTTGAAGTCCCCCATGAGAACCAGGGCCTGTGATCTGGAAACTTGTGCTAGTTATCTGAAAAAAGCCTCATCTACCTCATCCTCCTGGTCTGCTGGTCTATAGCACACACCCACCACAACATCACACAGGTTGCTCTCCCCTCTAACCTTAACCCAGAGACTTTCAGGCCTATCTCCAGTTTCATACTAGAGCTCTGAGCAATCATACAGCTCTTTTACATACAGCGAACTCCTCCTCCTCTTCCCTGCTTGTCCTTCCTGAACAGTTTGTACCCATCCATGACAGTGCTCCAGTCATGAAAGCTATCCCACCAAGTTTCTGTTATTTTTATTTTCTCTTTTTAAATTTTATTTAAAGTAAAACATTTTTGTCTCAGCAAAGGGCAGAACTGAATGCAGAGGGTAAATTCTAAAACATTGTTGGCATGTGATTTCCTATGTCTGTGCTTGTAGTGGGAAGCAGCAGAAGGAGCTGCTGTCCAGAAATCACATCTTCATCACTTAGTAATTTAGCTAGATTTCCATTGAAGTTTCATTTCCCATCCAAAAAATTATGTATGTTAAACTATGCAAATGAACATGCTCACAAAAACAAGGACAAGATAATTTGAGCTAGAGCTGGGCATATCATGATCAAACTGGAGTTTTTCCCATGTGCTCAGTCCTGTTTTGAAGCTGAAGAAAGGTGATCCTCCAAAGATATGGACAGTGGTTTTAAAGAATCAGCTTGCTGAAACAGCACCCACTTGTTTGTGTGAGATGTTTTTAACCCTGTTCTGGCTATCCCAGAAAATCTGTTTTGCCAAAACTCTTCTTAGTTTATTCCAACATCTCTTTTCCAAAAATCTGAGGTGCTGACTGTGGTGGGCCAGTAGGGGGCACTCCTGTGTTAAGCCACCCACTTCACTGTGCCTGACCAAAACCAAGCTTTGGATGTTTCCCCAGGGGCACCAACTTCTGTCTGAACCCCTTCCTGGAGCACACCCACAAGTCTGGGATAACTACTGCCTCCACCTGGGGCTGGTCTTTGTCCAGACTCTATGTCCCCTGGGGAACACCATCCTTGTAGACTTTGAGGGTGCTTAATCCACCATGAGATTCTGGGGTGCTTCTTTTAGCCTGAAGCATTCACAGTAGTGTTCCTTAGTCAACTGAGCAAAGGAACTAATCCCTCTCAAGTAGATCCAGCAAGGCTTGGTATAACGGACAGCTTTATTGCTTGGAGAGGGTAGGCATTGGGAGAAGGTACAAGTCAGAGAAGTATCAAAATAAAATCCCAGAGCAAACAGAAACAGCTTTGTAGCCTTTTGATACATTTCTAGATCACTTCATTCTACATTACTAGCTAAAATTCAGGTAAGTTACTCACAAGTATCATCCAGAGGCTGACTGAGCGTCCTCTGGAGGCAGGCACATCTTTGTGGGCGAGTGAGTTCCAAGATGTCTCTCTTCTCCCCTGAAAGATGGAGGGACCCTTAAAATAACCTTTCTGACCTCATCCCTTGGACCCAACCATAAACCAGTATCCTCAGACCATGGCTGATGCTGGTTGGTCAATTTAAAAAATGTCAGCACCCTCAGGTGTGAGTTTAGGGTTACATAGGACAGAGGGTGAGCACATTTCCCCCCCCCCCCCAAGTAATTTACAACCCTGTTACCCAGGAGACCAGGTTCATCCAGCAAGCAGTTTGTAACCAGTGTGTGGGTTGTGCTGTAGCCCTATACCAGTGAGGCAGGCAGGCAGAGAGGTTGATTCCTCCATACTGACTCATATAACAATGAGAGGAAAACTAAACTACTTTGACACTTACAGCTGAATTTGGTTTCCATTTGTTTGCTGCTTGGTTCTTGTTTGCCTTTGAACTGTTTTGCCCAGCTTTCCTCAAGAATCCCTGCTCATGTAGTCCTGGGCTTCTTTTGAGGAAATGCACCAAACTGTTGTTTTCACTTGTGGTTTAAACTGGGACTCAAGCTCAGAACTCCAAAGGTGGACGGTCAGTGGACTTTGTCCCCACCATGCAAGGTTTTCTTTTTAGGTGTTGACTGTGAGTGTGTGCAATGTGAAAGCATTGAGAACACAGCAGATTCTTAAACAAAGATCTTATCATAACAAAGTTGGCACTTCTGTAAGGTCTTGAGTCTCAAAGGGCTTTACAAACCTTTGGTCTCCATCAGGGTTAAGTCACCACTGAAATGAAGCTGCTTCAGAGAAGAAAGAGGAGGGCATCAAGATACTTTAAACTGCTCTGCTTGAACCCCGCCTTCCTTCCAACCAGTAATCCAGAATGCTTTTTCCAGAATGCTTTATCTTTGGCTATCCTGACCTTTATGATCTGTCCTGTCCCAAAAGAACACAAGTACATGGTGGTTTATAAATGAAGCCAATCCTCCGGTGGTTTATGCCTTAAACTGGCAGGGGCAATCAACTGAGAGCCACTATAGTGACCAGAGCACAGAGGTGCTGTGCTTTTTTTTCCTAGATAAATGCATGTTTATCCATGTAACAGGGTTCCCAGCTGAAGCCCTGTTACTTGAGAAATCCCAGCAGTTGGTGGTGAGAATGTCCCGGCAGGATGAGGAGATGCCCCACGCCCATGGAGAGCCAATGGGGCTCAGCGCCCAGGGATATGAGGAGGACGATGCCTGGGGAAAGATGCCTTCAGGCACTACCAGAGAGGAAAAGAGCTGCTGGGGACTCTCACAAGGAAGGATCCGAAGAAGGGATCCACAACACAAGGCCAACACAGGCCGAGGGACTCCGGAGCCCAGGACCAGCAACCCACCCTTGCTACCTACCAGGAGCACACGGCAGCGGCGGTGAGTCTAGGGAGAATGGAGCCGCTGCATGGGGAGAAGCTGTGGCTTCACGCAAGGACGCGGCGAGGCAACTCAGAAGCTAAAGGGGTGGGGGTCACCAGCCCAGACCCCTGAAGAGACCTGGCCCAGCACCTAGGACTCGAGGGGAGGGGGAAGCTGGGGCTGAGATCTGTGGACCTGACCATGGGTGAACTCCTAGATCCACACGCTGGCACAGCACGCAGCAAAAGAGACTGCGCGGCACCCGTAACAAGCCGCTAATGAGGTAACAAGAGGCAGGGAGCTGAGATGCGAGAAAAGAAAACTCTGTTTTCTCCTTACTTTCTTTTTATTATTGGGAGCGGGCAAGGACTGCAAGTGCCGGGGTTTACGGCAAGTAATCTGGATAAGAAGAGGGAGCCCGGGGACACCCTACACAGGGTGGAGGACTCAGATGGGACCCTGCGGGGACTGATTGAGAACACAGCCACAAGCTGGCGAGATGCCTCTTGACACTTACCATATCAATTGAGGTGCTGGGGATCCTCTTCGGAGCACTGGGGTGATCCCAGGAACAACCCGGACAGGCTGCTGCCTCCCCTCCGGTTCTCTGTAAGAGAGAGAATAAAAAAGCACCTAGATTATGAAATAGACTTAGCGTAGTCCTTCTGCAGGTACTGATCATTGCAACATCTCTTCCCTCCCCATTTTGTTAATAAGATCAAAGTCATGGCAGGTGAGAACCAGGGGAACAGATGGTACCCTGCACGGACATGCTAATGGTCCATAATTTCTTCCAGTTCAGAATATGGCTGGTTCATCAGATTAGTTTTTATCTGCTTTCTTGAGGTTGAGATTTAGACAAAAGTTAGGCAAATAATAAACTAAACTTTCTCTACTAGAGTATTCCGCAGTTTCAATTAGAGTTAAATACATAATGGTAAAACAGCTGAGGTGATTTTTAAAAAATTAATAGAATCACTGCACTTTCTTATATCCACTCACTTCTACCACTCAGTGGCACTTTTTTAATATTCTTCCAATTTGTACAATACTTCATTGCTGTCCTTAAAAAAAACCCAAAAAAACACCTGCCAAACTGGAACTGAATTGTCCTTGGAATTTCTCATAACAAAATCTTCATTCAAGCTCTTATTTCTATGGGAAAAGATCATTAGGAGCCACACAGATTTTTTGGTTGGTTGGTTGGTTGTTTTCAAAACCACCATCTGAAACAATCCCAGTCAGCTCCAGTAATGAAAAAATGAAAGATAATAAAAAGTCCTTTTTCAAATATATAGGGAGGATGAAGAAGGCACCGGGAAATGTGGGGCCCTTGCAAGATACACTGGGCAATCTGGTGGTCGCGCCAGAGAAGAAGGCAGACCTCTTTAACAAATTCTTCACCTCTGTTTTCTTGTGCAGGGACAGGGACTCCCCTACCGTGATTCAATATGGACTCAAGGGGAATGCCTCAAGACCTAAGGTTGAGGAGGACCGGGTTAGAGTGCTACTGGAGGGGCTGGATGTGTTCAAATCAGCAGGTCCAGATGCTCTCCACCCCAGGGTGTTGAGGGAGCTAGCAGGGGTTATTGCAGGGCCCTTGGCACAGCTTTACAAGTGCTCGTGGTGCTCGGGCCAGGTGCCAGATGATTGGAAGATAGCCAATGTGGTCTCCATCTTTAAAAAAGGGAGGAGGGAGAACCCGGACAACTATAGGCCCACCAGTCTTACCTCAATCCTGGGGAAACTCTTTGAGAAGATCATCAAGGAGCACATCTGTGACAGGCTGGCATCAGGGATGATGCTCAAGGGCAACCAGCACGGTTTCATTAAGGGCTGGTCATGTCAGACCAACCTGATTGCCTTTTACGATCAGGTCACAAAAGCATCGGATGCAGGTGTCGCCACGAATGTAGTCTTTCTGGACTTCAGCAAGGCCTTTGACACTGTCGACCACCCCATCCTCATTAAAAAA
>NW_005841944.1:1566843-1604852 GCF_000455745.1 Alligator sinensis | reverse complement strand
TTGCAGGGGTGGGCTAACAAAAACAGGATGCGTTTCAATACTGACAAGTGCAGGGTGCTGCACTTGGGCAGTAGTAACCAGCAGCATACTTATAAGATGGGAAACTCCCCTCTCAAGAGCACAGAGGCAGAAAGGGATCTTGGAGTCATTATTGACTCCAAGATGAACATGGGCTGACAATGCGAGGTCATGGTCGGCAAGGCTAACCGGACCCTATCGTGCATCCACAGGTGCATCTCAAGTAGGGCCAAGGAGGTGATCCTCCCCCTCTATGCGACGCTGGTCAGGCCACAGCTGGAGTACTGTGTCCAGTTCTGGGCACCCCACTTCAGGAGGGATGTGGACAACATGGAGAGGGTCCAGAGGAGGGCCACCTGCATGATCCGGGGACAGCAGGGCAGATCCTACAATGAGAGGTTACGGGACCTGAACCTGTTCAGCCTTCACAAGAGAAGGCTGAGGGGGGACCTGGTGACCGTCTATAAACTCACTAGGGGGGACCAGAAGGGTTTGGGGGAGACCTTGTTTCCCCTAGCGCCCCCTGGGATAACAAGGAATAACGGCCATAAGTTGTTGGAGAGTAGGTTTAGATTAGACATCCATAAGAACTACTTCACAGTTAGGGTGGCTAGGATCTGGAACCAACTTCCAAAGGAAGTGGTGCTGGCTCCTACCCTGGGGGGCTTTAAGAAGCGGCTTGATGCCTACATGGCTGGGGCCATTTGAGCCCAGTTTTCTTCCTGCCCAGGCAGGGGGGCAGACCTGAAGATCTGCAAGGTCCCTTCCAACCCTACTTCTATGATTCTATGAAAATACCAAATCAGTATATTTTACCCCACTGAAATGAATCTGTTAACTTCCATTAAAAATAATAAAAAAGATATTTTGTGCTGATATATCCAAATGAAACTTTTTATTTTAACTTATGCTTAGCCAAAAAAGTTTATTGACATTAACATGTTCCCATGATCCATTTAGATTTTTAAAAGATTCCATTTTCCAATGCAAAACTGTTTCGTCTAAGACTTTGTCACCAGCTCTTCTGTTGAAGATACAATTCAAAGTAGTTGAGTTGGAACATAGTAAATAAGTTGGGTCAAAAAGTTTTACTTATGACCTCTTTGGGCTACCATTATATAAATACTTAAAAACAAAACAAAAACCTTGATTTGAGAAGTGGACAAGCAGCTTAATCCTGTACACTTGAAAGGAAAGTTCAAATTTGCCTTGCTTTTTGCAGCAACAGATCTATGAAGAGAAACAGTTATGGCTAGAGCTTTCACTGTTCAGTATGCTCTATCTAATCTTAGTGATAACAATATTGATGGGCACTATTCATGTCTTAATGGCTTAAAATAAGATATGACCACCTCACTTTCTAGAAAAAATGTTACATAATACTCATAGCTAATTCCATTGATCCACTTTGTGATCTTAACCATAATCAGCATTTAAAATCACACTACATTATACTTTGGTGTTAACCATACTCAGCTGACATGGTCTGTTTCATCATTTTGCAATATTACTCTTTCTTTGTAGCTATGTTTTATTACTTTGCAATACTTAAAAGAATTTTGGAATTGTATGTAATCAGAAACATAAACGTGGTATGATTATTAACCAAAGCAATATTTAGGATGATCTAAAGCATGGATAGCAAAACCTGCAGTGTTGTTTGTGATTATTTCTTGTATCAAAACCATGCAAGTATCTCTGTAGTCATGTGAGGATACTGTTCCTTTACCCTCTACCAGACAGAGCGCTCTGTGGACTTGGGGATGGTTACAAGCTAGAATGAATCTTTGGAGTGCCATATGTCCCCTTCCTCTTCCCCTCTTCCTCTGACAGTCAGTTGGTCAGTTATAGAAAACAACCCTTTCCCTGGCAAGTTCTGCAGTAACAAGACTAGGGCCAACATCTGGCATTTGACGTGATATGGGCGCCATATGCAGCAGAAATTCTGCATCCTCTAGAAAGCCTCCTGAGACAGGCTTAGGGGCACCTCTGGCTCAACATACCCAGCAGTTTCCCTTAATGAGGCTTCAAGGTCATGCATATGCCTGGTCCTAAACACTAATAGTCGCTCAGGGAATTGCAGGCAAGACCTTAGTTCTAGTGAAGATTAAATTGTCTCTGAATGTGTAGCGACTGCATAAAGGTGTAGCATAAAGGTTGGAAACAGACATGGCTTTTGTACTGCCATAACAATTTTGGTGGCAGAACAAAGTGAAAATAAATAGATGTCAGTGCCCTTTTTCACATTACAAATGCCTTCTTTTATGACTATGACAAAAGATAATAATAATTTGTGCCACTTTTTGGAGGGTCAAAGTCTCTTAGCTTTACGGCAGGGGAGCACAGGGAGCCCAGAGCTGTTTATGCTCTCTAGCTGCCCCAGGCAGGTGCTCCCAGGGCTTGAGGGCCCAGTCCTGTGTGCCCTGGGAGTTCCCATGCAGGATCAGGACACTCAAGCCCCAGGAGCACCTGCCCGCTTTTCCCCACTTACAGAGATTGCCAAGGATGTATCTGTAAGTGAAGAAGATGTTGCCCGTAGTCCCACATGTTCAACCAGAGGGACGACAGGTGAGGTCTGTTTCAACCAGTGAAGCAGATCTGCTGTGCTGAGACGCATTGCAACATAGCTGATCCACTTCATTTAGTGACGTCTATTTATACTTCAAGATACCCATGCTAGCTTTAAATCAGCTAGCTCAGGTACTGCTGGTAATCATCTACCCATGACAGCACGGAGCTGTACATGAACTAATTCACCCTTTTCTGAGGTAAATTAGCAGTGTAGGTGCTGAGGGCACATCTCCCAGCCCTTCAGGACTTTGGGTGACAGAATGATTGCTGGTCAGCAATCAGCAGTGCTCTGCCTGTGTCTGGCAGTAAAATGGAAACAAGAAGAAAGAGACTCCCAGAACCCCCTTTTTCCATTTTCCAAATATACCCATTTTGAACAAATCCCAATTTAGGTTCCTATTTGGAGGGGAAAAAATATATACGTTGTTTCATGCATACAAGTTGCCCCACAACAATATTATGTAAGTAGTTACATATCTTGCTAAATGAGCATCTTGGCCCTAAGGTCTGGTCTAGCATACATTACCCACTGAGAGCATTACGTATTACTGGAAGGTTTTATTAGTGAATATTTACAGTAACACCAGCAGCGCTTATTTTTAGCGAATGTAACAAAAAACCAACTTCTTGCCATTCTTTACTAACAGTATAGCCTGTTGACCATGCAAGGTATGGATAAATTGTGACAACAAAACAAATAGCAAGAGCTTGCTGAAACTTAGCTTATTTCTCTGTCTCATTCACACACTTAGCTACATAATTTGGCTTCTGCTTCCATCATGTCCTTCATGTATTATTTCATCTAGCCATGATGTACAGTTAAATTATTCAGCCACTAGATAGCGCTCTACTAAACATCAATGACCTTCTTCATAAAGCTGTACACTGATTTAAGCTTTTTCCTTAGTAATTGGCAAAAATAAAAAACACAATACTGAGATAAGGGGTGGAAGAATTTGAACTTCCAGATACTGCAAGATTAATTTGTTTTTCAATAATAATAAGGAGAAAAATGGTTTTATTCAAGGAGTATATGATGTGAACATTTTAACCAAATAACCAAATACAATGTGTTTGCATGCAATTGTTAAACAAGCCATATCTTTAAATCAAAACAGCAATTTATTTTCAAGAAAGCAACTACAAGTTTGGATGGCTAAAGCTGAAGTTATGGGGTTTTTTATTTGATGTTGGAAAGCATTCATGTGTTGATCAAATGCTCATAAGCAATAGAGGAGGAAATTACTTAAAACCCCAATTAAACCCTCTCCCAGCATAGGATGGTAATTTCTGTAATGTTTTGCCCAATGTATTTAGTTTGCAGAAGCACATTTCTTTCTGATTCTTGAGAACTAGAGAAATGTGTTATAAATAGCTCAGTAGCAACAGAAGTAATAAAAGGGACAGTCTTTCATTAAGATTTGGTTCATCAAAATACTGAGCATGTTGGAAAGCCACAGAAAATACACGTACAAGTAACACAATGTAATTCAGTCTCTGAAAGTAAGGAATGTAGGGATGTAGCAAACGTGTACCTTTTTGTTTTTTCTGGCTTGAGATAATTAGTACTGCAAAAGCAAAGTCTGCTTAACACCAAAAGTTTTGTGATAATTCCCCGTAGTTTCCTAAAGAAACAGGTACAGAATACACAGTGACAGCACAGGTTAGACCCACATTTATCCTGCTAATATACCTCAACTCTGAATTGGAAGGGGTGTATTAATTAAATGCCTGTTGAGTTCTTGATCTGTTCTGAAATTATCAGCAGAGAGTCCATTTAAATTTGGGGTCAAACTGCAGTGTCTTATAATATCTCTTCAAATGTAATAGAACATTTCATTCTCTAAATGTGCATCATTTGCTTTCCACAAATCTATTTTCAATGATTCATTTTTCTTCCTCTGAATTGCAGGCAGCATTATTCTGACTTTTTGTCAGAGTAATGAACATTTTTAATACATATTGAGTATATATCCCACTCCATTTTTAAAGTTCAGCTCTGATCTTGATTCTTGCCAATATCATGGCACCCGGTCTGCTGGTTGCGTGGTTTTGCAGTTTTTCCAAGGATCAGCCATGGATTAGTGAGGTGCAGCTGGTATGTTCCACATGCCAAGAGGTATTGGCACATTTTCTTTCCTTTTTAATGCCCTTTTCTGAATAAATCCTTCCTTTATTTTTCCCCCTTTTTTTCTAGGGATTTGTTTTTGTTCTCTGCTGTACTTTATCTTTCGCTAATTGTGTGTTATGAGACAGAGCATGAGCACCAAGACTTTTATATCAAAAGGGCAACTGAAATGTTCATGATTTAACAAGTTCAAGCTTCTTTCAAAATAAAGGCAAAATAATTCACTAAAAAGTTGTTAGTTTTTTAAGATTTCAGTCATAAACATAAGCACATCGTACTTGAAGATTAGGTAGACTAGTAATTTCTTGAAATGCAGAATACATTTTAAAAGTTCTGTAAAGCAATCTTTAATTTGTATCCTGCTTCCATAAAAACATTAACTATAAATTATCTTAGTCCAATTCAATTCCTGTGTTCAAGATCCATCTCCTTTCTAAACTTGCAGATTACAAGGTCTGATATTGCTATCATGATTTATGTATTCACCGTGGTTACAGAGCAAGCTATGCTTTGACCCTCTTTTAATTTCTCTTAAGTGATTAGTAATGCGTGTGGGGCCTTCATCTCTCTCTAAGGTAGGAAAACATGGTCCTGTCACTCTCTGGACTGGACCTCCTCTGTACCGAGTCATGTAAACCCAATAGGCCCAACTGAGTTTAGTGCATGTAAGACATTTTCTCTGGACTTTAACAAGCAAGCTAATCAAAGTGACTTAAAACACCTTCATCAAAGCAAAATGTTTTTTATTCCTTCATCCAAAGCACAAAGAAGCAAGGTACACACAGAGCCAAGGGACACAACAAAATAGAGCTGAATATGTATTTTCCATTACCCACACCTTAACCTTTCCCTGCAAACCGTACTAAGCTCTACTGGGCCCAGTTATCTCCATCTCCAGATTTGGTTGAGCAAACTGCAGTGGTGTAGCCTATTCTGTGCATGTTCTTTGCCTATGGTCTGTGTTATATTTATGGTGTGATTAACCTCTTAATCCATAAATAGTAACAGTGCCACACGTTCAACTGATTTATGAAGTCATAAAGTGGTGAACCAGCCTGAAAGGTATTTCACAAAAAATCTGGAACATCCTTGACTCTGGTGTGTGTGGCACTGTAAACTGAATGTGTGGCATGCCGCCATCCCAAAACTGAAGAACCCTGGGCTCCTTGCATGGCAGTCACATGTTTGGGATCTGATCTCTGATCCCAACAGTTGTGCCTCCTGCCATGCGTGTGGCACATTTCTTCTTCACATTTATCTTCTTTATTTTAAATGTTGCAATCACAATAACGACTTACAGATAACATCAGAAACAGAAGGGAAGATGATATTAAGTTTCATTGGCCAAAGGCTCCATTCAAACACAGCTGGGGCTATCATGCACTTATTGTTGAGTCTGTCTACTATTTCTGACTTCCTTCAATGAACCTTGACAACACCTTTAGTATAGAGTTGATTAAAAAAAAGTAATAGGATATCATTCACTTATGTCCTGGTGTCAGCCTTGTAAAAGCACCCTGCAACCCAAGTGATAGAAGGGTACTGGGAGCGTGTTACTGATACTATAGTGATGATCATCGTTAGTGTTCACTGTTTCTCTGGCATAGAAAAAATAATAAGTGATCCTAGTTGATTCAGATCCTAGTCCTTTAAAAATTGTTCAACCACTAAATAGACTAGAAATGTAATAAAAAACACTGTATCTGGGTAATTAGTAGACTATGTCTTAAGTTTACTAATGCAAATAGCAAATGAATTGTTTTTTATGTATGGATGGTTATGCCAGATAATAAATTTATATTCCCTTTCCCCACAGTTTATGTGTGCACTTTATATCTTTTGGATTAAGAATGATGTTTTCTTAGTTTAGAGAGCAAAACTCCTATGACTTCTTTCTCTCCATAATACCACCCTTTTACAGAAAAGCAGCAGGAAAACCTTGCTGGCAGACTAGCTGCTAGTTATGCCAGCTGGCAGTAAAAAGCCTGCCCAGTGAGAGGTTTCTGATGGTCCTTCCTAAATGTGGGTCAGGTGTGGGCTGTGAGGGAAGAGCATTCTAGGAGGCACATGCCTTGGCTCTCAGGTCTCATGGTTTGGTCAGAAAGTTAAGTTTTCTGCTTGAATACAGGTAGGATTGTGTCAGATGTAACTGGGTCTGGTGCCTGATGTGAACTGCTTGAATTTTCCCCTGGAAGGTGGCTCACAGTTATTGTGAAGCTTAGGTAATAAGGAATGTTGCATATGCTATCATGGGAAGATTATGTCGCATAAGCCCCATGCAAATGAATAAAAAGTATAATGTAAAATAAGCGATTAATTGCAAACCAGTGACTTCTTTTGAGAGCATGGCTTCCTCATAGGGTGTTTCTCAAAGAGTGCATGTGCACCTTTGTGTATAGGATCATGCCTGCATGAGAAATCAGAAGGGCAATCTAGCATTTAAAGGAAAATAAAACCAGCTGTCCTCTCTCCGTGTTCCTATACCAACCTATAAAACACTTCCTAATATAATAAATACCTTGACCATAAAGAGATGAATGAATGTGAACTGTGGCAGTACTAGTCAGACTAAGTCCAGCCTCTGTAATGGCTGACTAATACTGCCACAGTTAAATTTCCCCCTGGGCTAGTTCCAGGGCTGTCCAATTTCAGCACTGCCGGGGGCTGCGGGAGTGACTCTTCACCTCCCACCCCCCAGAGTCCTCTGTATTGTGTGGACAGTGCCAGTGGCACCTAGCCCCTTTCCATGTTCCCAGTCCCACCACATGGCAGTGGAAGAGGCAGGTGCAGAGGTTTGTAGACTACATGCCATCTGCAGGCCAAGTGCTGGCTCCTCACAGCCCAGAGGCCACCAGTTGGACAGCCCTGTAGTCACTGACATAGTTCACAGTACTGTGCATAGAATTGTTACAAATCTCACTTTTCCATGTCAGAAAAATAAGGGGACTGCATGCTCTGTGTCATTCAGTTATGCAGAGCACAGTGAATTAAAATGTACTTTCTTTGGTCCCTTCTAGTTGCTCTGTGTTCCATTCTATCTTCTCAGTCCTGCGTTCCAGTTCTTGCAAATGAACATGCTGCTCCCTTAGTACTGAAGGGCTCACTCAACCTTCAGGCTATGACATAGAAATAAAATGTATTTGTTAAATTCTTGTTAAATCCAAAATGTGATATTGTGTCCAACTTCGTTTATACGTGAGCAAAAGGTAGCACTTGATTAAAATAAGATGTGGATTATCAGTAGCACCAGCTTTTAATAAAATAGATCTGCTTTTCTGCATCTAGCTTGCTTTAAGATACTGGCTTTTTCCCCCCTCCTGCTCTCCCCAGCTGACTGACAGAAAAAAGGGTTTAAAATCTCTTGTTAATGCTGTCTGCCAGCGAGCTGTAATACTGTAGTAATCAGAGTCTCATGGAAATGTACATTCAGCAAAGTCTAACAATGCTGAGAACATGTCCTGAGAATGTCCAGCTTAGCTTGAGCTTTTCAACTAAAAGGCAAATCAGGCTTATATAATCTTTCATGGGAAATTCAAGCCTAAAAGCCGTACAAGCCACTGAAGTTAAGCACACTGCTGCTTTTCCCCCTCCTATCCGCCATCAGTGTTGTAACTAGGGCAGGGCAAACAGGGAAACCACCCCAGGCGCTGACTTGGTAGGAGGGTGTGAAAAAAGCAGCTGCTTCCAGCGCAATCCTGATTGCACAGGAAATGGAAGTTGCTGTTGCCCCTGTGCCCTAGGTGCCTGGGTATGCCCCTGTGCTACTGGCAGACATAGTTATTTTCTTGAAAAATGTGACTGCTGTGAATGTTGCTGTAGCAAATATGAATAGAATTTAACATGAATAGGCATTCATTAGCAAGCAGGGAAGTCCAAAATGCCATATTCACGGTTGTGATAGAAGTCACTAGAACAGCAGTATTGCCAATCCAGCATGGCTGAAAGCACATTGCAAGGCTGACTCTGTAATTTAGGTGAGATGTGGTGATTAGGGAAGGAGTATACTGATTATCAGTAGTAATTGCTAGTTACTCCTTGAGGATGGTGGGTGTTTTCTTTTAAAGCAATTAGTCAACAGCATCAATTATGCAGAATCAAGAGCAAGGTCAGGGAGTGGGAAAGTGCCATTCCCTATCCTCTCATACCCCCTCAATGTGGACAGCCAGTTTTGAAGGAAAAGGCATCCTCTGCAAGCAGCTCCAGCAGTGCCAGAGAAGCCAGGGCAGTAAAGCTGAAAGGAGGAAGCCATTGAGAGGATGGTGAGAAAAAATGCACAGTAGGGCCATAATACCAATTAGTGCTCCTGACCTGGTCCTGCCATCAACACGGCTGCTGGTTGAGAAGGTTCTTTGTTCTAATCTATTAGTAAATTTGGAGAATAGTAAAAAGTTGAGTATACAGTAACTCAATACAGGCATTTTAAGTAAATAACTGGACAACAGAATCTATGGTGCATCAGGGAAAAACATGAGCAAACTGAGCAGGCCAAAAGAAACTGTAAAAGAAATACAGAAACACTAAGAGGTTTTTCAAATAGATGAGAGAGAAACTAATGAGCAAAGTAATCGCTGGGGCTGCTACAGGCCTTTAGTAAACTGGTGACAGCAGAGGCTCATTAGAACAACGGCACTGAAAACTGACAAGTACAAGTTGCACCCAGGAGCTTTCAGGGAAATATTTAAGTGAGTAGGGAAGCTTTTTGCAGGAGTTTTCACTTGTTCTTATAAAGGGAGGTGAGGTATCAAGAGAGAGAATGGGTACTACAAATAATTTCCGTAGGGCATATCCAAAGATTAACCCGAAAGTTACAGTTCTGCTGTAGTTGAGGGACTAGTTTGAGCAGTTCATAGTGTATAGATTTGGTAAAATATTAAAAGTATTCATTCACATGAGGTGAAATGGGGTGCCTGATGAGAGAATTGGAATGCACAATGTGTATTACAAAGCAGGCCTTGTAAAAAAAAAAAAATAGAGAGAGAATTTCTAAGAATTAGATCCAATATATGAAGACAGGAGTAGAACTATTCTTTTCTATCTTGTGTCAGCTTTAATTCATATGTGTATGATCCAAAGTGTTTTCTATGAACAGTAAGGAAAAGTCTCCTCTGCAAGGAGCTTACACACTCAGGAGTACCCAACAAGCACACGCTCGAGGCAGAATAGGAAGTTGGGATCAAAGGCAAAGAGACCTTTGAGCTGCCCATGTGATTTCTTGGGCTTATTTTTTTATTCTCTCACAGTAGCCTCATAACATTTATTGACCTTGTGGAAAAGATATTTGATGGAAGAGAGTGTGATCTGATGAACCAGCCAATCTGGGGATGATATAAACAACCTGCAGGGGAGAAAGCAAAGATATGATGGTCAAATGTAATAGTTCAGGATGTGAGTTATGGAGCCATTTCTACCAATTCTACCATTAGGATGGAGTTTAGACTTTCAATGTAAGCCTTATTTAAGTATCTGATTTGAAAGAGAGAGACATACACATACATTTCTTTAAAATAGGCAGGGATAGATAGATGCATAGAGCATGGGCTGTTACTAGCTTCTGCTTATGGTAATCTGATTCTCTACCCCAGCACTCTCTGGGGCACTAGTTAAACCAGCTTTCACCAGATGGTTTCACAGTGAATGGTTCATAATGTGAACAGCTTTTGGCAGAGCCTAGCCAATGGGCTAGTACACTCTGTGTCTTCCTTTGCACCTTAGGGGCATCTCTACACGTGTTCTGGGGTAGGAAGGAGGGGTTCTTAATTAAAGCAGTTCTTGGGAGCCGCTCTAATTAAAACACCTGCTGTGTCCCATGTATTCAGTGTCCCATGTTCCAAAATGGTGGTGGGGGCATTTAAACTCGATTAATTGAGTTTGTTCTGATAAATGCAAATGAGCATTTTATTCACTTACTATTTTTACATTCACAAAAATGATCATTTGCAAGTGTAGTTGCCTGATATGCTTGAGGACATCAGTGTATTTGTGTGTACAAAATTTGTGTATGAGAAACTACAGGATCAGTTTAGAGAGACTGTGAAAATACATCTCTCTCCATCTGTGGCTTTTTGACCTCTACTCCTCACTTATAAATCAATCTTCTCGATTGCCTCATTGCCTCACTTCAATCCATCTCCACCTCAGTCTTCCATCCTTGTGACTCCTGAACATTGCTGCACTGCCTACAAAAAATGCTGCAATTCCAACCACACAATTTCTATTATAGTTAATAGATAAGAGTGCAGTTATTTCTAATTAAAATATTGGCATCACTAATTTTTCCTTTCATCTGCAATTAGTATTATTAGTTTTGACTGGCGAGCAATCTTAGAAACTCAGCTGTGTTACTCAAAGAAATTAAATTGTACTAAATTGCATTTAAAGTTCTAATCCTAAATGATCTTGCTAAAATTAACATTAATTTACTTTCTTTACTTGTGTTTATTTCCCTAAACCTATATGTGTTCTAGATCTTGGTTTGATTTCAGTTCCCTAGCATGTTAGATATTTCCCAAGGGTATTTCTCCCAAAAGGCCTGGTCAAATAATAAATGCATCAACATTAACCAGAACCAGAATGAAGAGGAAAATTTGTTCTTTAAACTCTCTTTTTAATAGAAACATCTAAGTTAATCATTTTAGAACAAAAATAATTATTAAAGAATGAAAGTAATTCCACTGAAAATAATTAATTGCTGTCCAGGAGGGCTGTGTGAAGCTTCAGTTGCTGATTTGATTTGGAGGAGATTCAGTCCGACTTGGCAGCCGAATCCTCAAATCCAAATCGAATCAGGAGACCCTTTAATCTCTCCGAATCGAATTGGAACCCTGCAAATCGATTCAGAGAGATTTGGAGACATTTGATGATTCAGACATAGACACAGCTTTAAATGTTTTTTCTACATACCTCAAGGTACCAGGCGGCTCATTGAATGCTGAGATGCTGGTGCGGATGGAGTGTCCCATGGGAGCATGGGGGGGGTGGGTCCTCAACATGCTCAGTGGCACACCAGGAAGTGGACCAGAAGGACTTCCAGCCCACTTCTGGGTCCGCCAGGGAGCACACAGGGAATTCCTCCCCCTGCCCCTGGCTGAGTGACTTGTGCCTCCTGGGTCTGTGGGGTACTTGGGGTCCCCCCGCGGCTGATCACCAAGTCAACGGTATGCGGGGGGGGCTGCACTCCTGTGGGACATTCCATTCGCCCCACCATCTCAGCATTCATGAGCTATGCCTGGTACCTCAAGGTATGTAGAAAAAACATTTAAAGCTGTGTCTGTTGCCAAATCACTGATTCTCTCAATCGGTATTGAATCTTCAGATTCGGATTCAACTGAATCTAATTGGGACAGTGATCTGAATCAACGAATCGAATCACTGCCCCCCAAATTGGGCCATATCTGAATCAAATAGGGCCCACTTCGCACACCCCTACTGTCCAGCGACCCAACATTCAGTGCAAACAGTAGTTTCTTACCGTTACAAAATAAAAATGTTTGTATTAGATTAATCTGTTTTGGACCAATTTTTGTATCTATTTATGTAACTGCTGAGTACTTAGAAGTAACAATTTCTTCCTAGCTTCTTTCCCAAACCATAGGAGAAACAGATTGAACTGGTTTCTAGGGATGCTTTTTGTGTCGGTTTGTGGGTGGAGAGACTGAGCAGATGCATTGTCATCTTTGTGAAGAGCAGGGTACCAGGAAGATACAGCCTAGTTTTCCCACGCAGATTGTATGGATTTAATTACGTTGGTTCAGAAGCCAGAGTACTGAGTGTGCAGCTGCACTTTGTGAGCACACTTATATTGATTTATTAGTCTTTTGTGTACTGTATGTTGCTTAACGGAATGCAGGAGCTGCTCATCCCAAACCTAAGGTACTTCTTTCATTTCATTTTAACAGTGTCTACACAAAGGGTTTACATCAGTTTAAACTACACTGGTTATGCAACTTCTGTGTGCATATACAAGAATCCTAATTAAAATAAATAAATGTTGTGTTCCCTTCTGGAAGAAGGAAATAGGCTTTTTTGCCACAATAGCAGTGTGGGTGGCCAAAAATACTGTGTAGTCCAAAAGTGACCATGGGCCTAATGTCCTCAATTGAGAAATGATAGAGAGGAAGCTAGTTCTCCTCCCTGTCAAAATCATTTGTCTTGCCTGGATTCAGCATTCACCCGTTCCACATGTTGATTTTTAGCTAGGCTGTAACAGAACGGTGGAAAGGTGCTCTACATGGAGCTCAGACTTACTTTTGGCTCCTTACCTTACCTTACCAGTCCTCCAGATGGCTTCATAAAGCTGCCTCATACAATGAGGGGAAAGGATTGAACTTCGTGGGACTGATAGCTTGAGGTAAAGGAAGGATCTGGGCCATTTCCAGATTTTATCTTTACCTCTATTGATGCTTAGATTCAGGCAACATACATTTGGTAATAAAATATGTCAAATACTCAGAGGTATCCAGAAACATTACTTTAGGTTAAACATTACTTTAGGGTGAATAATGCAGGAAAATCACTGCCTTAGTATGCTGCCAGTCACCTTGCCTTACAGTATTCAGGCAAGAGAAGGAGACTTGAGGTGGAAAACTATGCTGGTACCCTTGTAACTATGAAGGGGTGAGACCATTGTGATTAGAAGTGCTGTTACAAAGATTCAGTGTGGTAAGAGGAAACAGGGAACCTGATACCTTAGTAGTGGATCCGGAAATAGAAAGGCTCAAGGCAGCAATCTCGAAAGTGATGAAACTTGGCCCTCTGTCATTCCAAAAACAGTGTTTCATAATATTATACATTTTCCAAGGAAGCCTGGGCGGGTTAAAAAAATACCAAGAAGTTGTTTCTTTTTGTAAGTGCATAGACATGGTTCCCCATCATCTCTGCAGGGTAATATTTTCCTTCATATGTCTGTCTTAATCATATGAAATTCCACTTCTGACGTCTAAAATATTTTATACTTTTGGCCATTTGAGAACAGGACACAAGCTCCCTGCTACCATTTTCCCAGAAATATGCCCTGTGAAAAAGTGTCAGAAATCTGAAAATTACTCTTTGTGATCCCACCTATTTCAGTGCTGGTATTAAAAGATAATCTCAGGAAACTGTAGAGATGCTTTACAAGGTGATGTCTATTCCCTGGGCAGAAAATAGTTCAGTTTCTATCTTATTCCAAAATTGCTGCTCCACTCTCAATTTTCAGATTTGTGACAACTAACAGAATAACTGCTGTGCTGCGCCTACGTCCCCTGTAAATCTCATCCTGGGTGTTCTAATGTCATCCAGGTATCACATCAGAAATGTGAAAGTAATCTACAGTTTCTGCTTTAAAGTACTTGTGAGACTTAGGATATGTTTTTAAATTGACCTCCCAGTCAGTGGGCCTCATTACTGTATAATTGCATTAAATTTAGAGTTTTGTATTGCATTTCCTGAACATCCAGAGGGGTCACCGAGAAATCTTGTCGTTATGTTCAAATTGTTCTTAAACTCTTCAGCTTTATGGAATCATTGCCAAGATGGAGCTTTGGGAATTGTGAGCCCCTCATGCTACAGGACAGCACATTTCAGTGCAGCTCTAGGAAATGCATTATTCAGCATCTGAATGGAATACCTCTTTAGCTGACTGCTGTGCCCTGTTGGAGGGATTGTAATGATTTTTCCCATGGTGTGGCATTAGATAAGCATAAAGACCACAAAAGGATTTCACTCTGAAGCCCAGTTAGCAGAACTGAGTTTTCTTGCACAATGGGATCGCTGCAGGAATTATATCTTATTTGGATATATTTACACTTTCTGTTTTACCACAAACTTCATGCAACATGGCATATTACCTCTTTGCTGTGCTTTGGGTTGGAGCCCTAGGCCTCCTTCCCTGTGCCTGACAAGCAGGCTTACATATTCCTCGCCACTATCCTCTGCATTGAAAACCTGGAGTTGGGCCTTGCCTCTCTCACTAGAAATAGATGTCTCAAATGAAGTGGAACAGCAGTACCATGACATGGCAGCACAGCTAATCTGCTTCACTGGGCAAAACACACGTAGCCCTTTGTCTGACCCTTGATGGTGCAGGTCAAGGAGTAATGTCATCTCTCTTGTTCATTCAGCCAGACCTGTGCCCTGGGGCGTGGGTCTGGCTGTGTGGGGGAAAATGGTAGGGGATGTGGGGTTGTCCCACCCAGCCAGACCTCCAGGTACAGCTCAGCAAGAAAAGCACCATGGAGGTAATAGACTCTACCACTTTATTGCAGCTGGCGCTTATTACCACCTTTTGTTATGCCACGGATTTTCTTTTCATATGGTGCAACAAAGGGTATCAACGCCTATTTGTTCAGCATTTATGCCACCATAAAAAATGTATGGTAGCACAAATGGGATCTTGGGTGACATCTGTTTCCACCCTCTTTGTCTTCTGGCAACCATCAACTCTTTACCTGCTCTGATTTGTGTCCTTGGAGGAGGGCTTCCCAGTGCTAGATCATGCCAGGGATAGGGAGGCAGCCCAGCACCGCCCTCAGCACAATCTAGTGGGCGATAGGAATCTAGCGCTGACTCCCCGTCCCCTGCCAGATCTTGCAGCTGGACTGACTTCCCATCCCCAGCCTATGGTTGAAACGTTTCGACTTACTAAATGTTTCGACTAGCCTCATTTTGCTTCGAGGCTATTGTATTTCGATCGCCTTTGTTTCATTCTGATTTTGCTGTTATGACCTCAAAATGAGTCGAAACAGTGTTGAAATAAAATGGCCGATGAAATTTTGCGCAGCCCGAATACACACCCTGATTTTCCCTGCCCCACCCCCATCGAGATTGGTCCCTGTGCACCTGGATCTCACCCCAGGCCACCCAGTTCAGGCCCTGTACCAGGATCAGCAGATAATGATATTTTCTCCTTGTAAGAGATACTTAGGGCTTTTTTTTTTACTGTATAATTTAAATGCCTCAGATTTTTTAAAGCAACACTTTAGTTAATGAACAGTGAGGAGTTTCCCCAAGCATTGCTCATCAGCACAAACTCAAAACTCTACCTTCAGATTCACAGTTCTGAGAGAAGGACTTAAAAACACTAGGCAAGGAGAAAATTTTCTTATATATTTTTCATCTTATGATATTCAAGCTGTGGAGATTTTGAAGTCATTTTTGGAAAGATTGGAAGATAGTAAATCTAAAATATTGTAGAAAATCATCATACTCTTGTGAAATAAGCCAAGCTTGAATCTGGTGCAATTATTTAAAATAAATACTCTTGTTCCTAAGCACTACGGCAGTGATTTGTAAGGGGTGAAAATTCATCTAAAAAGTTAAAAACTAAGTACAGCAGGAAGAAAATTATTAAATTCTTTCCTTGCAGCCATGTGGCCAAAGTTTATTGAAACCAAACACGATTAGCGGTTTAAAGGTTTTTTTTCAGAAATTCATAGAAATGTTGAGAACTGCAAATCTCTCTAACAAAGGTATTTACATCTTGCTTGCATTTCTGTATTAATTGGACAGAAATAATGAGGTTAATAAAGCTGAAAACTGCAGTACCTCATACTGTTTCAGCAATTTGTAGAGGTTCCAATTATTGCATTTAATTCACATATGTGAATTATTTTAATATCACATCAGCCAAACCTGTGTCTATGGTAGCAAGTTTCTATTCAAGTGTCTTTTACAAGTTAGTACAGGGACTTTGTTCAGAACTGCTGGGTTCTATTTCTGAGCTTCACATGTCTCTTTCAATCACGTGTAAAATTGGTAAAGAATTTTCTACTTTATTATAAGCCTGGGAGCTATGAGACTCATTTTTAAAGGGCTATGAGTGTTGAGTATATTTGGTTTTTATGTTAATTTGTGGAAGACACTATTTTATGTTAGATAGGTTTTAAGTTTTATGAAACTCCCATGAATAGTTCCCCTGACTTGATTGGAATAGCTTTACGTTCATGGCATAGTTTCATGGAAATCAACTGCACTGTTCCTGGCTATAGACGTAAGCATGTACCTCTATGTTTACAGGATCAAGAGCTAAGTAAAAATTCCTTTGTATTAGAGCAGGGGTTGTCAACCGGGGGTACATGTCTCCCTGGGAAAGGTCCCAGGGGGTACGTGGGGGTGGGCGAGGATGGAGCATTACCACCCCATGCCACTACCTCACAGGAGCAGGGCTGGTGTGGGGCGAGAGTAGGGCTACACATATGCCATGCTACCACCGCTCTGCCACTCGTCAGCCCCCTCCCCCCAAGCTCTGCATCTGGCTACTTGCCCCTGCTCCTGCTCTGCATCTGCCCACTCACCATGCCCCCTCCCCACCCCACTCCAGGTCCAGTTGCTCACCACCCTCCCCCAGGGGTACACTTATTAAAAAGAGGGCCACTAGGGGTACACATATTTAAAAAAGGTTGAAAATCCCTGTAGAGAATGTGAATCAGCTGCTGGCTATTCAGTTATAATCAGAATTCAGGCACTTTATTCCTTTATTCCAGTGATTTGAATCACTGTTCCAAATTGATTGAATCCAAAGATTCAGAGAACTTCAAACCAATTTAGACCTTTTTATTGGTCCCCTGATTTGATTCGGATTTGGAGATTCAGCCACTGAATGGGGCCGAATTTTTTCTGAATTGAATCAGCACCCAAAGGTTCACACAACCCTGGTGGAAAGTAAAAATGTTCTAGTAGGTAGACTTCTTCCCCTGGGTGACTAACTTCCTATTAATCTATGGCTAGGACATGAACTTCCATTTAGAATCCCATAATTTATGCCACTTTGTGTGGGAAGAGATAGTGAGGATATATCTGCTAAGGCATTTTGCCATTGACTTAAATGAGGCCATGATTTCCCCCAGCTGCTGAAGTGAGTCTGCCATCTCATGTCACCCAGGCCATTGAGTAGTTCTCAAATATAATGATTAACTACTTGGTTCAAATACAGTCTTTTGACACCAAGGCAAAAGGTGATTTATCTACTCCTTGAGATCGTTTGGATTTAAATCATGCATTCACTGGCATTTGTATTGGTCAGTGGTTATATTCCCAAAACACTGAAAAATAGCTTCTCTCTCTCAGTACCTTCCTTCTTTCAGTATTTGTTAATACCCTTTCCTTCTTTCTAGCCAGATTCCATAGCTGTAGATTTCTGAATGGCATCATTGTAATTTCAGTGTTGCACCTGAATTTGCTGGGGTGTGCACACTTTTAGGATTCCTCTTGGTTTTGTCATCTTAAGCTATACTGTTGCTGCCGGTGAGGGATTCTATTTAGCTAAAATATTGCTACGAGTGGACAGGAATGTTACTGATTTGAAATATTTATTCATACACATCCTATTAATAATTCTTCATTCTGTTTCATGAGAACAAGTCTGTCATGAACAATCTGGCCTTTCATCTCTGTCCATCTTTGAATTGGTCTCAGCTAGCTTGTTTTCCCTCACAGGCAGATAGATTGCCTTCATGTGTCATTTCTCATCTATTCCAGATTGCATATCTGTGGTGTATGCACAAATGCTCATCACAAATTTCAGTAGTCCAATGTTGTCACTCTTTGTGAATTTATGATCCTCTGCTCAGAATTGAATTCACCGATTACAGAATACAGAACGCCTTTGGGTTACAGGTTGTTCTGTAGCGTGGTCTGGCTCTTAGCTGGTACTTGCTCCCTCCCACATGCAGAAGCTCAGATTCCTACTTTAGTAGGATTTTTTTTGTACTACTTCAACTTTTTTTCTTCTTAATGAACCATGTCACAATCCCTGTGGAGAGCTCTTAGGTTTTGTGCATTCTTTCTTTGAAATTTTTGCCCTTGCACACTTTTGTGAAGCTGGTCTTATATGTGTTTGATCTGCTAATGAATGGTTTCTTTTAAAGAAACTTTACAATTTCCTAGTCAGCCTACATTTTATCTTGTTTATTTCCTGCTGCTATACAGCTTTATATATGTACGTGTATTTGCAAAGCAAATTTGTGCTCACATAATACTTCTCATTGTTCCTCATAATTTTTCTGTTTTTTAATAATACTTTATAGTAACTGCTTTGGCTATGGAATTTCATTCTTTTGTGATGTGTTTGATATTATGTGTTTTGGCCATTAAAACTGTGAGGTCCTAGGGCCTCACATGCAATGGTGATGGTCACCATATAAGAACTGAGAGAGAAAAATAGTTAGAAAACTTCAATCTAGCTTCATATTCTGGTGTGCCTTTACCCCCATATTTTGGCAAGGAAGAGGTTAAGAGCCATCTCTGATTTAGCATTTCTGATGTTTGCCTTCAGTAAATATTACTTTTGAGGTATGAGTGCACAAGCCAACATCAAACTGAGAAGCATCTGTTTTATCTGGGTGAATATTAAAAGACTAAAGGGAATAACTATGTGACACTGTTCCACTTTTTAGATCAAAGGGAAATCCTCATAAATAGTGCAAAAGGAGTAAGTGGAGAACAGTTTTGTTGTCTTCATGCTACATGCCTCAAACTGCTTCTGCTGGGAAAGTACTTTTTCCCTCAGATGTCTTGAAAAATACAATTTGTCATACCTGCTATGTTGAATATTGGCCATCAACATATGTCTTTCAGTGATATGGAAGGGCATATCAGGAACTGTAGCACTACTCCTTAGAAAATTGTAATGTGTGTTATCATGAATGGGTTTTACTTAGCATGCCAGCTCAAAAATAAACTTCTGTGCCATTGGCTTTAAGAAAAACTGCTCCTGGGTTTTATATCATTCCAATATAAATACCCACAATTACTTATTCTGTATCACATTTTATATGCTTGTATTTAATGTTTCTGATGTTGTAACTCTAAATATACATCACATTTTCAAAAAAATTTAAATCATAATAAGTAACAGTTGTAATAAAAATAGTATATCAGATATTTTGTTGTTGCATTAGACAATAGTGGAAAACAATAATGTCAATGAAATCATCATATCTTTTTATGGAAAACAAATGCACAGTAAAGGCTGTAAGTAATATAACTTTCTTTGATAAAGGGTTGTTTCCTCTGTATACATGAGAGTTTAGTTTAAATGGAAAAACACAATAATCATTTCCCCAATCCCTCACTCTGCAAGCCAATGTACAAAGGGACCATCACAAATGAAGGGAGAAACAAATTGTGAGAATCCCTGTGAGGGAGTAGAGATGCATATCTTTATCCTTTTAGTTCACAGTGAATTTATATCAAGCTATTTCACAAAACAAACTCCAAGTTCCATGAGCCTTCCCATAGTATGAATGCAGTCATCCATGAACACTGTCTTTTGTATAGCTGCATTTTCTCTGTGTGTGTCATTTTTTCACCCATCTGTGTTATTCCTTTGAACTCTGAATGTGCATTTTGGCTGAAGCTGACAGAATTCTAAACTAGAATGTTAATGCCAGTGGCTTCTTCCACTCTCCATGCAATACTTTATGGGACCAGCAATTCAGACAGTAAGATATTTGGGCTTTAAAATCAAAGGACCTATTTTGCCAGCATATTCTAATTATAGAAACATGCCTTGTGTGTTCCATATTTTTTCTTTCTTTTACACATATATGCATAATTGTCTCTTTGCTCATCTAAGTCAACCTAGGAATTTCAGAGAGAAGGATCCACTGTCTTAGCCATCAAATCTTCCTAATATATCTTCTATAATTTTGAACTAGAAGGCTCAAGTCCCAACATTTTCATTTGGATGAGCTGGTATATTGAGAAATATAGTAATAGTATTATTATACACCGCAACCAATAATGAAAGTCTTACCATGGTGAAAAAAATCTTTTTTTAAAATCTGTTCTAGTTGTAATAATTACAGAAAGCTTTATAGATTTATCTTGAATTTCAAGTCATGTAAACCTGGAAGGAATATACTCTCAGATTTTAACTATATCAGTTAACTCCTATCCTATTACAACCAGTGAAAGTAACCTCTCCTTTCACATTTTTAACCATCCCATTATGGCTTAACTTAAATCTTGCTGAGGTTGTCAGGTGTAACAGTTGCCTTTCATTCAAAGTAAACATCAAGAAACCATTAAATTCCTATATGTGACTTGGTAACTGGAAAAATTACAGCCTCCACCTCAGAAACAGACACGTTACTACTCAAAATGCAGAGGCACAGGTATGGCATGTGGATGAAGCAATTTCATTGGCTACAGTTTTGTGCAAGTTTGTATTTGAAAGGGAAAAGAGAGAAGGAATCGCCAAACACAGTGACCAAAACAATGGAAAGGTGGACCTGCAGAAAAGCTGAGAAGGAGCGTTGAGGTCAAGAGCTGGCTAAAGGAAGCTTGGAGCTGTGAACAACGAAACTCTCGTTTGATTCAGGATTCCGTACAAGCTTGTGGCAGAGATACCTGAATCAATCCAATTTGTTTTCCTAATGTGAACAATCCTCACAACTTCAAACTTTGGCTGGTCAATAACAATATGTATTAAATGATTTGGTAGTTCTATTGCCGATGGCTGCATCTTTGAATTTGTCTCTTGCAGCAAACCTGTAAATCCATGGTACTCTGCAATGAAGAATAATAACCTTGGTTTGCTCACAAGTGGGATACCTAGATTCTTCCCAACTATCATCTGTACTGGAAGTTGTATTGTGAAGGGCTGCTTGGTGACTAAAATATTGCTGCTTAATCTGTACTTTCATTGAAACCATTAATTTTGGGGTTTCTGGTACTCAGTTATGATAGTATGCGTTGCGATTTTTTCACTAACTGCAAGAACTATAAAACAGAATGTATTCATTTAATAGCTGATGAGGTATCTTCAAGCTCAATCAATAATGCTTTTAGTAGCTACAATGACAAGAAAAAATATTTCCCTCCCCCGCCAGTAAGAACTAGATACATTTAGCCTGAACAAGTCATTTCATTCCTGGTTCTCTTTATGTTCATCCTCATTCAGAAAATCTAGGTTATTGGGCTTCTGTCTTTAGCTTTGAGCAAGCTGTTGGAGGAATAGCTGGACTGGGTGCTTTAATCAAAAAGAGACTGAATGATTTAATATTGTGTATGTAGTTTCTATGTCTCCAAGTGTTCCAAGATAGCTGGTGCTAGAGTAAATATGTCCTTATTTTATTCAAGACATGACTTTTGTGTATACCTATTATAGTAGAGGCTTCAGGATCACCTGCAAACATGAAGAATTTTACCCACCATTGACAGTTATGCTCTGTACAGTTCACTCGCTGCAGTAAGACTTTTTCTCTTAAGCGTCTAATGTTGAGATACTGTTTGAGACAACACTTCTGGATTAAATAGATCAGTAACTTGGTCTGCTATGAGCTCACATCTCCCTCTCCCATTTAGATGTGAAATGTATTTCCATATTTTATTTTCTGAAACCCCATTCTGAACAGCCCCATGATAGCAACATCTCAAACTTTTCAGGCTTTGAAATAATTGAAAATACCTCAAATACTGATTAATTTTCAGCACTGTTAGAAAATGACTTAAAAAAAAAACAGCCCCCCCCCCCCCCCCCCCCCATTTTTCATAATCTGAGACAAAAGTGGTTGCAGTTTTCTGATTGGGTGCAGATGCTGTATGTGCTCAGTGCTACATTAAACTAAATGCAGTTAAGTCGGCACAGTTTTCTTTGTGCTTGTCTTTTTGTTACAGAACGAAGCTGTTCGATTGCCTTTCATCAGTCTAGTTGTTTAAAATGAAGTGCAAGCCTTGTTTTGTTGTCCGCTGCAGGATACCCTGGCAGGATTGTCTACTCTGTCAATTAAAAATCAAAAGAAGTGTTGACAAAAATCACAACTTAATCTAGAAAAATATAACATTTACTCCAGTGTAATTTTGTAAATTCTGGGCCTCGTTTTACTTCCTATCTCTGTACAGAACCTCCAGTACTTTCAACTGGAGTTTCCCCTATGGAGTAGCATGGAAATGTATGGTTCTATGTTATATTTGGTGGTTTATGACACATGTCCCTTGGCACATGTATGTAACTGATAAAGCTTAAGACTATAGCACTGTTGGGCTTAAGAGCAAAAAGGACTCAATCCCACTTATCCTGCTCTGTCAGACAAAAAAAACCACAAAAAAATCCCCAAACCAAAACAAAATAGGCTATCTAAATGCACAGATTGGCAGAATGTTGCCTGTGTGCCTAAATCCCACTTTCAACTGTGACTTGGGAATCAAAGGCTGCTGAGACATGTGTATTTAAAGGAACAATGGATTCTGATCCCTGATCCCAGTAATTGCACCTCCTTCCACATGTGCATGCCACAATCAGCTGATTGCCAGCAGCACGGGCGTGACTCCAGGGTTTCGGTACCAATACAGTTTCAGAACCAGCCAATGATCAGCTGATTGTCAGCTGGTAGGGACTGCACCGAGGCCACTTAGAGACCTTGATGCAATCCACCCTGCCACACCACATTCCTTTTAAGATGCAATAGAAACCAGCCACAAAATTATTACACATATTCTGTGTAATAATTTTGTGGCTGGCTTTACATTTTGTCATGCCATTAATTGCCTGAACTTGAGGCCAGGTTACACTTTTTTAAGACAAGGATGGGCAAAATACTGCCCACAGGCCACATGTGGCCCACCAAATGATTCTGTCCAGCCCATGGCTGCTTCTGTGAAGGAGAACTGTATTTGGTCCATGGCCACTCTGGCTTTTGGAGACTCTTGCCCTTCTCCCTTCTCCATGCCAGCCAGTGGCAGCAGCAGGAGCCCCTGTCCTCCCTACCCAACATTGTACCTTCCAAGGCAGTGGGGGATGAGCTCTTGGCCAGGTTTCTTCCCAAAGAAGCTGTCTGCATGCAGTTCCTCTGACTCTCTGGCTGTTTGCAGACCAGGCAGCCCAGCCCCTGGCAAATCAAAGCTCAGCGAAGGTTCTCCTTGCTGGTGAGGGAGGAGGTGCAAGGGGAAGATAGCCAGGAGTGGCAAGTTATCTGGGCCGTGCCAGGCCAGAACCCACCAGGGGTATGGGTGCTGCTAAAGCGGTGCCATACTGTGTTCCTGCTCACTGCTTTGGGCTGCACCGTGTAGATGTAGCTAGAGTAGCTGCTGTGGCTTCTGCCTGACCTAGTGCAGCTCCTGCCCTACCCCAAGTCCCCGGCATGTGACCAGGCCCGACTAGTGTTCCCACACACTGCCTCAGACCACGTGGGCACAGCTGACACTGCTCCTGCCCAACCCAGTTGCATGCTGAGGAGTTGGGGCAGGGGAGGGAATACAGGGGAGTGCCAGGAGCTGTGGGTTATTCAAGCCAGGCCAGGCCAGGCCAGTACCATGCTGTGTTCCCTACTTCTCCCTGCACCCCCTCCCCTGCCTCAAGTCCCTGGCATGCAGCTGGGCCAGGTGGGAGCTGCTCCAGTTGCACCCACGTGGCCTGAGGCAGTGCATGAGAAAACCGCATGGCACTGGTCCAGCCTGGTCGCATGCCAGAGACTTGGGGCAGGGGAAGGGATGCAGGGAGAAGAAGGGAAAAACGGTTAGGTTCCCTAATCTTTGTCCACTCACAGATCAGGGATGAACAATTATTTGGGCTGGAGGGCCACTTAGGGAGTTTTGGTGGGCTGTTGCGAGGAGGTGGGGGTGTTGACCCATCCTGCAGCAGCTCACCAAAACTCCCTAAGTGGCCCTCTGGCCCAAATAATTGCCCACCCCTGCTTTAAGACATGATTAACTGGCTTATCACATTTTAAATGTAACATCTGTCATGGGCCCAAGTGAGTGAAGCACATGAGGTCTGCCCCAGAAGCCAACTTCTTCCACACTGAAGGAAATGGTTTCCAGGAGGTTGTTTCCAGCCAGGGCACTTGGGAGGGGGGCCGGGGGGGGGAGGAGGCAGGGGAAGGGGGGAGAGAGAGAATCTTGGCCCCACTGAAGTTAATGGGAAAACTCCCAATGACTTTAGCGGGACACATATTTTGCCTTGAGTCATACTTTTAAGAATCATTAGCAAGGCCTTTTCAGACAATCCCATTTGTTTGAATAGGATACAAGAAATAAGCTGGTTTCCATGACAACAAGGACCTAAACTATATCTGATTTTATGGATAAGAACCAAGATATTGAACCAAACATGGGGGGAAAATAGATGTTTATGATGCTTTAGAGCACACCTGTGATGAATTTCAATCTCCCAATGATCTCAATGAGCTTTAGATCATGCCCTAACTGGAATATGACCCTAAGTAGGCAGATTACAATGAGCTCTTGCTGAATTCCTTGAATGTTGTTCATAGAACCTCAGAGCCCATGTAGCAGAGAGATCCACTCTGAATTTCTGTGCTTTTCCATAAGTGCTGGGATGATGGATGATCTTACTACAAATGACAAAGAACTTGAGTCCAAAATCGTCATTTTCACTATTCTAGTCTGATGCTTTACTTCTCATTCAGGCAAAAGTCTTCTTGAATTCTATTAGTGAAGTCAATAGAAGCTTTGTCTGAGTAAGTAGTGTAGAGTCTGGCCCAAAAAAGAATGCTATTTAAACTGGATTTATTGGCCTTTAGGAAAGGGGACGAGTTGCAGTTTTGTCTGTGAAAATGTTACTGTGCCAATGCAAAAACGAGATATTGTAAGTATGCAATGGATTGGATTGCTATAGGAATATCAAAATAAGGCCAAAATCCAGTGGACTGCATGTTTTTGCAATACAGTGCAACATAAGGAATGAATTACATCACATTTAACTCCCTCTGAGATATGGTCTACATTTCTTGTGTCATTTACTATGTTGGCAACCAAACAATAAGTAAGATGTATCACAGACAGAGCAGCAAAAAGAAATGCTAACCACAGATTGTGTCATCTGCCATTAATAGTTTACAAGTAATAGAAAATACAAAAGAAACATTCACAGCAAATTAACTCAAGTGGCAAAAGCAACAGGGTATGAAGATGTGTGGAATATGTTGAGTATAAAATTTTAAAATGGATGGCTTATTTACTCCTTTAGCAGTTTTAGTACAGATATCTTGCCTAACTTCAAATAGTTCTAAAAAGGATTAGATATAATTAATGCTGTATGACCTCCTTTTTCCTCATTTTCAAAGAATGTAGAGCTGTACGTCTAATGAGGACCCCTGAAAGGACTATTATGTTCAATTGTCTCAATTATGCAAATAACGTTGAAATTTTAGCAGAAGGGAGGGGACACTTCAAATTAAAAGTTTCAGCTCCTGCTTTAGCCCTTCTGTGGTGCCGGCATTCTTACAGTGAGTGTAGCCACTCTTTGCAGAGAGGTTTAACAAATTGGAGATTTGGGCACTATCAAAGTAGATTTGTTGTGCCTTGTTCCGCCATGAGATGAAAATACCCTCTGGGCAGGGAGATGGGTCATGAGACCACTAAAGGATTACCTTCAAAGAGAGTCATGAGATTGGTTTGAACAAAGAAGCTGCTCACATGCTTATCATATGAGATTCTCTTCTTAAAGTGGTGGAAACCCATCTACTTGGGAATTCTCATGAACTTCAGAGGGGCTAGAAGTCCCAGCAAGAAGATGAGAGAGAAATCTGAAGAGTAAAGAGAAAGGTGGGACAGAAACTCAGAATTAAATACAATTTATTTAGATAAAATTTAAATCACCTTTCCAAACTGAAAACTTCCATGTGAAAAGCAGGTAGGACTTATTTTCAAACTGCTTTACTTTGAATTCCTGACTGTCTTCTGCATTATTTTCTTTTCCAAGATGGTTAAATGCAGATGAGATTTAAGTTAAAATGCTGCATAGTAAATTATGGTTGGTTGGATTTTACAACGAAGGTGCAATTACAGTATTCAAACCATTCTTTTTAGGCTTTTCTTTGTTTATTTGGAAGGAGAAGTATCCAGAAATATAAGTTGCAAAAACAAAACAGAGGAAATAGCACAACGTTCAAGGTTCAATTTGTAAATAGCTTACAAGTTCAAGAACTATTTTTAAACAATGCTTCAAAACAGGCAGGTGCTTTCAGTGTGGCAGTAATAGAGAGAACAAATGGTATAGCTACAAGACTTGGTGGGGAAAATGAGTCTTATACATTTCCGTGTGTGAATGTTACTTCCCGCCACATTTGTGATAAATGGAAATGGAGTTGTAGAGAGTTGGCTTGTATATTTGCTTGCCTTTCAGATTGAACAGTTTTTGTTTTACATTTTTGTTTTGTAAGTCAGTGCTGGCTTTGATCACTCACCCTTTGATAACCAAACTTTCTTTGGGACCTCTTCAGGTATTTTGGTAGTCTGATACATGACAAAGTACGTTTCTGACTCAGAGCTGCATTGCTAGCTATCCTTAGCATTTTATAAAAGGAGATGGTGCATATTTGTTTCATCAGCATCTTGACTATTCCATCATACTATAATGATGCTGTGCCTCATGAACCAATAGGGAAACTCACAGGGTGACACTCTGAGAACAGAAGTCTTGATGAAGATCTCCTCACTCAGATCCTCCTTCACATGGATTTCACCCCCAACCTATTAGGGGCATGGGAAGCCAAGTTCAGCCATAGTTCTCCATCAGCACTCAAGCAAGATGACTTCACGGATCCGCATTACCAATGATTCCCCTGGCTGCTGTCCAGAAGGATCGCTACAGAAAAGGTGGTATCAGCCTTTGAGACAGCAGTCTTTGCTTTGTACTGTGCCAGACAGTGGCATTGCCAGTTCATCTGTCCATCGCAGCATCTGACCTGTCGAGTCTTCATTCTAATCCAGAGCCAAAGTCTGGAACTCTGGAGCTCCTTCTTCTCCATGGAAGGATGTGGAGACAGTACCATAGGGACAGCTGCCTCTCTCCTGTATAGAGGGAGGTGATCCATGCACTTCCCCTATTCCTAAATTTTGTGCGGCACATGGGCTTTTGTTATTAGCATCAAGTCAAAGCCACAAACATTCTGCTTCCCTGATACAGATATGTAGCCACCCAGGTCTGTTCTGAAACTTTGCATGTTGCAGTGCAAAATTTGCTGTTTCCATGGAAAAGTAAATGGAACTATGTTGATTATGCCACCGTGAATTTGGGCTTGAAGTCTTGACTCTGCAAATTTTATGAAAAGGGTTTTCCTAAGAAGGCAGTAAGGATTAATAACCTCCTGCATATCAAGTTTGAAAAACCTCTGTTAATTACTTGGTAGCTGTCTGCAGTTAAAAATTTTATGTTATTTAGAGAGATGCAGCTGCAAATCAGATTGTATTTTACCAGGTTTAATAGTAGTTTTTTTCATTTATTTATAAGCCCTTAGCATTATCTTTTGTTGAAGTTAAGACCTATTTTTTCTGTCTTCAGAAAATGTCCATCTCATTAGATGCCATAAAAAAATATTTATTAACATAGCAAGAAAAGCCTTTCCCTGATTACATTGGGCCTACTCATTTCTAACTCAGGCTTAACAGATGTGTAAAAACTTTGCCAGAATATGGACTATATACAGGATTGAGCCAATTTTTTTTTTAATTTCATTTATTTAAGCAGCATTTAAACATTTTTTTTTCTGATGAATTCACTCAATCCAGTGATTTCAGTTCTGGGTACTGAGCTTTCGAGAAAACTGTGTCAACCTTGTTTTGGCCATTTTCAGGGAAAAAAAAGTACTATGGTAAAATATTATAAATGATGTATATTTAGTATCTCCCAGTCAGCTACAGTGCCTCTCTTATGAAGACCAAAAAAAAAAAAAAAAAAGTGAGGCCGTCTGTGCAATCACTGCAGCCAAAGAGTTAAAGTATACAGAGATTCTTCCCTATTTCAGAATGACAAAGTCTTCAGGGTGTAAAATGTAGCCAGTTCTACCATGACACATAATATTAAAGCTCATGTACCACCAAGTGCCTGAAAGTAATTGCTTTAATGGGTATAAAATCAGCCACAACAAGTAGCAATTTTCTACAGCCAGAACAGTTTAGCAGACTTTTGCCTGCAGAGTCTTGCTTTCATGAAAACTGTACATGCTGCAAATTAATGTTAATCTCCTACGGGAAAAATTGGCTAACAAATATATAATGTGTGTATTTTCAGAGAGACAGCAAGGGAATAAATGCCTGTGTAACTTTTTTTCCAAAAGAAACATTAATTGTATATCCCATTCAAACACTTGAAGTTAATGTTTATTGTTCATAGGGGTCATCTTTATGTAAAGTGTTCTAAATATTTTATAGATCTGGATTATAAATTGGAATGTTACTGTGTGCAGTAATTAAAGAAAACTTTCATAATGTACAGCAAGCTAGCTGTGTAACTTATGTACTGGTATTCTACTTTTGCTCCATTTCTAAAATGAAATTATGAATATATGAACGTATCATACTATTCTTGTCATATTTATACTTAGCATCCATAGCAGTGTGAAGATAGCATAGGAAAAAATTATCTGTTCAGTGTACCATGCAATACCACTCATACTAATTAGACCTGTGAATTTAGGGCTCAGTCTTGCAAATTGTTATGTATACAGGAAGATCTTCTATATTTTGCCTCTAAAAAATGAATTGTTTCATGTCTAGATGGCAATAATCAGAATATTTATGTGATGAATCAGCATATTGGTGCTACTTTTGCTGTCAATGAGAACCATATCATGTATGTACAAATATGTGCTTTCTGAATGACTCATCAGCAGTGATATTTAGGTTATTCCTGGACCTGGACCTGGAACTGCAACCCCTTTTTGGAATATTACAATTAAAAGAATTTAGGTGTTAACAAAAAATTATTCCAGATATTTCCAACAATAGCATCCAGGGCCCAATTTTGCCTCCATCACAGAGACCTTTGTCCTTCCAGTCTAAGTTTTCCTTCTGCCTACCCAAGGTCTAGTTAGATCTTCAGCAAGTAAACAGACATTAACTTACTCTTTTGGGCTTTGGTTCCACAGAAGGTTAAAAGATGCAGATTGTTAATTAGGGTTATTCATATACTTTAAGTATATTTCCTTAAATACTTTTCTGTTGGTACCTCATAAACATCAAGAATGTAAAGTTGGGGATGTTAAATAGGATACATTTTCTGTTTAATCCCTGCCGCTCCCCCAGCTCCTCCCCATCCCCCACACCTTTGCTCTAAAACTGGTGTTTAGTATCATAGGCAACACATAGGGGGGCATGTGCCCCCCCTGTCAGGGCCACTGCTGATGCTGGTGGCAGTGCCTGTGGGAGCTCGCCAGCTCCACCCCCACTGCCGATGCCAACAGCAGCACCTTCAGGAGCTCACCAGCTCCACCGCCGATGCCAACAGCAGTGTCTGCAGAAGCTCGCAAGCTCTGCTGCTGACGGTGGTACCTGTGAGACCTCGCCAACTCTGGCCCTGTGGCCAACGCCGATGGCAGTGCCTGCAGGAGCTCACCAGCTCTGATCCTGCTGCTGACGCCAACAGCAGTGCCTGCGGCAGTTTGCCAGCTCCGCCGCTAACAGCGGCACCTGCAGGAACTCTCCAGCTCCGCCGCCAACGCTGACAGTGGCACCTGCGGGAGCTTGCCAGCTCCAGCCCCACCACCGATGCTGACTGCGGCTCCTGCAGGTGCCCACCCAAGACTTGGGAGACACCAGTCGCCCATGTTCAGTATAACAAATACATTCTTTTCTCAAGTCTGTCTTAGTAGTGCCTTGGCTTCGTATCATGTCTAGCAGACACTGCATGTTAGTGAAAGGGATGGTAAGAAAAGGTACCTATACATGAGTGTAGAGGCTGCTCTGACATGCTGGAATTCCAGCACATCAAAGCAAACTCAATTAATCATGGGCCTCGTGTATCAGCATCCCTGTGCTTAAAAATGGTGGCAGCGGTGCTTGTTGAACAAGCTTTAGTTCAAGCACACCACCACCATTTTTAAGCAGGGGGACTCTGATACAGGAGCCACAGCAGTGCTTTAATTAGAGCGGCTCTCAGAGCCACTCTAATTAAAACACCGCCCCACCCACCTCCGGAGCATGTGTAAAAGTGCCCTAATGTGCTACAAAATACCTTTCTCAATATCACTAGCTTCAGCTAACAAGTTAATCTCTCCCTAATGAAGGTCTAGTGATTTTATACTAGATTATTAGTAGCTACCGTGCTACTTTGACTAACATCAGGCAAGGGCCCATGTGTTTTTCCTTCCCATGAGCTCCATTTTCTGGTACTGGACCTTTTGGATAGGTTGGAGGGGGGTGGGAATTTTGACTCAAAGCATGAATATCTAGCTATCGATTTTGACACAAAGCACAAATATCCATCAATCGATCGATTGATCGAAAGATAGATATTCATGTTTGTGTCCAGATTTATATAAAATATATAATAAACACATAATTATTGTGATTACTGTTGTCACCCAAACATGAACCAAGAATGTTTCTGAAAGCCAAATATGGTACTGGCCTTTTTGGACAGGTTTATGAGGTTTAGTAAAAGACAGGATTTTACTAAAGTTCCTATCATGTGAACCTATTTATTGTTGGTTCTAACCCTGTAAAACTTTTAAAAAATTAGTTAAAGTTTTCCTTAGGCTGAATATTTTTCTGGAAAGGTACTGCCAAAAGAATTCTCAGAAATTCTTGAATAAGTCTAAGGGAAAACAATATGTTATTTCACCTATTTTATAATTCTCAGCTGACCTTTTCTTTGAAAAGTTCTGGTACACCCATGCTTTAGAGGGGGACTTGAAGTTTGGTGGGCTGGGGCGAGGAGGGGCATTGAGAAAATGACTTTGACTAACTTCTGACTTCATGTATAATCTATGCCATTTGATTAATTTCTAACCATGATTTGAGATGTAGTTTTATCTTTTGATCCTCCATCACTACCAGTTCTGTCACTCTGGTCTTTGTCCTTACTGTAAAATAACAAATTCTCTGACAAAGTTGCTAGAAAATGAAGGCCTCAGGCTTAACCATATGAAATCCATCATGGTCAGAATAAGAATTATTTTTAACAGACATCTCCTTTTTTCATTGCTTTCTAATTACAGGCACCTGACAGCTGTAATTAAAGCCTTCATAACTATATACTGATTACCAAGGTGTCTAGTTTTCCCAATGTCCTAGTAGATGTACCTGGATATATTACATCCTGCTAAACAACTGAGTTAGTATCAATCATAACAATTACTATTTTAGACATAACTGTTACAAAGAAAGTAATTATAGCTGGCTTCTTGGCTCAGATTATGAACCTGTTTTGTTCTATTTTTCTACAGCACATTATTAAAGCTAGTGGATGACTAAAGCTCCAGTGGACTATGATAATGCAAATAATAAAAAGTAGTAACCTGGGTTTTGCAGCTCAGAGTGGTCTCTGCTCAATAAGAAATAGGTTTCCAGCTCATTGTGTAACCTGTACACTTTTAGTATTTTTCTCCCCTAAAGCTTAATTATGTACAGTAGTTTTTTTTCAAAGGTGGCTAGACCCATTTCATAACTCTTTTGTTCCTATACTTGGACCTGACTTGAAGTTTTGAGGGGATTGTCCACCTGGCATTTTTGTTCTGTCCCTCTTTTTGAACAGTTCATACTCCTCAACCAGTAACATCTAGTGAAACCGTATCAGATAGCATGAGTAGTAGAGCTACACCTTGTTCTTCTTGTTAAAACCAGGTCCAGAGTGGACTTTGTAGAGCCCTATGCAAAATAGTTATGTTGGAGGTCACTGACAGATTTCTGTGGCTGATTTGAGGCTGTGGGATGAAGTGTTTTTCAGCTGGACAGGTTGGAAATCTTTCTCAGGACTGCTTGAAAATGTCTTGGATGTAAGAGAGATCAAGGTTCTTATGCCTGGGAAAAAGGAAATGAGATGATATCCACAGCTGGTGAGTATGTTGCACTAGAAAAGTGGGTTATCTTGCCAATCTTAGGTGCAACAGGCCAGTAACTGGGGTAAACAATAGGTATGTATGGAAAGGAGAGTGTCAGAATGGAGTTTTCATGAGCATGCACCCTGCAGGCCCTATTACTGGAAATATGGGATATGTATGGCTGGCCCTTTGAAGGGGAGAAAAGCAGGGACATCACATTTTTGACAGGGCTCAAGCACTTGCTATCATTCTGTAACAAGTTGTGGATTACTCTGCCATTCTACAGTTCTAAGGTGACTTTATGAGGAAAAGATGGCAGTGAAAGAGAAACAGAGGAAAGCAATTTTTATTCAAATTAATCCAATCTATGCATTTGGAATGAAAACCAGGGAGGAAGATGGCTCCTATGTGCAGCTTGAAGGATTATTTGAATTCAGTTTTAGATATTCATTACTTAATCCAAAGGAATCAGAACTCTGGGTAGAGGTGATAACTTTTATTAGACCAACTAGATATTTGCACAAAAAAATACTTTATTTGCAAGCTGTTGGGCACACACACCGTTCTTCGGGTATAGGAGAATGCAAAGATTGTAAAATTTCTCCTAGGCGGAAATGAAAATTCATGTCACTTAATCCAGTAATTCAAGACAAAAGTCTATGGGTGAGATCCTGGCTCTGCTGAATTCAGGCCACTGACTTCATTAAGCCCAGGATTTAGAATCATAGAAACAGAAAATGAGGGTTGGAAGGGACCTCAGGGGGTCATTTTGTCCAACCCCCTGCTCAAAGCAAGACCATCCCCAACTAGATCATTCCAGCCAGGACTTTATCAAGCTGGGTTTTAAAAACCTGCAACCATAAAGCTTTACTTTCCTACACTAAAAGTTCTACACTTGGGCATAATTTTCACAAGTGACTAATAATTCTAGCTGTCTGACTGGAGATGCTAAAAAAAAAAAAAGGCCTGCTTTATTCTTTGAAATCAGCCTGTTGAGGTCTGATAAACTGGACATCCAAAACCACTAATCATGTCTGAAAAACTGCTTTATTCTTTAAAAGAATATATATTAACTTATGTGTTGGAAACTGTGAAGAGCCCAAGAGTACTTACTGGGAGTGGGCCCCTAAGCAGGGGAATTTGCCCAGCTGGAATGGTGTGACTAAACTGCAATGGTATCTCCCGATCCACCCTGGCCCTGCTTTATCACCTCGCTGGGTGAGACGAATCGGCCTAATTAAGCGGCCAGGGCTATTTCCGGCACAGGAAAGATGAGATGAAGGAGAGAGAGTAGAAGAAGAAGACAGCAGGGATACCCATCTGCTGCCTGAAACAACAGTCCCCAGGAACGGGGCAAGAGACCTGCTGGGTCTTGTGAGCTTGAAGGAACTCCTGTTCCTGCCCTTGGGTCAGCTAGACTTTTCTGCAACTCCCAGAGATCCAGGATAGCTTTTGCTCAGTTTGTTTACTTCCCAGGTATCTTATTTTCCTCTCAGGTAACAGTAGTTAATGTTGCTGTATTTAGAAAGTCTCTGGACTTGTATAAAAGTATAAATACACATTTGCAGATATGTGCCAGGGATGTGAACATTGTTACCATGTTCCAGGAAACTGACATTTATTTTTTCTCTTTGTCTTCCATTTGTTCAAATCTTACTTAAATGATTCCCTGTAGCTCTTGAAATATTTTAATTTTTGTACTATGCGGTTTAAATTTAACTTAATATGTAGCATGTTTTATTAAGTATGTTGTGGGGTGCAAGTATGTTATGGGGTGCAAGTAGCATTCCTAGAAAAGCATTAACAATTTTTATTCCATTTCTTAAAAAAATGTTAGAATAAACTGCATGATAATGACCCACTAAGTCATGATTGAGAATCCCTGCTCTATCATTTGCCTTCTGCAGTATTCTGCTCTTAATCTTTACTGTAAATAGGTCCCAAATCAGCAAAGTATACTCAAATTTAACCATATATATGATTGCATTTAGGATGTGCTCCATTGAAGGTAGGAGAGACATTGCCCAAAGAACTCTCACAATTGCTATAATGACCACTCAGCTATAGCTGGTCACTAAATGTCACCACTGCTCCATTTAATTATACAACACCAGAAAATTTACATGATAGAGTGGAGGCTGAAGGAGTGCTCTACTAAATTTCCAGATGGTTTATTCCTACATCAGGTTCTCTGCAGCTTCAGAAAATGCATACAGACTCTAGAATTGCAAAGAGAGCTCTGGCTTTGTAAGGAATAAATACCAAGATGTACCACTATTTAATCAGACCTTCCAAAACACTCAAGAGAAATCCAGTGTCTCATTTAGCAGGTGAAATGTGATTTTCCTTTTCAGCCCATTTTATCAAAAATGAAAATACTAGTTTACATATTCAATAGCACTGCGCATTACCTAGTCCTGAAGCTGCTTCTGCCTAAATGTGAGGAGCGTAGTGTGCTTTATTGGGTCACTAGTACACAGCAAAAATACAGTTGATCTTTCTTGCATTACTTATTGATCAAATGTATTGATTCTACTAAACCAGCAGTTAGATCTTGATCTTGATCTTGTTTCCTTCCATTTTCCTTCATGTTTTACATCCTGTATCACAGATTTTACATCCCATCTATGTTTTCTCACTGCAGGATACAGGTACCTGCTCTTGATGATAATGGTCTGTACTCAGAATCCGCCTCAAGTCAGGAGAATAAAACCCAATATTATTCAGGCTTGGCAATAGGTTTGAGACTGGAAACCAAGAATTTGCAGGGGTTTTATTTTGTTTTGCTTTGCCTTTATTTAAGAGACCTTCATCGCTTTCATTAAGAAGAATAAATCTGCCACAAAGCATTTTGAAGTGCAACTTCCCAAGATTAGGTTCTGATTAGCACATTCTGGTTTTATAATAAGAAGGATTTTTGAACGCCTTTAGTTTTAACAAGTTTGCATCTTGCTCTTTTATGTTTCTTAGAGTTCAGTGGAAACCAACAGAGTGTTTGTTAGTGGCATGATCATGCTGGCATTACCTATTTGTCTGTCAACATAATGCTCCTACTGGCTGTTGGCCTGAAATCTGTAGTTAATCTGTCACAATCCTTTCAAAATTCTTCCATTCAAAGGCTGTTAAAAAGTACTTCATTTTTTCCAAACTCAGTGGGACTTTATATATACTTTTTTTTCCCAAGAAACCAAATACATTCTTCTCTAGTGTGATCTAGTTGCTTTTCAGAGGTATACAGAATCCATATCTCATAAATGGGTAACATTCCTATTTTCTGATAGTGGATATGTCTGCTGAAGTATTTGCACTGGATTTATTATCAAGCTTTGAGTAAGAAGATTAAACAGACAAGAGCAAAGAAACTTCAAAGGCTGACCAAACGTGCTTTGTGAGTTCTTAGTCCACTGATCTGTAATGCCTGCTTTTGCCTTCCTATCATGAGCAATGAAAAATAAACCAGTAGTGCATAATGTATTGTTTGATTGTAGTGGCTGAGCCCTAAATGCATTTGAGACGTGGGTGTACAATGCTTTTTTTCTTCAATATAGCAGCAGAGAATGGACTTCACTGTTATAGGGTTTTCTAATAAATATTTGGCTGAATTCAGATATACCGTAGAGCTCTTTTTAGATATTACTTGCAAAAGCTTTTTTATCAGACACAAATGAGGGAGAAAGTGTGTTAGACTTAAGCTAGATTTTGTTTGTTTGTTTGTTTGTTTGTTTTCCAAATTGTACTTAACTCTAATGTTTCTGCATGAAGAAAATCAGGTAGCAATAGAAAGTTGGTTCTTTCACAGAGTACAGGGTAGTAAAATAATCTATGATAACATTATATACAGTCAATCTGCTTTGCCATGTTATATTCTCAGTGTCAACTATCAATTAGATTTTGAGCTGCTAAGTATGGTTTTCAAATCTGTGGGGTTTATGAAGGAGATCTGTCTATCCAGATCCTACTTTCTGCAGAGTCTGAGTCCTTGAAGAGGGAAGTTATTCAAAAAACATAATATTTGCATACACAAAATATTCAATGCATTTAAAATGCTAAAAAGAGTGGATTATCAACAAAAGTCCTGTGATGTTATTCTTTCAAAGCCATGATAATTATATAGTATACCTGAGCACCCCAACTGGGGGTTTGGTATAGACAAGTACAGTATGTATGTACCCATGTACAGACAACATGAGAATAAGCTGCAGAACAGCATTAAGCCTGGGCATTTTGTGTATGTACACACAAGTTTAACCAAAATCTCTATTTATTGCATATCACAAAGCAGTAGTGCCCATGCACACCGACAACAGCCAAACCCAATACTGACTTGGAAGACTGAATGTGTTGGCTGTAATCATTAAGGCCTGACAGCACTACTGAGCCTCACCCAACATGCAGAAGGCAGTGCAGGATTGTGCCTTATAGACCATGTCACATTTCATTCAGTCTCTTGAGTCGGTGCTTCTGGCAGAGGGTTTATTCGAAAAGATTGATTCTTTCATAGGGAAGGTGGCAGCAATATGTTACAATCCTAGTTCAGGAAGAAAACAGGAAATGCAGAATACATTGTCAAATGTGACAGATGGTTTTATGTCAGTTGATTTCAAAACTACCACTGAAATGACGACTACTGGAAAGAGTAGGAGGCCTTCGAAGTGGCTGCAATAATTTAAAAAAATGAAATGTCTGTCAGGGAAAATAAGAGTGTATTTTACAGGAGAGAAAAATCTTGAGCCTTAAAAACTCAATGAGACTTAATTACGCAGAATGCTATCATCAATAGGAGCACCCTTTAGGCATCTTATCTGATATCTGTACAAATCAAGCAACTGTGCAAGTCATATATCATTGCAAAAAATGGTATTCTGACCTGCACAATAGACATGGTTTCCAAATTATAGAGGTTGAAGCAGCTGCATTTCATCAGATAACAGTGTCAGGCCATATTAGTCCTGTTACTCAGAAAATCCAAGAACAAAATGAAAGTACAACTCAGGATGAGTGATTTAAGCAGCAATTCAACCAATGCAGCAAAACTTTCAACATTGCTAATGACACTGTTGCAAAAGATTTCTGTCTGTGCTAGGACATACAAAAGAAGAACAGTAATTTGAAATATTTCAGAAAATGAAGATATCAGTGTTCTTTGTGAGAATCATATTGCAGCTTACATAGATGGTGTCAAGCAATGTCTTTTAAGAACTGAGGTCAGGTAGGACTGCTCTTGAGAACTGCATCTTATGCCTGTTGGCAGCACTGTTTAACACACAATCTAGATCCTTATGCTGTGAAAATATTTGAAAATCCTGTCTCACACTGTTCATGAAGCAGATAAAGTAGTGACATATATCAGGTGTGGACTAATAAATGATTTTATCTTACTCTGTGACACCCTGAGCCAATGTGATTTTTGCTTGGGAAATTGACCATAGGATTGAACTAGAGTTTTCGTGAATGATTGATCGGCTATCATTCCTTGCTGGTGCTTTCAATAATTACTCTTCCATGGCATGCTTAGCTTACTGGATATTTAAATTGTGAGCCCCCCTGGGAGACTATAACAATTCTTTTTATGCTGTAAATGCATTTACTAGCCT
>NW_005841944.1:1477455-1566812 GCF_000455745.1 Alligator sinensis | reverse complement strand
GGAAAGTTAAGGTAGTTTTCTCTTATTTTGGACTTCATGGAGCAAAATAAAGAGCTGGACAGGAACTAATACGTCAGTATATAAGGAAAATTCAGACCCAGCTGAGCCTCACAATAGGGAATATAGGGGAATAAGTAAACTTTTCATTCATTGTGTTGCAGACTGCTGTATTGACCAAGCCATTACACTCATCCGACCTTTGTAAGTCATATTGATGGAGTTTTCATCAGACAGAAACCTGCAATTTTTTGTTAGTTTGTTTTTCTAGCCATAAATTCAGCAGGGTTTGACTGTCTCCATTAGACAGCCCCAGGTTTTGGTTGAGGAAGCCTTGAAAGTTCCTGCACCATTTTCATCCTCATAGCTCTACAAATGACATTTCACTTTGGTAGGGAAAATTAAAGCCAAGTTTAAATGTCCGTTACTTGAAAAACAATTTAAGACTATGTTTTGCAACTTCATAATAATCAGCTTTTATCAGCAAGGCAGCCTTATTCATATAATTGAAATGGAAGGATGTTTAATATCTGGTATCTCTAAGCATTTCAACACATCACAATTAGTTGTTGGGTTTGTATTGTACTAGTAATATGATTTTGCTGCTGAGTGAGGATCAGGATTCAGAGGAAGAGTTTACCAGCTCAGAAAGTTTGGAAATCCTTGGCTTGTGGCCACTTCTGAACTGCACACAATTCAGGATCATTAAATCTAATTGCCATGCTAATGCCACAGATTTTTAATTGCATTGCACAGACCTATAGCTTTGTTCTAGTTCACTTATAATTCAGGCTTGAAAAAGATTATGAGCCTTGGCATCAAGAATTGTATTTGCAGTAGAAATGGTCCCACAGATCCCATTTGTCCTCAAGGTTAGTTCCGTTCCTCCTATTCCATCAATACGCCTTGGTTTGTGAATGTAGTACCTCCTAATTTAAGGAGCCTGTCTCCTAGAATACCAATTTGATGTTCAATGTGTTAATAAAAGCTGCCTCACAATATGGGTGTAGACTGGTCTGTCAAGGGAAGAAGAGAGAAGAATTTATTTATATATGTATGTATTCAATTATTCATGTATATGAAACTTACATATATAAGTATATACATTTATGTATATGATTTTTTCAACAAAGTAACTTTTTCAGAAAAATATACAAAAAAGCATTATTTGAGCTCCTTACTATTTTGTTTCTTTGTGTCACACAATATTCTGCTTTTCTACCATTCTTTTTTATACTATGTTGTACATGCAGCTCAGCAAATACATCAGAATATGGTTTCTCTTTTTCTTTTTCAGGGTCAAAAGGCTTGGATAGAGAAGACCTTTTTAAAAAGAGAATGCATCTACATAATTGCCAACAACAAAGACACTAGCAGGTAGCATTTGAAACCTTTTCAATTTATTTGAAAAGAAGATGGTTACCATGGGGGTTAGTGGAATTGGTCTGGATGTACACAGGTGTATGTTAGGGTTACTTTTACTCATTGCCTAGAGGGAGAAGGTGATAGAGGAGCAGAAGTAAAAAAGATGCGTGTACACACTATGCAATCTGAAGCAGATACAAAGGAGCATAGAGAAGGCCAACACTGGAAGACAGGAGTGAGTAGTAGGGGAAAGCAGGGATGGATAAGACCAGAGAAGCAAAGTGCAGCAAGTTTGCAGAGATTTTGAAAAACAAAAATCCCAGAATGAGCTCTGAGATAGATGAGGCAATGGAGAATGATACAGTCCTGATTCATGAACCAAAACATACCTGGTCTCAGCATTCTGGATGTTATATTACACTCCTTTATAGTACCATAGTACAGTGCTATAATTCTAGATGTAACGTAGCATTACTGCTGTTATGTTATCAATTGGCAAACTGTGGTCCACTCACTGGTGGAAGAGAGCTCAAGATGCCTTTTCTAATGCCCCTCTGTTCTCTGTCTACATGATGGGCAACAGAGGAACCAAAGCAGGCCCCTCACAGCTACTACTTTACTGTAACCTGGGAAACATACCTACATAGTTCCTTCCTCCCAGAGAAGTGAAGTGAGTCACTTGGTCCTTAAGCATTAAGAAACACCTGTGGCCTGGTACACCTGAAAAAATGGGCTTGTTACATTTGTCTAGATACAGTTCATACGAGATGCTTCTGTGGCTCCTCTAACATTGTATGTGTGATATACAAAATAGGTAGATATGCAAGTCAGAGGTTGTGTGTATAGTCTAAAATCTAATTCTTTATCTCTATGGAACCTTAACTTCTCTTTTAAAACAGATATTAGAGATCCTGTATTCATTATTGCTCCAAACTCTAACTTTCAGGTGCTGCTGTGGCCAGCTCATTAGTCAACATATTCCACCCCCTCCAAGTATAACAGCTAACAAAAATGGAGAGGAAACAAAGCAGTTGGAAACGCATCCAGAAAAATGGTCTGTCAGTAAGCACACCCAAACATGCCCAACAGATGCCTATGGAAATCTTGAATTCCAGGGAGGTGGGCATTCAAATAAGGCCGTGGTAAGGAGCAGAGCATATGCTGTAGTGACATATTCATCTGTGGTCAGGATCTTAGCTCACTAAGGGCCAGCTCCTTTGAAGTCAAAGAGAGTCTTTCTCTGTACCTCAGAGAGCTTTGGACCAGACTTCTGATCTTAAATATTTAGGGACAGTTTTACGCCAAACTGAAAAGCATCTTATCATAATGCCTAGATCCTCACCTGGTTCAAATTGTCATAGTTCACTGAAGTTGATGAAGCTTATGTCATTTACAGTATTTTAATCACATACACACTCACTGCTGGCATGAAATGTGTTTATTTGTGGCCCAAGCATCCAAGTCAATGTAGGTATAAATGCAGCAGATTTATTTTACCAGATGTATAAAAGTGTCTAAGTGAATGTAAGAGAGGCAGACTTGAAAAGCTGAAGATTGGAGTCCTGCATTCCTTAACGACGCAGGCACAGCATAAACACCAGGGCTAGGGACAGAAATTACACACAAACCAGTATAAGTGCTCAGAAACAAGTTCAAATCTGTAACACAACAGAAGTTCATTGCACATAAACCACTTTCAAAATGGCTAAAACTGGTTTAAGATAAACCTAGATGGATGTAGTATCAGGCTTAACTGATTTAGGTTAAGTCTATTTATTGAACTTCTGTCCCAGATTCCCTCTAAATTCAAGTTAACTCACAGTCCCTCAGCATCCCAGGATGCTTTGCACCTTCCCTGCAAGCCCCCCCTCCAGAGTGGGAGGGCTAGTCTTGGCCCAAGCAGTCTGCTTCAGCTGAGCAAGGAGGTGTGCTCTAGTGCCCCTGGCTTCTGGCCTGGGTCACTACAGGCAAGTGGCTGCATTTCTGGAATCAAAAATGAATGTCTGTTCATTTGCAATCCATGCAGTTTAGATTAACCTGCGAAGATTGAATTGATGCAGCCTCAGGCTTTTTGACTGACTGTACTTAGCCCAGCAGTCCAAGCTGTCTGTCCACACACACCTCTGCTCACTTCTGCTCCACTTCTGGCATCTGTCCCTGTACCTGTTTGTTTCATGGCCTTGTTGGTGAAACTGCCAAATGAGATGCTGTGGTCTCAAGAGTTTTTTAAAATTAAAAATAATTAAAAAAATAAATACCATCTGGTTCTCTGGTTTTCTGCTTAATAAAATTGAAGTACTTTGAAAGGAAATTACCACAATATCATGGTTATAAAGATAAAAGAAGAAAAGAATGCTAAGAAGTGTGTGTGGGGGGGGGAGGGTTAAAAGGAACAAAGCAAATAGGAAAAAATATACATGGGCCTCCAGCCAAGTGTGTAGGTTGCTACTTCTTTTTGATAGTCAACCCAAGATTCTAGGAACCAAAGAAAACACCTGTTCCCTTTCATGGTGCTAATTTTCCACAATTCAAATTCCATATGAGAATTTTGTCCCACATTTTCCCACCCCAAAATGTTTTAAAGCTTTGTTCACATAATGAATGGCAGTCACAGCTACTCAGGAGTGGAGCAGAGGGCCTCAGACTGTCTAATTCTTTTCCTTCATAAGCAATATAGAAACTTTCACACTATGCTGTTTAAAAAAGATTAAAACCTTTTCTTATTGACATTAGATTTGTGTAACATAGGTGTATGATGCTCCGTCAATGGCAGATATAACAAAGAAAATAGAATGACAAAGACTGCTACAAATTATTTTGCAGTATATCCGTCTGTCATACGACACCAAGCCAGATTCGCTGCTTCATCTCATGGTGAAAGACTGGCAACTGGAACTCCCCAAACTTTTAATCTCTGTCCATGGGGGCCTTCAAAACTTTGAATTACAACCTAAATTGAAGCAAGTATTTGGGAAAGGCCTGATCAAGGCTGCCATGACAACAGGGGCCTGGATTTTCACTGGAGGAGTTAGTACTGGTAAGAACTGACCACCCTCGAAATTTGACTTATGAACTGAATGTTTTCACCTCCCATTGTTTCTCATTAGTAACACATGCATGAATGATGCATAGGCTACAGTCCCATGGACCACTGGGCTTTTCTACACATAAGCACCGCAGCACCAGGTGCTTTGAAAAGTACCCAGCACTGCAAGGCATGCAGCTGTATAAGTGGCACGTCAGCACGAAAAAATGGCGGAGCTGCGTTCTTTAACTAAACACCTCAGAGGTGCTTTAATTCCAAAGTGTACCACCGCAATTTTCTGTGGGCTGATGTGCATTTCCCCACTTATACAACTGCATGCAGAACAGTGTAGTGTGTCAGCTCATGTGTGGAGCAGACTCAATTAATCAAGTCTGCTCTGAAGCAGCGGATCTCCAGCACGTTGTGGGACAAAAAGGTACACGTATAAATGCCCATTATGATCATCCAGCCCAACCTCCTTGTAACAGAGATAACAGGACTTCTGTGAATTAACTCCCCTTTGCATTACAGTACATCTTGGCAGATTATCCAGTATTCATTTTATTTACGTAGAGTCCACCAGAAACATAGAAGAATTGCTCCACAGGTTAATTTCTGCCCACCCTCCTACACTCCCATCCCCTCCCCATCAAAAACTTACATCTTATTTCTTGTCTGAATGTGTCTGACTTCAACTCCCAGGCATAGGGATCTTGTTATAACTGGTCACGTCTACACGAGACACTGACTGCCCAATAGCCCATGACTATTGCACTGTAGCGTTGCATGGTAGGAAGTGTGACACGACACTACTGCACAGTAGTCACAAGCTACTGTGCAATCAGCATCATGAAAAGCTGTTCCTCGGTGTGACTGTGCAGTAACTTTGGTTACTGTGCAGTCATTTAGCATTGTTTTATACAAGTACTAAATGACTGAGCAGTAATGACTTTGCAGTCACTGTCTCATGTAGACACAGCCACTGTCTTCTAAATAATGAAGAGTCCTCTGCTCCCAGATTTCTGTTTCCTGTGCAGGTGCTTACAGACTTCTTGTTAAGCTTAACAAAATCATGGATCCACTTTGAATCCTCCATTGTAAAGCATGTTTTCCAAATCTTTGATCATCCTCGTGGCTCTGCTCTGGACCCCTCCAGTTTTTTCAGTTTCCTTTAATTGTGAACACCAGAACTGGATGTTGTATTCTAGAAATGGTGCCAAATGCAGTGGGACTCTAACCCCTCCACTTTCTCTCAGGGGTCCCTGATGTACATATCCAAGGACCACATTAACTTTGTTTGGGCACAGCATTTCATTGAAAGTTCATATTCAGCTGGTTATCCATCATGATCCCAAGTCTTTTTTTTGGAGTTGTTGCCTCCTAGATAAGCATGGCCTATATTATTTGTCCCAAGGTGCATGGCTTTACATTTAGCTGCACTAAAACACGTTGTTTGCATTCTCTCAACTTACCAAGTGACCAGAAAGCTCTGTAAACTTTGTTTGATTTGAAAAAAAAATTATCAGTGATGATTTTATGTTTTTGTCTAGATACTAATAAAAACAGGGTTTCAAAGTGCAGGGCAAGGAACAGTCCCCATAGGACCCCAGCTAGGAAAACACCTTGATGATTCCCTATTTGCAGTTACATTTTGAGACTTGTAAATTAGCAAGTGTTTAATCCATTTAACATGTGTCCTGTTGAGTTTGAAGGAAATGGAAACAAATTGGATGTCATTTTCAACCATAATATTTTTAAGTACCTAGTTTCTTCAACTACAATGTATTTTTATAGCTCATTATTTTGTATGCAAAGACACCCATCCCAGATTATTATGACTGCAGGCAGACCTCTGGAACTGCATGGAGCCCCTCTGCCATGTGTTTGTAAGTGTTTCCTCATAGCACCCCCCACAACACAGAGATGCTGATTGCTCTTAATGAGACCTATTTTATGTAAAGAAATGTTTACTTTTTTACTATTTAGTTTTCTGCCTTGAAAGGACTTAAAAAATTACATATGTGCTTAAATTGGCATACTGTGAATAAAATAATTGAGTTCAGTAGTTAAGTCTTTGCAAGGCTTGGACCTAAGTGACACCACTGTGGTTTCATGCAGGGGTTTGCTCCCACACACTACAAAATAAGATCAGGGCCTAAAAAGGCAATTGGGATACAGATGGCTTCTCTTCCTAGACTCTACTATTACAAAATGTCGTATAGAGGATGTCTGTGCTACAGATTGCAGTATAGGGCAGGAATACCAGAAACAGCTTTATACAAGCTACTGTCTGTATTTGGGAGTGCTGGCTGCAGTCCAGCCACAGCAGCACAGAGCTTAGTGAGGGCTAATTTACTCAGCCAAGAGGCAGGTATCAAACTATTTGCCAGCATTTGCCTTTTAAGTCTTAAAAGGGTCAAGAATGAATTTAACTGCATTGTGCCTATAGGTGTAATTCGCCATGTTGGAGATGCCTTGAAGGATCATTCTTCCAAGTCCAGAGGACGCATATGTGCCATAGGAATCGCACCATGGGGTATTGTAGAAAACAAGGAGGATCTGCTTGGGAAAGATGTAAGTTTCTTCTCTAATAAAATCCCTCTGTAGTCAGATATTATTCTTGTCAACCATAGAATAAAGGACATGATTTATCTGTTTTCAGTTTGTGCATGTTTGTGTTTTCACTGTGTCCAAAATGTATCAAGAGATAATGTTAATGTGTGTTCTGGAATTGATGTTTTGCTAAAGAAAGAAGAGGTAGGCAATACTAACTGGGTGGGGACTCTGTCTCATTTATAGAGGGTAAAGAAAGGACCCTGTAGGTGTTAACTTTAATCCCAGGAAGGAGAAAATATGAAACGTTGACATAAGGATTAATGGATGATGGTTAAAAATGGGGCTATATGAATTCATGGTGATAGATCTATTTATGGCTATTGAACAGAACAGTTGAAGATGTTTCCTCTGACATCTCTAAACCAATAATGGTGGATACCAGGAAGAGTATGGAATAGGGAATAGATCACTCCAGTTTGATGTTCTCCCTCTGTAGCATACATCCATGTCACAGTCAGAGGCAATTTACTGGGCTTGATGGAGCATTTGTCTGACCCATTATGGCACTTACATTCTTATGATTTCAATCTTGAAACCCATAATATTGCACATGACTGTCTAATATCTCAGGTGCTTACACCTTCATGACACACAGGACAATTCATGCAAACTGAGAAGCATGCATTGTTTTCAGTGCAGCTAATGAAGTAATAATTGTTTTAGAGATACTTGTACTTTTGGTTGCTGTTGAGGAGAAAGGGTTTTAAAAAAAACATCATTATGCACAAACTGAAAACATCATTATACATACATCTTATTTGCTGTCTGGTCAACAAAAATAAGTACAGTGTATAGAGCTAAGCAGATCCAATTTAGTGAAAGGGGAATGGGGTGCAGGGCTTCTTTTGGTATAGGGGAACGTCTCGGGTTCTAACACCCACGTTATTAATCAAGTACTTGGTTAGTAAATGATGAAGGCCCTTGCATGTGTACAGAATGGTTGTTGAGTGTGAATATTGTGAGCTCCAGGTGTTAAAGAAGGGGAATTCTTTTTTAATGGAGGAAGCAAATACATAATACAGTGATTATGAAGAGTGGATTAATAATTGGCAAGGAACACATGAGGAAGCACACAAATATGACTCCCATTCTCTGGGGAATGTCTGAAAGTCATATGGCTGTGAATAGCTAAAGAGAGAGAGAATCTCCTTTATACCATACTGTACTCTAAAGGCCTGCACTGCTAGATTCTTTCTGTGATAATGTACATGCTGGTATTGGGAACTGTGGCAGTGAATTTGCAACACATGTATTAGTAGCAAATAAAGCCATCCCTCTCCCTCTTTCACTCATGGTATCCTTATCTATTTGACAGGTGACAAGAGTTTACCAGACAATGTCAAACCCTCTCAGTAAGCTCTCTGTCCTGAACAGTTCTCACACACACTTCATCCTAGCAGACAATGGCACACTGGGCAAATATGGAGCTGAAGTTAAATTGCGACGTCAATTGGAGAAACACATCTCCCTTCAGAAAATTAACACACGTAAGTGCTGTGGGAATTTTCAAACAATCTGTAAACACAGTATCGTGAAGGAAGTGTGATTAAAACAATTAGTGTTAATTATAAAATCAAATAATTGAAATAATAAATTTAATATTGTGGGATTGTAATTTGATTTTTTTTTTGCCAGATGTTTACTGAAATGTTTAATTATACCAATGTAATTGAAACATAAAATATGCTTCCTCATTATGAATACTGAACAGCTGATTCTTAGCAGGATGGAATATGCAGAAGAGTAAGGATCTAAAATGGGAAAGAGAAGTTGAGAAATAATATGGAGAAAATTCAAAGACGTGAGACTTTAAGGGAAGAGATGGGGCAAAGGCAAAGGAAGATGAAAGTATTTGTCTGCTACCAGACAGTGTTCAAAGACATCATTTAATGCCCAGCAGGGACAGATATTTCATCTAATTCACATTTACTAGCATTCTGTGACTGTTGGTGGTTCCTGTTTCCAAGAATTTGTGCCATCATTTTTTATTTGTGTTATATGTATTCTTTCCCTTGAGTTTCGCTGTACATGTCACGCTCAAAATTCTCTCCTAATTAATCAATCAATCAAAGATTTGGCTATTTAATAAAGCCACCTCCAGAAGATTTGGTTTAAGATTTTCATTTCTAAAGTGTTGTGCTCTTTAGTCCTTCCCTTTCTAAATCATTTATCAAATGTATTTCTATAATTTCTCCTGAGAGAGTTCTTTGCTAGTTTTTCTTCTCCATTAACTCTTTTCTACCACCCTGATTACTGTAAATCTTAAACATCTTAAAGAACTAAATAAAAGAACACAGGTAAGTTTTCGTATGATTGTGCAACAGTAATGATTTTTATTTTAAATAAAATAATGATTACATAATGGTTCAAAAGGGCAAGGTGGATATTTACAACTGAATCCAGCACAAAAGGAAAACTGGCATATTATTTAAAGATTTTCCTGCTTCCTCTTTGGCATATCATTTGTTTGAGTCTCTCAGGTCTGTTATCAGAAGACTGAGAGCATAGAGACAAAACATTTTAAGTATCTGTCCCGTATTTGACAATTTTACAAAATCCAGAAATGGATTTCTGAGTTCTTTCAAGTAACTAGACTTGTCTATGAAATCTATGAGTCTTTCCATTAGGGCTGGAAGGGCCCTTGCGAGATCATTTGATCCAGCCCCCTGCTCCATTTTAATCAGTAAATATTAATGATAATTAGTGTTACCTCCATTCAGAAATCAAGCCTAAAGCATCTGTGTTGTCCACTAGTAACCAAAACATTCTGGAAATACTTACCCTATTGCTTTTCTCCTATTGCTTTTCTCCTGTAGCAGACAGAATGAACTGAACAAGGCCTGAACAGTGGTTCATGTTTTTTAGTACTGTGATGTATGTGTGTGTTTCTCTTTCAAGCACTTGCACACACTTATAAAGGGGATAATCTAACTATATTTTTGTTATCTTGGCCATCAGCAGACACTCATCTGCAGGTGTATGACATGAGAGAAGTGTAGTACTCATAAAACAAATCATCAGTTCAGGAGAAATGGAACTAAGGGCCTAAGAGACAAGACATGCTGCATAAATTTCTTTTATAAGCTTTGGGGGATTTGTTTGTTTTGTTTCTTGTTTAACTGGTGGTTTTGCCCTCTAAAGACCAAAGCTGTTAATCTGAAAATGTACAGGAGTTAAGAGCATGTTGTGTGAAGGGCTTTGGTCCACTTACTACCACACCATAAAAATATTACCACTGTAAGTGGCACTGATTGGCACCCCTGTTGAAAGTTTTGCCAGGAATGGGTAAGGATTTAATGGCCATAGAGGCTGCACCAGTCTCTGTGCTCCCTCCAGCTCAGAGACGGGACAAAGCTAGTGGCTGGCCAGTCTACAGGAAACTAGTGCTGTCCAATCCATGTCATGGCTGATCTTCAGAAAAAGGAATGAAATTGACAGGACTGAAAATGTAGGTATCTTTCATAGGTTCTCAATTAGCTTTACTAGAAAACTAGATAAGTGTAACCTTTTTATGTTAAGTTGGTCAAGAATTAAAAACGGAGTCAACTTATATGTGATGGCATTGGCTTTACATTTTCTCGTGCTGTAAGTGATCATTTGACCAAGATTGCAGTGACCATGTGACCTGTGGGCTTCCCTTTGTCATCCTATGCCTGGAGATCATAGTGAGGCAGGGACAACAAAGGGATGCTCAATTGTCATCTCATGCATCGGCCAGACATTTCAGTTTGACAAGGAAGAGACCAAGCTTACATGTCTGTCTTATAAGAAAGCATAGGCAAATGTCGTCTTACTAAAGACATGATGTATAAGTAACAAACAAGAGACAAAGTAGCAAAAAGACAGTAGGTGAGAGACATCACAAAATTAACTGGGCCAACAAGGTCATAGAGTAAGCAGAGCAAATCCATTTGTAAATCTAACAAGATACCCATCTAACTGAGGCTGCATACACATAATCAAATGACCTGGGAGAATTTTCCTGGTAGAAAAACTTACCAGGAGATGCCTGAGCAGACATTTGAATGCTGAGCCCTTGAAAAGCAGAGAGCTTGCAGTGCTGACAGGGATGGATTAACCATTTAGTAGGCCCTAAGCAAACAAACTCATGGGCCCCACTTTTTTCACTCAATTATAATATGTAAAATAAGCACAACTGGACCCCTTCGTTATTTAGGGCCCCAGGCATGTGCCTAGTTTTCCTATGCATTAATCCAACCCTGAGTGGATGCTCCCGGGAGGCATGTATCCATATCTCAGCATGCTCAGAAGTCTTCCTCAATCTGCCAAGAGACAGAATGGCAGCAGTACACAAGGATTTAGGCATGCCTACATGTGATGCACATTATCTTAATGCACATTAAGGCGATTTAGGCTCTCATCTACACGTGCGTACGTTAAAGGACATTAACATCATGTGTGTGGACTGATGTGGGACTAAAATTAATCCCAAATTAGTCCATACACACTGTTAATGTGCTTTAATGCATCTACATGTGTGTTAATGTGTTTTAGCTGTTTGCACCTACATTTGATACCTGTAAAAGCAAGGTGCAAATAACCTAAAATCGCCATTTGTAAGGTACATTAAGGGCACGCACATGTAGATGCCCTTAATAATGCACCTTAAATTGTGCTAAAGTGCCTTAAATCAGCTCATGTAGACATGCTCAAGGTAGCCCTGATTGACTGACCCAGACTGCTCAGCATCTGTGTCTCCCTGCAGCTCCATGCCGAGTCCCACAGGGAAGGGGGCATGTTCTGGTCCCTGCTTGGCTGGATCAGCAGAATCCAGTGAGCAACAAAGTCTGGGGGAGGGGAGGGAAGGGAAAGCAGAAGCAAAGCATCCTGGGAGCCCAGAGGACAGTACTGTGCCTTCTCTCAGGAGAAACTGAATGTGTTATGTTGCCTGAGATTGCAAAACAGATCACCACTTGAGTGAATAGTAAGTAGAAGACCCAAAGGAAGTAAGTTTACATGAAGATGGGTTGGGAGGCATTTTGCTTCTGTCCTTTGGAGCAGTGAAGCAGCATAGGGATATTTATCAAGTTATTGCATAGTATGGCTAACTCCATCTTTTTTCCTGAAACTCCCAAACTGTTATGGCCTACACTGAAGCCATAAACACATACAATGCATGTATTCCCCTCTCTGTAATGAACCCTGACACTGTTGGAGTTTAATAGCATGTCTGGTTTGTTCTTTAGGACTGGGACAAGGTGTGCCTGTAGTTGGGCTCATAGTTGAAGGAGGTCCCAATGTGATCTCAATTGTGTTGGAATGTCTGCAAGAAGAGCCCCCTCTCCCCGTGGTGATCTGTGATGGCAGCGGACGAGCATCTGACATTCTGTCCTTTGCGCACAAATACTCAGAAGAAGGGGGGTAAGATTTTACAGGAGCTGGTAATGCCTCAAGGCATGGATGGGGCAATAATTGTGCTGTCTTTAATCCAGGCTTCAATGCCTGTTTTAACAGGAAAGGGGCAAAATGTTCACAAAAAATGCTGCCCTGTGTTTCACTAGGCACTAGCTACCAGTTGGATTCCTGCCCAAGCAGTGGTGACTAAAAGTTGTTACCACCTGATGGGATATTTTGACACACTGAAATGAGTTGAGTCCAACCCTTATTTGATGAATTAATTAGCACTGCTGAATGGCCTCCCTGAAGCATTGTATGGCTGTAATTAAATTGGTTCCAGTTTAGGACACAGACCCTCTGGAGCAGTGCAGTGTGCTTAGTGTACTCTCCTGGAAAGTGAGAAAGGTGACTTTTTGTACTCTTTCAGGATGAGAAAGGAATTGAATCCACATCCCGCTTCCTGTATGAGTTTTCTCAACACTAGGTTACTGAAAGGGTCACTATCACAGAAGAGTGAACCATATGATTTAAATGTGGTTTTCAGTCTCACATAGACACCTGCAATCAGGAGAGAAGTGGGATTTGAGAAATACCCATCCCTTTGGTGTTTTCTGTTGTCAGGTGTAGGCATTTTCCTGCCCTGTGTGCTCCTGTTATGAATCCCAAAACTCGAGGCTCCTAATGCAGGGAGCCTGTTCTAATGTGCTGTAATTCCAGTGCATTAGAGAAGACTTGATTAATTAACATGCTCCAGCAGCCTCCAGCATCATGTGTATCAGCATCCCTGTGCTGAAAAATGGTGGCAGGGAGCTTTGAACTTAAGCTCATTCAACGTACCCCCACATGCCTTCCAGAGCACATGTATAAATGCTCTGGGGGCCTAAGACTCGCATTCAAAGTATAAAAAATGTAAAGAATGTACCTAAGTAGCATGTGTGAATTCCTCACCCAGTATTCAGCACTGCCACCCCTAAGTCCATTTTTAGTTCTGGCCTTCAATGCATACAATATTTATTACTTTTTACATAGTAAAAGTCTAAGCCCATCAATTTACTGAAGCTGCTAATATTTTTGATTCAGCATCTTATTACTGACAGTTTTACCCTCATTTCCCTATTTTGAATAAAAGTTCCTTTTTTCCCCTCAGCCATGTTTTCAGTCTCCTCAAATATAATTGAAGTAACTTATCAGAAATCAGTCTACCTGATACCTATCTGCTGTATGGCTGTCTTTTCCAGTGAGTGCAACACTAGGTCCGTTTTTTCCATCAGATAACAATGGTAAGATAAGTGTGATGAGGCTAGAGGGCTAAAGCTCAATAACGAGCAATCTTTGGAATCCCTAGAAAAAATAACTTTCTGATGAGTTCTGAATTTTACTGAAGTTAGCAGCTTCAGCATTCTCATTACTCTCTGAATGCCTCCTAGGAATATTTGACATCTTCTTGGAAATAAAAGTATTTTTTGAAAAAAAGTGGTGGAGGTTAGAGGGTTCACATTTCATCTTGCTTTAACAAGTCAAATCAAATCATTAAAAATGTTCTGAAGTGGTTTCAGATAGATTTTTTTTTTGTTTTATGGGGTTTTTTTTATTTGATGTGTTAATAGGCCTATAACATGAGCTTTGAGGTACCTTGGCAACATTTAAGATCATAGTCCACATACAAATCCAATCTAGCAGCCATAATACAATAATTTATTATTATAAATTAAATCTCTTATTCCGGAGGCCAGATCTGGAGACCAGATCATGGGGGTTGGTAGCTCACCCATGTCAAAAATTTCAATTACAGTCTACAAGAGAAGAAAGCAGATGGAAACCATGGTCTGAAAGCTTTTGAAGTTGGAACAGGCAATGATGCATAAACCATAAAGTGAAGATGATGATTATGACAAAAGGTTATAAAAAATAAAAAAAATTCAAATTAATCTTCCACAGCGAAGCCAGGTTCAACTAGTAGAAATTAACATTCTGGCAGCAAAATATCTTTCATTCCATTTTTTCTAAAATCCCATTCCATAAGGTGAATGCAGGAGGCTTTGCAGTATTATGAGGTGAAGTTAGTGGTCTTGTGAGACATCCTGTTGAGATCCTTAGAGACTGAAATCCTTGATTCATCTTCACAAGGAGGTATATGGGTGCATATATTCATGCACTTTACTGGGGAGTTGACTAATTAGCTCCACAGTAAAGCATCACAGTCTAAACATGCGTTGGTATTAGGGCACAGTAAATTAATTAACTCCACCATAGGATAGTACTGTCAGGGAAAGTACTGTCCTATGGTGGCATAATTTACTCTGTTGAAATGCACATGTAGATGGTGACAGGGGCTGGCTGGGGCACAAAATTGCTAAAGTGTATGGGCTGCCTTCTGCCTAGCCCAATAATTCAGCACCTTCATGCCCCAGCCAGCCCCTCTGCCACCCAACGCTGCCACCTGGAGCCCAGGGCTGCTGTGCTCCAGCCCAAAGTGCTGTACTCCCAAGCTCATCTGTAGATGCTGTGCCCAGGAGCAGCTGACTCCAGCACGAACTGCACCAGAGTTTGTCACATCACCTTAATGGCACATGTAGATGCACCCAATATGTAGCAGCAATGAAAGGTCCCTGCACTGCTCTGCTTTAATACCCCTTACATCTCTGATTGAAAAGACCCCTCCCCCCCATGTCCTTGCAATCTTTTGGCCTCAGAACTAAGGTGCTCAGGAGCCAGTTTGGACCTGGACCTCTTTTGAAGTCTGTTAACTCATTTCCTTAATCCTTAATCTTACATTGATCAAATCCCCAGATTGTGGGTAAATTATAGATTCTCAACATGACAACACTTAGCTGGTATTAAAAAAATGTTTCTTTCTAAACTGTGGCATAAAATAGATTATTTCTGGTCATTTCTTCCTTGATCTTTCTTCTTTTTTCTTTCTCTTTCCATTTAGGGTAATAAGTGAATCTTTGAGAGACCAGCTTCTAGTCACCATTCAGAAAACCTTTAACTACAGCAGGAACCAGGCCCATCAGCTGTTTGTCATTCTCATGGAATGTATGAAGAAAAAGGAACTTGTAAGTGTCATAAAGGTCGTTCACAAAAGGCTTCTCTGTAATGCTATAGTGATTCTCAACCAGGGTGCCAAAAGATCCTTTGAAGGATGATGGGGAATGCTGTCCAATATTAGCACTGCTTGGTGTGTAGACACCTATTTATAATTTATAAAGTAAACAGAGATTTCAAATAGGAATCCATAATGTCAAAACCCCTGATTTATTGTAGTCTTTTTGAATTGTCTACAAAGAATGTCTCTATTATTTTTCCAAAGTAAAAAAATGAAGTGAAGACAAAGAGCTGGCAATTTCCAAGGGGTCCCTTGAGCCTAACAACAGGTGTTTTGAGTCTTAAAAAGCTGAAATCCATTGCTATAGTACAACACTGCCCCTCCTTTTAAATACTATTCTCAGATTTTACAATCTATCTTTTTTGTAGAGTGCTATAAATGTGCTATAAATGTTGCAAACATACATAGATCAGATACAATGGAGGGTGGAAAGATAATTGGAGAAAGGATTTCCAGAAGAAAAGAACTCCAAGGGGACATCTGAATGGAGAGTGGGCTGGGCCCTTATTTGTTCAACATTTTCAGCAATGACCTGGAAATGGAGGTGCACAGTGAAATCTCCAAGTTTGCAGAAGACACCAAATTATTCTGGGTGGTCGGATCCCAAGCTGATGGAGAGGGTTTGCAGAAATATCTCACCAAGCTAAATAAATGGGCAAAAAATTTGGTAGATGAACTTTAGCGTCAACAAGTGTAAGGTAACGCCCCAGGGTAAAAATGTATATGTACACAATGCTGGGTTCTGAACTAGCTGTTATGACTCAGGAGAGAAAGAGACCTTGGAGTTGTTGTAAATTGTTCTCTAAAACTATCAGTTCAGTGTGCAGTGGTGACCAAAAATCCAATTAAATGTTGAATATCATTAAGAAGGGAATGGAAAACAAAACAGAGAAAATAATTGTGCCGCTATACAAATCCAGGGTGTGCCCACATTTTGAATAGTGTGTATAGTTCTGGTCCCCACATATCAAAAAGGATGTAGCAGAATTAGAAAAGGTACAGATAAGGGCAACCAAAATGATAAGGAGTCTGAAGCAGTTGCCAGACCAGGAGAGACTAATACAACTAAGACTTCAGTTTGAAAAAGAGAAGGTTCAGGGGGCATATAATAGAGGTCTATAAAATCATGAAGGGTGGAGACCGGGGACCAAGTGAAACAGGGAACTGTTGTTCACCAAGTCCCAGAGTAACCCTTAGAACTAGGAGGCACCTGCTGAAATTAATAGGTGACAGGCTTAAAACTAACAGGTGGAAGTACTTTTTTATGCAACATGTAGTTAACTTGTGGAATTCATTGCTGCAGGAGGTGATAGAAACAGATAGCATAGTCAGATTAACAAAGGGACTGGATAAATTCATGGATGATAGATCTTTTAATGGCAATTGAACAGAATGGCTGGACATGTTTCCTCTGGCCTCTCTAAACCAATAAATGGTGGATGCCAGGGTGGGTATTGAATAGGGGATAGATCACCCTAGAGATATCTGGTTTGGTGCTCTCCCCATATAGCATCCACTTCTGCCACTGCTGGTGGCAGAATACTGAGCTACACGGACCATTGGTCTGACCCAGTAGGGTACTACTTATGTTCTTATGAGTCTACTTGCTCATACCAATAGGGAGTCATTTGTTTTGCACTTCATTATCAAGCAGTACTCTTTTGGTTGCTTGAAATGTCTACTTTGTCAGTGACACACTATAAGCATGTCATCTAACATAAACTGGCATTATGTGCAGAGAAATGTCACTAAAAACAGAGAACATACATGTTCTTTATTTTTAACTTCAGATTGCTTGATTCAGGCTTGCCATGGCAATTTTAAATAGGCTATCTGCACTTTTATTATGAGAGCTTAGAGTTTCAAAGATAAAATGAATACAGACATTTTGACCCAGACCTAATCCTGAAGTTTATACATATGATCCTATTTAGCCCTTTGTTAGACTGAAGGAAAGGGACTACTCATAGACTTAGATGTTAGTCATTGTGTGTAAAGGCAGCAGGTTCCATCTCCTGCTTCTTGCTTATATAGATGGCGCTGGGTCTTTAGTGATGGTTTTGCTTAAATACAATCAGGAAAGAACTTTAGAATTGGGTCCAGTTAATAAGTGAAGTTGAGGGGACGATTCCATGAGATCAGTTCTGCTGCCTTCGTCATAATCAGCAAGAGCTGCATCTGTGTAACTGAGCTCTGATTTTCTGGTGTGTGTCCGCATCAAAAGGATGCTTGCGTAGTATTGATATGCGTAGCACAACAAAGACACCACTTCAGACTTGATTGCACAAACACATTACAGAGCCCAAGTCAACATCATTATATTAATCAGCATCCAAACACCCACTAGGAAGCCTTCTCAGAATCCTTGGGTCGCACATTATACAAGTTATCTTTTTTATATAATCTGCCTCCAACAGTGAAAGCATCAATCAGTGAATTATTTGTCATTCCCTTTCCCTGCTGTCCCCAAAAATTGTAAGTTACAAAATGGGCATTTAGCAATTAGAGTAAATAATGGGAATTATGAGTCCAATTTTATCAGCTTAAATATTAATCCTGATGGCCCAGTTTGGGGATAAAGAGCAGCAAACAGAACATCCAGAAATCCAGTTCATCAAATCCCTCCACCAAATGAATGCTGTGTTCAGCATTGCCAGCTCTGTTCTCTATTATATTATAATACCCCTCTCATTAAATACAAAACAGGGTAGCAAAGACCTTGGAATTATAATATAGAGATGTAATGAATTTTAGAGACCTTAGCTTCCTTTTCCTGCTATATAGCTAGGCATTAGTGTTAGCATTTTAAAGACCTGATATTTTCCTCTAGATTCCAGACTTCAGCTGAGGCTCTTCCTTATGTGTTGTGCGGGCCAGGAGCGACCCGAGCCCTTTTTCGCGCTGCACGCGGGCTGTGGCCAGCAGCCCGGGCACGCCGGGTCGGAGAGGGAAGGCCGTCGAGCTGGAATTAGGCACAAACGCGTATCGGTAGTTTTAAAGATTGTTTACTTACACCGAGATGGCAGTGGTGTAGGCTGGAAAGCTTGCTTGAGTTGCGGTTACAGACAGACAACAAAACAAAACTCGAACCTGCAGGGCACGAGGGTACGTCGCAAAGGGTTCCGGCGACGGGAAGATGAAAAGATACGAGGGTACGTCACAAAGGGTTTCGGCGACGGGAAAAATAAACCTGCAGGACTCGAACCCGGGTAGAAGAGCTCTGAGGCCGGTCGTAAGGGCTCACACGAAGTTTGCTAGGCTCCGTGGGTCCGGTTCTCTTGCGCGTGGGAAGGGATACGTCTGGACTGCGCTCGGCGACGGGGAGAGGCTAGAGGTTGATCAGACCTCTGTTGCCTGCTTTAAATGCACTGGGTCCATAAGGATCCGCAGCACTTAGAGATCTTCACACAGCGTGAAGTCTCCTCCTCCCTTGTTCGTGGAGTCCTCCAACTTGGGCGGAAACCACTCAAGCCTCTTATACGGCTAGCAAGCCAATCACTAGCCGCCACGTGTGAATAATTTAGAACTGGCCAATAATGGGACTCGAATTAGCATACAAACGGCGGGAACTCTTTGCAGCTAGCATTTCTGTGCTGCAACAAAGAAATGCATCCTGCAAAGAAAGCTTCAAATTGGTGGGAAATTCTCCCTTGCACCGGGGTTCTCTTTTGCAGCAGAAAACTCCACCGTGCAAGGAAGCTGTAATTTAGCGGGGACAATTTAGCAGTGCCAAAGCACACAAAAACAAAAATCACACCCTTTGGGTTGTGACATGTGTGACACCATGAAAACTGTTCAATATTGTATATGGCCTTCAACAGCCACATTTAATGTGATCCCATATTCTGGCAGCTAGACAAGCACTCAGTCCTGTAATGTGAATCATGTCAGTGAACTGGGCCTATAAAGCTTGTTGTCGTGTCAGAGGGCATGTCCAGAAAATACTCACCCTGTATCCCTGATCTACTAATCCAATCATGAGGCAGAATTTCTAGGACTGGAGACAGGATTGGAGTGGAAACCTGTCCCACACTTGCACAGGATTTGTGGGGGTACACATAGACTGTGCTCCTCTAGAGACTGGCCTACTGTCACTCAACATTCACAGTTCTGGCTCAGGGCCATGACTTTTCATTTTTTAATAGTTATCTCAGTTGGCAAGGAGACAGCTGCATAAATTTCCATAAACTTTAACATAAAAATTAACTGCTTAAATGCTAGAAGAGCAATTTCCTGCTGGTGTCTTAGTAGTTTCCAGTATATCCCAAAAGTGTTTTCTTTTCAACATGTAATAATTCATTTTCAGAGGGACTCATCATTCCTAATATCAACCTTCCCCTGTTGCTTGGGGAGTTCAGCATTTGCTTTCATGAGAAAAGATGGCATTTCTGTTTTTATCTCAAATTTCTCAGGTTTTGATGTTGCTTAGTTCCCAGATTCCATTTTTCCCAGAGAAAGGCCACATTTTGGCATTATTGTTAATTTTTTTCTTTATGCTTACTCAAAAGAGCTGAGTAGAAACTGAATATTCGAAGCATTCAACCATACACAAATACTATTTTCTATATCATTTATAATGATTCTACATTATATAGCATTACTATGTAATATTATAACCATATATGATAGAAAAATCAGTATATCTTTCTTATAGCACATAGAAATATTTGTGGTCTAACAATATAAGGACATTAACCTTTGTTGCAGCACATCAAAGCCAAACATGTTTAGATTTCTGGGAAAGCATAAAAGTGCTGTTGATAGATTCACATTTGTGTGCTGCTTTTAAGTCTCAAGATTTTTTGCATGCTGTAGCCATACCTTCAATTAAAGTAGTTGATCTCTAAGCCTATTTACCCTTCCAGCTCTTACCTTGTAAAGCCAGTGTTTTCTGACCCAGTAGGAAGTCTATTAATATTTGAACGCTTGACCATACAGAAGTCAGTTCCTAAGAGAATTGTCAGAATAAATGAGAACTGAGTAAGGCCTTGCCTTAGTCGAACTGGTCAAAATTAAAAGGTCAAGTCAGAGAAGGCCTCATGTGGTGCACAGAAGTTAGGCAGTAATTAAGTAGAGGTGGCTGAAAGATTTGGATCAAACTGATTGTCCTGAGCAGGGTTATCATATGCATGACTGAGCAAGTCTTCTACCTCAGATGATTCCTTTATCACTTTGCCTACTTCATTGCAAAGGAATATAGTTTTTCCTGTGTCTCTTCTCTCCATTAAATGTCAGTGTAATGAACTCTTGTCCTTGAATATGTACAAAATCAATACAGGTCATCAGGAAAATTGTCATCCTTAAAGGTTAACACTAGGTTATACAAGAAAGGAAGATTTTATGTGGAGGTGAGTTTGTCAACCCTTAGTTCTATGTAGAATTTACATATAATTTTAATACCATTATATTGTCATGTATTTGAATCTACATTATATTATTTTCGTGTTCTTTTTTTTTCACTGCAGTGCTTCACATCACTTAACATTTCTGAAAGGCAGGGACGATGAACTTTTCTAAGTAACTGAACTAAACATTGATGCCAATGTTCAGTTTTGCTTACCTGTTTATCTACTTTGACAATGTATTCCTTACCTCACCTCCCAGATGTGTTAAATTTGATTTTTTTTTTAAAAGCTATCATTGATCTGTCAGGAGTAGTGTATCTGGGGGGACTGGAGGGGAATGCCTGGGGCAGCAGCCCCAGATGCTGCCTTTGAAGGGACTGCAAAAGCAGATGTTGCCACAGAAGTGACAGCAGTCAGCACAAGAGCCAGCACTGCCCTGGGCCTGGGCAGCACACAGCTTGCCTGGTGTGGAGTGGTACTGTTACAGATCTGCATGTTAGGTACTAGCTGGCTGGTCATAATACTAATGCATGTTAGGTATTAGAATGGGCTAAAAAGTGGTAGAAATTAACATGGTAACTAAGCCTTGCAATTCGGTCCATCTGCAGTATTTCAATGCCAAATTTCAGCAACATTTTGATTTATGTTTTATACCAGTTGCATTGTTGATCAAAAACCAGAGCACAGGTATCATGAAAGCTTTTATGCACTTTTATTTGCTGAAATCTGACATTCAAAGAAATATTTGCTTGCAAATGGGAATTATGAAAATGTCCAAACATTTAAAAAATATAAAATTTGTCTGTTCCCTTCTCTCCCTCTTTCTCTTTTAACTTCCTCCTGCATTTTTACTCATTCTCCTTGCACGTGTTTGGTTTTATGCTCTCCTTTAGATCACTGTGTTCCGTATGGGCTCTGAGGGACAGCAGGACATTGAGATGTCTATCTTAACTGCTCTGCTAAAAGGTGGGTTTACACAAGCACCGGGGAGGATACACACACCTTCTCCACATAAAATTCCACTTCCTCTGAGATACACTCTAAATGCCAAAGCTTCTGGCTGTCCTTATGAGTTCAGATAAGTAATCTAAAAAATGTTTGGTGTTTGGGTTCAGGTCAAATTAATGATATGCCAAGTAAGTATTTTCTCATAGCTTTTGCCTGAAGTTTTCACTTGGGCTGTACCTGTCATTCTTCTGGGGTTTCAACATTGAACGCCAGTTCTGAGCAGTATGAAAATGAAAATAACAGTGAAGAGATTCACCACATTTTTTTATGCTCAAGAGAAACAACTCAAGTATTGAAAGGCCTAACTGTTTCCCTCACCTTTGCTCTTGGGTTTGGCATTTTTTGCTGCAAAAACTGCTATAATAAAATTAATTCTGGGGGTTGATACCTGCTCACTTAACAAGGGACCTTCAGTAAGGATCCATAGGGTGGGACAAAAGATTGGAATTCCCACATGCATGATAAAGGGACCAGATTATAATCTGTGGACAGGAAGGGAAATAGTAGTAAGGATAAATTCAGATGGGCTGGAAGGAAGAAAGGGCCTTTCAAAAGAACTAAGTCCCAGGAAACATCTAGATTTCTTGGTGTGGATTCTTTGCAGGAAGAGGGGATTTAATATGGAGTGGCAGCAGTCACTATGGCCTCTCACCCAAATTTAGCTTAGTCCCTTAAACTTTCCAAAAAATAATACACAAAATTCAACATTATAAAATAATACAATAATATAAAATCCCATCCCTGAGCCATGGAATCCATTTCCAATAATCCCCTAGTTATTGATTTTGACCTTTCATGTATGAAAGGTCATGAAAAAATGAAATGTAATGAAAAATGTAATGAAAAAAATAGGTATAAAAGTAAAGTTTGGCTGCTTTGTGCACATCCTTTCATAGCATCTGGTGAAGTGAGCTTCAGCCCACAAAAATTTGTGCTAGATATAGACATCTCTACTTTGGTTAGCCAGAAGGTGCAAATCTACCCTGCCTTCTGCAATTTATGAATCAGATGGGTGATTCATAGGGAGGAAGGATTATATGGCAGTGGGAAATTGGCTGGATCTCCTCACTGCTTTCTGTACAAAGATTTAAAATAATTCAACTATTATGAAGTCTGGAAATGAGTAATGTTGGCTTTGGCTGCTAACTACAGTACATCCTATTGAAGCGCACTCTCCACTTTAACACTTCTATAATGTAGACTTTTTTCTGAGTGGGGCCAGAACCTTTCAAGATTATTTTGTCATTTCTCATTTATAATGTTTGGGTTCAAGTATGACAAGCATCCTTTACAGTTTATACTTCATAATATTTGTTTAAGTAACATACACAGAAAGTAGTGCTGTACAACTAATGCTAGCTGAGGCAGCCATGCTAACACTCTTGCTAATACAAGTAAGGGAGAAAAGTTCCTGGTGAGTGGCAGAGAACACAGGAGAACTTTTATTACTTGCAATTTTGAAAGAATTATTGGGTTAAATTTCAACAAAGCAGCAGGGTTCTGACTTTAGTAGAACTACTTGCATCTTCACCAGTGATAGAACAGGTCTGTTGTTTTCTAATTGCTAGAAAATTAAATTACAGTGCTGTCCTGCCTCATTGTTCACATGAAGCTTGAAATACCAGATTCTGGTTTCTGTTTCCTTAGGCACCAATGCATCTGCACCAGATCAGCTGAGCTTGGCATTGGCCTGGAATCGCGTAGACATTGCACGTAGCCAAATCTTTGTCTTTGGACATCACTGGCCGGTAAAACTGTTTTTCCCAGATGATTTAAATTGACTTTAACAATTTAGAGCAAGTACCAAATGTCCCTTTCCTGACAGTGACAGTTGTCAGGTTGAATTCTTTTGCTATTATGTGTTGGGGTCTTATTGGAATATTCCAGGAGTATTGCCTGCTGCCTGTTTGTTATTTGCAAAAAATAAAGTTAATAACAGAGTCTTTCCATACACTTTTGAAATGAAAATCTGTAGCACAAAATTAGCAAATACACTAACTGAAGATTTCTTTATGGGATTTCAGGCAAGAAACACAATTATGGAAAATCATCTGGGGTATCAGTAGTATTGATCATTTGCAAAGAACTTCATCTTCTAGGAATTCTGCATAGCCTTCTGGCAACCTGAACATAACTAACTGCTAATAACCTTCAGGAGGGCTATTATTTACCAAGTTACTGAGGAAGAATTGAATGCCTCACTTCTTTAGGCAGCACTGAAAATTCCAAACTGAATTAATAGGGCAAGATCATGACCACCAAAAGAAGAGTGGTAATGAAAATCATGCCGTTATTATACAGGATAGTAGCAAATGAATCTAGGGACAGAGTTTTTCAAAAGTTCCTGAGGCTTTGAAATGGGACTTTTGTTTCCAACTCATTTACAATTTAATACTGCCCCTGCTGAAGTGAGGATAGAACTCTGAGTACTTCTGAAAATTGCACCCGCTGGATTCATTCATGTAACTAAAAAAAGTCTATTTAAACCAGTTTTGTAGCTTGCCGCACCGATGCTTTTTGCTTTACTGCACCTACCAGCTGGTGTCAAATTGCTACAAAGTGTTCTGAGGAATAGGGTTGAAAGATGAAATCCATTAGAGGAGGTTTTGTTTTATTTTGTTTTGTTTTTTAATCAGATGTCTTTCCTGAAATTAAATATAATACAATGGCACTCAGTAAATACTTTCCATAGACATTACATACTACTCTGAGCTTTACTTCCTTTAGAAACCTCAGCAGTTTAAACACTCCTGCACATTATGTTTTATTTCTTCCTTCACAATAATGGGATGTTTCCAATACTCAAAGGCCATTAGCAGCGTTTTACAGAGTGTATTTAGAGATTCTAAACAATACAAAGTGTTATTACTATTGTTGTTGTTATTGGTGCTATTGTTACTATAATTATTACTACTACTATAATTATTAGTGCAGTTTGTTACAGAAAGGATTCCAATCTCCATATTATTGTGCTTATATTAAAAAAAAATACCAACTGGCATAGACATCCTATTTCTCCTCTGTCCTACTTCATCCTCTTACTTGTCAACAAATAGTGAGCCAATTTTAGTTCATTAGCATTTCAACTATATGAATTCTTAATTTAGTATTTGATGGGAGATAGACACTTTTTTGTCCTGTTTTGTGAGTGTTTTCATGGTAGAAGAATTTTATGGTGGGTGGGACAGAGCAAACTGCAGTACCTTTGAACAAGAGACAATAAATGTTATCCTAGCATTCTCTGCACTGTGCACAAGTCACTTGTGGTCTAGCACATGTGTGAGAAGAGGTTACTTCCAAGGGCAAACTGAAGTTCAGCCTTCCAAACTAGGGACAAGTAGATTCAACAATTCTTGTTGGAAGAGAGATAAATATAAACTTGATCTCCAGCATGAAAATGAGCTACACTTCCCTCTTTGATCCTACCCCTGATACATGTGTCGTTTAATGGCCTTGAAGCACATACACTAACCTTGTTCCCTTCTCCTCATTTTGCTCATTGGTTTTTACTTTTCACTTTGGCAAACCACTGTTTGGCTAAAGGGGAAAAAGAAGGTAAAATGCCTGGACATACTCAACATCTTCCCAGATGTTGCACTTGCTGCTGTTTGAAGTCTCAAACTAACCTGCCTACCATAAAATGTTGGTGTTGTCTCACTTTTAGTGCTATTCCTTATGCTATTGCTTATCAGAAATTTTAAAAATCACACAACTGAGGCAATGGGAAGAATTATTTACACCGAGGGAATGAATCCCATAGCATTTTAAGTGTATTGCAGGATTGTTGTGCCTCATGTTCAGGGGAAAAAAGATGGAGTAGGCAGAGAATTCACTGTATCCTAGGCATTGTCTTTTCAACTATTTTCCTTTTGCAAGGGCAAATCTTTCAATATGCCAAGGCCCAGATACAGAATATAATTTTCTCCTGCTTGTATTGTATTGTTCTTCTGGGTGGGCAACAGGAGTAGCAACAGAAATAGGAATTGGGGCACTCTGTACCTTTCTATTGTCTGTCTCAGCTAAAAGATATCCAAATTTGCTAGCTATGGCAGTGTCTCATCTACCTCTTGTGTTCCCCGTAGGGAATAAATGGAGTGCCACATAGAAAGTAGTGGTAATATTTCCCATGACACATTCTGTCACTGTACTGTACGGTCTCAATTTTGTTCATTATTCAACATAGCCTTTAGGAAGCCTGGCAGCTACAGATGGCACAGCACTAGAGAAGGAGAAGAAATCCCCAGGAGCTCAAACTAAAGCACCCAGAGGGAAAGGAAAAGGGAAGAAAAAGGGAGGAAAAGCAAAAGAGGAGCCAGAAGAAGAAATGGATCCACGGAAGATTGAACTACTGAATTGGGTGAGATGAAAGTGGGATCCGCCTTTGAGTTGTTGCTCTTTGATCTTGTTTGTCTTGTTCCTGTGTCCCACCTATTTCATTTACACATTCATACACACTGCCTATTTTAAAGCCAAATTAGAGAGTAAATGCAGTACCAGCCCTTGAATATTCTTCAGGGTCCTGAAGGTAAAGAGAAAAGGCATTTGATCCCATGGAGGATGAATGGGATTAATTTTAGATGAGGCACAAGTGTTATTCCTAGGTACTGGGAGTACTTCCAGTCATGAGAGCTCTTTTATGTACTAAATGTATCTACTGAGAGTAGGCTTAGTGTAGATGTTTGCACAAGCATTTCTATTCCAAGTAGTCATTTTCACTTGCTTGTAATGCTTATAACTTTTCCAGTCTCTTTCTCTGTCTGCTTTTTTGACAGGTTCATTTTCAGTTCATAGCTCATGAATTCGTTTGTTATAAAATGGACTAGGTTCTGAATTGCAGCTACAGATATGAACTGCTCACTTGCCCACTGTTCGCATTGCTTGTTTCCATGTTCTCTGTTCTGCATTTGCAGGTCAATTCTCTGGAGCAGGCTATGCTGGATGCACTAGTATTGGATCGAGTTGATTTTGTGAAACTCCTGATTGAAAATGGAGTGAACATGCAATGCTTTCTTACTATTCCTCGACTAGAAGAGCTTTATAATACTGTGAGTGAGCTGTGATCATAAAAGGCACTGTAGCAAATTTTACTACTGTGTTTGTGTTTAAACACGGTACCTTTCCCTCTCTTCTCTTCCAGTAATTGCCAAAAACAGTCCATGAAAAGCTGGTAGCAGTGACAGAACATGGAAGTAGGATAGTGCTAGAGGGAGCCACTCTAATAACTCATGGTTTGATAACAGTTTCAGACACACACAGTATTAGTTATGGCTAAGCTTGTTGCCATTTTTCAAAGCTCCAATGGTTTATCATGTATTTACAAAAGAATATTAAGAACTGTCAAGGTTATTTTTATTTCAGTCAGGGTATTTTTATTTTGCCTTCCTCAGAAGCATTGGGCATTGGCTGCAGCCAGGGTGGGGATCTTGACTTGGGTATGCAAGTGCTCCTGCTGCGACTTAAACCTGGAAGTTCCTAGCCAGAGGGCCTTGCCCCTCCACTCAGGGTCAAGCTGATTGCTGTACTTGGGGTTAGGATAGAATTGTACCCATTGTCAAACTTGCGGGGGGAGGGTTGCTGTCCTCTGTAGTGGAAGGCATGGCCCTCTTCCTTGGACCTTTGAGCATATTTTAACAACGCTTGCAGCAGCAGCAGGACACTGGCTATTGTCGTCCTCCTGGGTTACCTGTGGCAGGTTAGGTGTTATGCCTTGTGGTTGTGTCAGGGTTGACTGTTGTTTTACTAATAGGTTAGACAATGGATTTGGGATAATCCTGCCTCTGGGAGGGGATTGTACTAGATGACATCTAAAGGTCCCATCCAGCCCTATTTTCCTGTAATTCTATAATTTTTTTATTAAAATCATAGTATTAATCAATAGGTGTGGACTTTTCAGCTGCTTATTCTTTTCTTCTTTTCTTCATCACTGAAAATAATAATAAAAAAGTGCTTCTGGAGGAACTCCCTCCCCCCCCCCCCCCCAAGGTTTCTGGGAGACCCCCCCCCCCCCCCCCCCCCCCATAGGCCACAAAGCACATTATGTATTCTATTTTATGTTGAAGAAATTAAGGCATAGAGGCAAAATGACTTGGCCTCACATCACCCAATGTTTTAGTGACAGAACCAGGATTGGAAACCAGATCTTCCAAGGCCCAGTCCAGTGCTCTGTGCACTAGATCAGTGGTTCTCAATCTTTTTTTGCCAGGACCCTTTTTAACCAGGACCCATTTGTAAACATTGGCCAGCCCCAATCCAGTAAATAGTTTAAGTAGAACACAGCCCCCTGGCCCTGCCGGCACTTCTCACTCCTGACCTTCTGCCCCCCACCCCTAGGCCCTAGCCCCTCAGTGTGTGGGGCCGGAGGGGTTGGGCGTGGGGCATGGGGGGGTGGGGGGGTCCTAAGCAGCCCCTTGCAGGCTGGAACTCTGCCAGCCTGCAGGGAAAACCCACAGTTTTCCATGTTTTCCTACTTAAAGGAGAATCAGTTTTTAAAATTTGTTTGTGATCCTTTCATCTGTTCTTGCAACCCACTTTTGGGTCATGACCCACAGGTTGAGAAACACTTCATTAATCTACATTGCCTATCATAACACTGTATGCTATAGGATCAGCTTCTCCCTTGCATCAAGCCATGGACAGAATATTCCACTGGATTCTCTAGAGACATGAGCCTGGCAGAACTACTCATAGACCCCCTTTCCACCCTTCCACCCCACTTTCTCTGGTATGAACCCAGGAGTAAAATGTCTCAGCCAAGGTATTCCTGCATTGTGTAGGTTTCTTGATGCCTTTGTACCTCCTTTTATCTAGCGTATATCAAAGCAAACAAAAGGCATTTGGGGATGGACCACAGCCCTGAGATCCGTAGAATGAGTGCAGCACAATTCCCTTTGTGCCTTTATAATTTTGAGCCAGTTGTGTGTCTGTCATTTGATCTACAGAAAAAAAAAACAGTATGTACATGTGTGCTGTTCTGCTGATGACCACATTGTAATCATTAATGATCCAAGATAACTGCACATATTTATTTCTAAGAAATATAAAGAATTAAAACATTAACAAACTCTAAATCGTTTCTGTTTCAGAGGCTTGGTCCACCAAACACACTGCATTTGCTAGTCAGAGAAGTGAAAAAGGTATGTTGACACTATTCAGAGATGCTGGGGTTTTGTTAAACTGAACGAGCCTATGGGAACAGTTATTATGACATAGGTGAAAAATAATGGCTTACTGTACAGCCCAGCTGGAGCAGGGCTGGAGCAACTGTGGAGCCCCTCACCCCTGGGTCAGCAGGGACAGTGGCAATGGCAGGTATGGGAGGGGATGGAACATGGCATGAAGAGGAAAGGGGGCAGAGAAATTCCTACTTCATTTAGCAACTTAAAACAAATTTCTGACTGCTGCTCCCATGGCATCAACTGAAAGGCAGGTGAGTGCACCACTGCACCCTCTCTGGATCTGCCCCTGATGTCAAAGGAATTTTACATACAACATTATAAGAGGAAAATGTTGCCTGGTAAAACTACAGAATCTGAAAAGTTAGACACAGAAAAGACCTATTAGATTATCCATCTGTCAGTGCAGGATTATTTTCTTCTTTCTTGTTTGTTTGTGTGTTTTTCAAATTCCTTTTACATGTCCCATGCAATGCCACTTTCACTCCTTTCTGCTCTTCAGTTTTCTGTTATCACCCGTTATCACTGTAAGGTTTAATATTAAATTCACTATGTTTGGTGGGGGGCTGCACATATCTTTTTACAGCATAGAATGCCCAGTATTTCTTCTGTAAGGAAATCTTCCATTGACTCCAGTAAGAGTTACCTGTGAAAGTCTTGCTGCTTTGAGTTAATGTATAATTCATATTAAGCCATTTCATAATTTAGTCATAGATCTTATTTTGTGTTGTTTGCATTTTTCAGTGTTGCTAACTCTAACTCTTTTCTTCTCTACCTGTCCACTTTCCTCCTCCTCTTCATTGTATTCCCATGGCTCACCCTCATTCAGCGACAGTCTCGGGGATTCGGTTGGGTTAAGATGGAGGTGATTTGCTCACCTAGAATTTAGCTCCTTCACCATAGTTATAGCTCTGTCATGTTGTAGACTAAATGTTACTGTTGTGTGCAAAAAGAATATTAACACAGTAAAACAGTTTTCAAGTCATAGCTTTGGGAGGTTTAATATAACTGTCCAATCTTTAGCAATATGAAAACACAGGTTACACAACCTACTTGTTTACTAAATGTGGACTGCAGATTAACCTAAATCTTCCTTTAAATAATGGGCTGGGACTTGTAGATAACAATGCTGTGAAAGAATACTTATCTGTACAATGGAAGCTGCAGTAGATACAAACACCTTTCTAAGTAACAAGGTAGTTTTAGTAGCTATATTAGCGGCATGATGTACCCTAGGTAAGTGCCATAATTAAAAAACAAAAATTAGAAAACATCTGACTTGCTTGCATTAGAATTAACTTATAAAAATCCTAATTTAGTGCTAGTGCTGCAGTTTCATTTGTCATCAGAGACTTGATAATAAATCTGTTGAATTCAGTAAGAGTCTTTCCTATAACTTGGGTCATGTCTGCCCTGCCTCCCTGCTGAGCCTGGGGCCAGCAACCAGGAAATAAAGGCACTCCAGTTCTGTATTTGCCCAAGTCTGGCAGTTAAGCAGCATCTACAGCTTCTGTGCCTCTACTATTATTGTCTGCACAGTAATCCCATCCTGTGATCACTGCTGAGAAATGAGCCCTGCCCATCTGCTCCTGCTCCATGCTGCATGTTGAAAAACCGAGTGGCTGCTGTCAGGAGCACTCCTGGGACTGAGCTCCTGAGAGCGTCTCAGTACATGCACCAAAGCGGGACCACACAACCCTTTCAGCACGTAGTATAAGCAGCATGTGAAAGACTGGGTAGGACTTGTTTCTTAGCCATCGCCTCCGGGTGGGGGCATTGTTAAGGGATACAGCCAGTTTTAATCTATCTCAGCCAAAATGAATTCTTAGAATGGATAAAATCTTAAAAACCCCAAAGGTGTTCAGAGTAGCTAGATTATCCAAACTCATAAAACATGGACATATTTGTGCTTTAAACATTCAGGTTTATTAATTCACCAAAAAGAACTTGGGGCCTTTTGTTGCCAGCCTGTACAACCTTTTTCAAATGAGCAATTCTGTTGGCTACAGAAGAACTAATCACGAAAACAAGGATTACTCTCATCACTAATGTTTTGTAGAAGGCAACTTCAAGACTATCATAAAAACTTCATTTTTAATTATAAATGGTGTTAGATTAATTTTCTAACACCACAGACATAAAAGAAGGTTGGTTACTATCTATATACAATGTTCATACTAAACTGAGTAAGCCATCTATAAAATAAAAATCTATTAAATGACAGAATGTTTATTGAACATACAACCTACAGTATGTGCATCAATCTTCAGCTACATTAAGTTAAGCATAGTGCAATACATTCATTTTATCAGAAACATATTAAAACTATAACGTGCTCAACTTCTTCCACGGCCTAAATAATATGCAGTGCATTAAGAAATGTGACTTGGACTGATTCTGACCTATTCAATACCAATAACCACAACTACAATTCTATTTTTATATACCTACATTTCCGTCATAGAGACATTTGTCCCCAAGTGAAAATATTCAATAGTTGGAAATAACAGTATTTAATAAAATCAGAATATTAGGAAGTAAAGGTCACTAGCTATAAAGGCTATTATGTATCAGTATAAACACGTAATAGTGTGTGTAACTAAGGCAACTCTATATATACCTTAGTATTGATATGTATCCTAAAAATTCATTTTTATTCTTTTTTTTTTAGGGAAATCTTCCACCAGATTATCATATCAGTCTGATAGATATCGGTCTTGTACTTGAATACCTCATGGGTGGAGCTTACCGCTGCCACTACACTCGAAAAAGTTTCCGGACCCTTTACAATAATTTATTTGGACCAAAGAGGGTAAGAACAGCTTAATCCTCCGTTTCCCAAAATAACTAATTCTGCACTTCAGCCTTGTGAACTGCTATAAGTCCAATGCAAAACAGATGTTTTAGGATTTAACTTGATCTTCATTTGATAGCTTCTGGGGTTAACATGGGGATACTGCAAAATATCCAAGATGTAAGGTCCGAGGATGTACTAAACATCCTGTACAGGTGGTTCACATTCAACACCTCTTGGTTTCTAACTATTGTGTAATATATGCCATTCTCAGTCCTAAGTGCAAGCATGACCTCCTGGAGTTATTTTGACAGTAATGGATAGCGGCAGAGGCACACCTGGGCACTTCTGTGCCATGGGCTGCAGTGTATGGGGCAGTATCAGTAGCTGGGCTGCCAGCAGGGATGGCTGGGCCAGCAATGCAGCAGCTGCTGTTTTTGCACCCCTCAACTCCATGCCCAGCTGCTTTTTTCATGCTCCCTGATCTCCATCCCAGCAACGCTACTGGAAAGTTGCACTGAAAAAGCAGAAGGAAAAACCTCAAGCTAATGATCAAGTAATTGTAAGAGTGCGTGGGTTCAAGCCAGAAAGACAAAGGAGACACCTTAAGAGAAAAAGAAATATATAAACATTTATCACCAGTCCTGAAAAGAACTTATGTAAGTCCTATCCCAGTAAAACCTCTTTCACCTATGCTAATAAGCATATCATTTATTGATTATGACAGGCTCTGGCCTGCAACTATGATTGACCTTAAGGCTTGCTGCTATAAGTAACAGGATGGATGAATCAACTGGATGATGGATCCACCTGAATTTATTTTAGGGCCTCTAGATTTGAAAGTCAAATATATCTCTTTCATCTAATTACATGAAAGCAATAATTTCAGCCAATGAATCTTTCCCTTGACAGGACATAGCATTGTTCAAGAATTGAATCGAAGAGAAAGAAGAGTCCTTTGTTGAAATATTTGGTTAAAAAAACAAAAACCATTTAGTAGAACAAAATGTAATTTCTTACATTAAAAACTGCAGTAATATATTTGAGATCAGATTTAATCTTCATTATTTTCTGTGGGTAGTTTCACCCTTGATAATGTTGTGAAATCTGAAACTTAATATTTGAAATTATCTTTGTGGTCATATGATAGGTTTATTTCTCATAGGTGCATCAAATTGTTCTTAAACCTTAGAATGGATCTTTTTGTATCTGAGTCAAAGGGGGAGGGTGTTTTAGCTTCATGATGCAAAACAACTATTTTTCTAAATACATAGTTACAATTATTAGCCTATATATGTAAATGAAAAAAAATCATTTTCTTTGATACTTATGTCTCTGCATTCCCTCCCATCTAACTAGATTTTCTTTTCTATTTTTAATATGCAGCCAAAAGCTCTTAAACTTTTAGGAATGGAGGTAAGTTGGATTTAGCATAGAACTAGAAAAACACCTTTCTACCTCATTCTTGGAATTCTCAGTTTTATGCTGGTTCAAAGTATGTCATTTCTTGATGATATCTGTTTTACAAACTTTCTCTAATTATGCACCATCAGTATACTTACATTTAATAACTCAAGGGCTGCTTAGTGCAGCATTATGTAATAATACAGTCCATGCTGATATCTGGGATAGAGTTGATCATTTGGGATGGGAACACAAAAATGACAGAGAAGAGAGAGAGGACTGTAATTTGAGGTTAAATACCTCCTCGTTTCAACAGTAACGACTTATAAATGGAAGATTTGGCTATATCATAAGCCCCTGACAGATGTTACATTGATGTGCATTACATTTATGGCATTTTAATGATGCCATAAATAGCAACATGCCACACATTCAATTTATCATACCATAAAATGGCAAACTAGCCACAAAGATACTCCATATATAATGTAGAATATCTGGTTTTCCTAAATTGAATGTGTGGCATGTCCCACCTGGGTCTGTCCCATCCTGATGCTGACAGTAGTCTTGGACCCAAAGTCAACGGTGGGGTGCTGGGCACATAGGTTGCAAGGGAGCTCCCTGCTAGGAACTTAACTAGCTTTTTGCCTAGCACTTTAAGGAGACCCAGCATGTTTGCTGTTTTGGTTTTGTCCCACAACCCTCATGGGAAGCTACAAGGCATGGCAGTCAATGTGCCAGACTGGTCTGTGCCAGGCTGGGGGTGGGCAGGAGGGTTACAGTGTTAAACTCCCTAGTAAACTCCTTTGGGAACCCTAATGGGAACCTTGCAAATTACATTTGAGTTGCAAGATTCCCATTAAAATAATGGCACAATTGGGATGGATCCCTGTTTGGCATGACAGCAGGCACAATTGTTGGGATTGGAGATACCTTTGCCCCATTTATTTTAATATCTCCCTTCATCCATGAAGGATAATATTTGACTAGAATGAAGAATGTAAAATGTGTGTAGTGTTAACGGTTTAATTATTCCCTTCTATTGTAAAATAAAATTGATTATTTCAAAGCACATCAGCTCTGCAGTTAGTAAATATGAGATGATATGGCCCTGAGCCACAGCTGCAAGTCTGACCCCAGCCCTCATTCCCAAGAACTTTGGGGAAGTTTTAGAGTGGGGAACTCCCTCTCCCAGGTTCCCAAACCAGAACCCTAATGCTGATGCTATCAACCCTTGAGAAAGCTCATTGTCTGATCTGAAAGCAGAGCCAATATTTCTGATGCATACCATAAAACTTTCTAGTTAGATACTGATAAATGAAAAAGATAGAAACTTCTGTATATGTAGTATATAAGTGGCAACTATCTCTTCCAGTATTATTAATAACCTCTGGAATTTCTGTAAAAGGAATAGCTAGCTAATTCTCCTTTCAATTCCAAAACTTACTGGTGAAGAGATAATCCTACTCAGAAAACATGGATTCAAATGCTTAATATAAATATAGCATTGTGTGGCCTCATATCCCCACCAAAACTAATTAAACTGGACATCCCTATGTGCACAAGAACTGATTTTATAAGATGGTTATTGCCTTTGCTCATCATCCTTGAAATGGGACTCAAGCCCTAAAAATGATCAAAAGATCTATCTACATTTCTCTCTATATACTGTATGAAATGTTATTTCCTATGTAGCTTAAACCCTAATTTTCCCAATCATGCCTTTTCTCCCTTTAGGATCCTGCTTCATTGTCAATACCTCCTTTCAATTACTTCCATGTTGGTTCCTGTAGTAATGACCTATCCCCCTTATCCCTTTAAGAAATGGGATAGTTATACCTTCAGTTTGTACTGCATACATAAGAGGACATTGCTTATTCAAAGGTGAACATTCCCTTTAGTATCTTAAATGTTCTTAAGGACTCTGTCTACCTGACTTCTTTTGTTTCTGTTTACCCCTCTCCATCTGCATGTCAGTTTAAAATTTGCTTCGATGCTTGTAAGATTAGGAGCCTTGTTCTTTAGGAATAGATGCAGACACATCAAATCTGAAATTAGAGTGGAACTCATGTTCAGTGAAGCTCCATTGACAATGTAATGGAATAAACATCCTGGTTTCTTTCAACTCCTTGCAAAGCAACCAGGGCTGTAACACACTTTCCACTTTTAATGTAGCTGTTCTATGCAGAGATAACTTCAGTATATGAAGCTTTGTATTGCTCAAACATTGGGGACTTGTAATTAAGCATGTCAGTAATCATTCAGCCTATAACATGTGAACTCAGGCATGCTAGTGCATGACCTGTTAATAAGTTATTTTTATTAGGTTGTTACCAGCATTCCTTGTAGTAAATAACAGGAACAAATCAGAAAACCAATGATGGAATATGATGAAGGTCTGCAGACCTTTTCTGAATGGGATATTCACATTTTTCTCTGGAAAATAAAATGTGGAGAAGATATACTAGTAGTCACTCAACACTTGTTCTGGAGTATATGATAAATGTCACAATAACTTTTAACAAGTCAGTGGCAAATTTTTTTTTTTTTTTTTTGCTTTCCCTTAGGATGATGAACCTCCATCCAAAGGGAAGAAGAAAAAGAAGAAAAAGGAGGAAGAGATAGATATTGATGTGGATGACCCAGAAGTCAGCCGCTTTCAGTACCCTTTCCATGAGCTAATGATATGGGCAGTGCTGATGAAACGGCAAAAGATGGCACTCTTCCTTTGGCAGCGAGGAGAGGAAACCATGGCCAAGGCATTGGTTGCATGCAAACTGTACAAATCCATGGCCCATGAGTCTTCAGAGAGTGAGCTGGTGGATGATATCTCTCAAGATCTGGACAATAACTCCAAGTTAGTAAACTGGAGCATTGTATATGCTTAATTTGTTTGGGGGAATGCTCCAAAGGTATTTCTTTGAGTAATTGCAAATAATATTTTAAATGGTGACCTACAGGTTGATTTCAAGGCTATTTAGTATTTAATAACCTAACAAAAATTTTGATTTTGGGTTCTGAACACTGTTTACAGTTCATACTCCCTCTGCTTCTTTAGAAAATTGACTGAATCTCTCTGTCTCAGTTGCCTTCTTTATAAAACAAAACTAGCTTACCTCACAATGTTATTTTAAGGATGTACCTGAACTGGAGAGGGTTTAAAGATTTTAAAGTATTATTATTGCGTACAGTCTCAAAAGATTCATGGAAGAAGTTGCCATGTTTGAAAAAAATGTCCTAGGGGGATGAAAATTATATTATTCTTCCTTTTTATTAGGTTCTCCCCTTATTGCCTTTTTAATTATGATGATTTTTTTTATTTTAAAAAAAGAAATGTAAAAGGAAATATAGCATTATTATAACTGCCCTTTTGATGTTAGAAGTTGACAAAAACTGACACATCTATAATGCCTTTAATCAAAAGATCAAAAATATTTTACAATTTTATTTCAAAGCAATAGCTATGCACTTATATATCTTATTCTGTATCTGTATAGAGTTTTTAAATATTACCACAAATCAAGACTGAGGCCCAATGCTGGTGTATGTTGCACAAACATGTAGAAAGACATAGTCTTTACCCAAGATTTTACAATTTAAGGCAATACTAAATTTCTAAATTCAAGTTAATCAAATTCTCTTTGCCTATCTTCATTTTTCCAGAGACTTTGGCCAACTGGCAGTTGAGTTGTTAGATCAGTCCTACAAACATGATGAACAAATTGCCATGAAATTACTGACCTATGAACTGAAAAACTGGAGTAACTCCACCTGTCTAAAACTTGCTGTAGCAGCTAAGCACAGGGACTTTATTGCTCATACTTGCAGTCAGATGCTGTTAACAGATATGTGGATGGGGCGGCTACGCATGCGGAAAAACCCAGGCCTTAAGGTATTTTCTCTACACAAATGCTGCTGAAAGTACAAATGAAGCCCATAATAGTGTGTCACTTACAGTGCACTTATACCTAGCAAGTTGAATTGTTATATAAATAAGGTACTTCAATATATGTTTTAAATCTGATGATGTGCCATGTGATAACAACAAAAGCTGTTTAATGCAATTATACACCTCTGCCATGAAGATTAATTTATTGCATAACAGGTTAAAAGAACATTTATCATTCTTAAATTCTCTACTGCTTAGAGACACAATATAATGAAGAGTAAGAGAGAGAATGAGCTGCATGTAACATGTTGTTAACATTGCTTAATGGACTACTGGTGCTCCAAGTACTTTCATGAAGAGGGTGGGAGGAGGATATAGTTTGTATAATATAGAATAATGGAAGAGAGATATGTGTTTTCCTCTCTTTGTGCTTTGGGGGTTTGAATCATTGTACAGTTGACTTCTCTGACACTCCTTGAATGGGGATTAGAAGAATTATTATTTGAGGGTCATTTCAAGAAAGGAATAATTTGCTAGACATTAATAATTTCAAAAGAGACAGCATCTGGAGGGGTTTAGAGGTATTTGTAACCTGGAGGAAGAGCAAGTAGGAAGGAGCAACAGGAGAGGTGCTCTCATACTTCCTGAGAAATCAGGGCAATCAACTAGTTACCACAGGTGCCTGCACACGAATGCACAGAGCCTAGGAAAAAAGCAGAAAGAATTGGAAGTTCTTGCAAAGTCAGTGAATTATGACGTGATTGGATTAACAGAGACTTGGTGGGATAGCTCACGTGACTGGAGCACTGTCATGGATGGGTACAAACTGTTCAGGAAGGAGACACAGGGGAGATGAGGAGGAGTTGCACTTTATGTAAAAGAGCAATATGATTACTCAGAGCTCCAGTATGAAACTGGAAATCGGCCTGTGGAAAGTCTCTGAGTTAAGGCCAGAGGAGAGAGCAGCAAGGGTGATGTCATGGTGGGAGTCTGCTGTAGACCACCAGACCAGGGAAAGTGGTAGATGAGGTTTTCTTCAGAACAGCTAGTGAAAGTTTCCCATTCACAGGTGCTGGTTCTTGTGGCGGACTTGAATCACCCTGACATCTGCTAGGAGGGCAATGCAGCAGTGTGTGGGCTATCCAGGAAGTTTTTGAAGAGTGTTGGGGACAACTTCCTGGTGCAAGTGCCGGAGTGGCCAACTAGGGACCATGCTCTTCTTGACCTACTACTCGCAAATGGGATTGGTGGGGAATGTACTAGTAGATGGCCACCTGGGCAGCAGCAACCACAAGATGATTGAGTTCAGGATCCTGAGGAAAGGAAGGATGGAGAGCAGCAGAGTAAGGACCCTGGACTTCAGAAAGGCAGACTTTGACAATGACTTGCTCAGGGAACTCATGGGCAGGATCCCCTGGGAAACCAGTCTGAGGGGGAGAGGAGTCCAGGAGAGCTGGCTGTGCTGAGAGTGCAGGAACAAACCATCCCAATGTGCAAGAAGAATAGCAAGTATGGCAGAGGACCAGCTTGCCTTAGTGTGCCCCGGCACACTGGTTGGGAAATACTGTTCTAAATTCATGTATTTCTGGGCCCTGAGTTTAGTTCATTGTTTGTCATATAGTGTAATAACTGCCTTCCATACGTAAGCGATAAGCTGGTCACATTTCCAGCCATATCTTTTTCAAAATCCAGCTATTATTTCCTGTTTCTCCCACCACAAACCTTGTTCATCCTCTCTGTCCTTGAGCACTCTTCGTTATCTCTTTTTCACTTTCCTACATTTTTCCCACTGAAATCTGCTCAGTCTTATGGCTGATCCTTCCCACCCTGCCCCTCTCAAAATCCTATTACTGGCTTTCTTCCCTTTTTCTCATAGAGTACAGCCTTCTCCTGACCTTCTAGTTCTCTCCTCTTTACTTGCATGTCCCTCCTTTCTTATTTTCATTACATTCCTTCACTGTTCTTTTTAGCAGCATCTCCACCTCTGGTTTAGGTGCCTCCTACTGGTTTAGGTGCTTTCATACTCTTAGAATGCCTTCCCATTAGCTCTTAGCCAAGCTTCCATACTTTTAAAGCTCTTCTGATAATTCTCCATTTTACATGAGACTGTAATGGCTATACTTTGGAAAGCTTTCCCTCTTACCCTCCCACCACTGAGTTGTTCACAGAATTCAGTTAAATTCCCATTCTTGCAGTATTTTTACCTCTAGATACATCTCACTGCATTGTATCTACAGAGATGGTAAAACTTCCAGAGCAGCATCTATTCAGGCTGCTGTGTATATTGATTCTGCTTTGTGAATCAACTCCTTTTTGTATGGATAAGCATCTTAAATATTCTAAAGAGAGATACTGTTACACAGAAAAATAATCTCATTAAAAATATCTAAAGATCTGTTGTAATTTATGCATGGATTTGACATCTCTCTTCTTGCACAGGTGATAATGGGAATTCTCTTCCCACCCACCATCCTGTTTCTAGAGTTTCGCAGCTATGATGACTTTTCTTATCAGACATCAAGAGAAAATGAAGACAACAAAGAAAAGGAGGAGGAGAATGTGGTGAGTATTGTACCTTATTGGAATTTCGAAATGTTATTAATATTATGCTATTAACCACTCAAATGGAAATCTGCGTATTTTTGTAACACTTGCCAATGTAGGATCCAAATCACTGTGTATCAGTTTTAAGGGTATGTGGGACAAATTATCTGCCTGTGCAAGTCAGTATATCTATACAGAGGTCAGTGGAGCAATACACCAGTTCAGAACTTAGCTTAGTATTTTTTGAAAATGCGGTGGAACTAGATAGAAAATAAAATCATGTTATTCAGAAGGAAGGATCTTGTATCTGCCAATGAATTGGGAATTGTAGCTGTAAGCTACTCCTATAGGTGATGACAAGATGCCAGCTTCTGTTTTCTAGGATGCAAATGCTGACACAGGCTCCCGAAAGGGAGATGAAGAGAATGGAAGCAAAAAGCAAAAAAGCCTTCCAATTGGAAAAAAGATCTATGAATTCTATAATGCACCTATTGTTAAGTTCTGGTTTTACACGGTGAGTATGCATCTTGGCTCTTGTTACATTCAAATATAAAACCAGGAAAAATACTGCTGACTTTCAAGAAATTTCCAACCACAGTTTGTGCATGAGTGATCTAATTAGTAGAGAAATAAGTACATGCAGATATAGAAAGATACAGTGCACACACTACTGCATTGTATGAAAAGTTCCTGAAGAATATCACCTTAAAGAAAGTGCAGCATTAAATAGCAGGTGACACTCCTTATGTGTTTTGTCAGAAGGTGAAACCAATACAAATTCCACAGAACTCCACACACTAGTCTTTCTTGATCCCAGCCCATTGGTAAATGCTTTTGTTCATTTCTCAAGGGCTCTGGGCTCTGTTTCTTCCCTTGCTTTCAGTGATTATATATTGATATACATCCAGCGACTTCAGAAGAACTGCAGTGAGATCCACATTCGAGTCCTGTGCATCTCAAAAGGCAAATCTGGCAAGAATCAGTTTGACCTAAGACAAAGTGGCTTACAATTTGTAGTAGAGTATGTATCCTAATTCTGTTTCATAACATGATTAAAGCTGAGGTCACATTAATATATGTGCTTTCTGTTTCCTTGTATAGTATTTATACTCATGCATACACAAGCCAGACTTATATGCAGATCACCACAAAATTATCTACATATGCTGCTAACTTTTTCTCTGTATTTGCTGTAAACAAAATTGAAATTAACAGCAACAATACTAAAGTCATTTATCATTCTATAGTAGCCACAGAACTGCATATCAAGAAAAGTACGTCTGATGTCAGATTTTCTGTAATGAAACAAAGGAAGTGTGTGTGTTACTGACAAAATTCCCACGTAGCCAGCATAAAGAATGTAAAGTTCTTTTAAAAGTAGGAAATGAAAATTAACAAATATTAGTTCTCATGTTTCAGGTTGTACTGTATTAAAAGCCAAGATAGTTACATTCATGTTGTTATGCTGATTTAAAAACAAAATTCCAATTTAATTTTGAAGAAAAATACTCAATATAGTTTACCTGAGGTTTTTAAAAAATACATTTAATTGAATTAAAAGCCACAAAGCCCATCAGAATGAATAGGAGCTTTTTTAATGACTTCAGCAAGCTTTGGGTGAGGCTCTTATAAGCAGATCTCAAATTCATCACTCCAGCTGCCTGAGCTGAGTAGCCTGAGCCAACGTGCCCTGCAGGTGCACTGCTCTCCCTTTCAGAGAAGAAAAAACTCCATCCCAGCTGAGTCTTGGCCTTCAGGACTTAAACCCAGTCAGGGAAAAGAGGACAATTGAAATGCTGGCATTTCCAGAAGACCATCCAAACTGCAGCTGCCTCAAGCAACCCTGCCAGATCTGTTTCCATAGCCTTTCTTGCAAAGCAGCCACAGCCATACAGCAATGTTTCAAGCTAATGAAGCCCATTGAATATTAATGTTAATTTTTTTTTAATGGAACACAGTTTGAAATATGCCTTAAGGAACCGGTATAAACAATATGCACTTTGGCTTATACATCTGTTTATGAATTCATACTGCTCCAAGCATCATAGTATAAGAGTACATGGGCGCACAGTCTCAGTTCCCCGAAAAACACAAGATATCTCTGTCAGTATAATTATGCTTCCATCTTACTCAATATCTCTGATTTCTTTGATAATATTTTGGTATTTAATAAAGGTAAAGAGGTATTTGAGCCTTCCAATAATTTAAAATAAAAATATAAAAATACATCCTTGACATTTTTTGAAGGGCTGTCTAGCTAGGTACATTTTCAAAAGTACAGGGTAACAGGGCAAGCAGCACTTTTACCCCTGGCCAAACCTCTCAGGTGTGCCTCTATAGTAATAGGCAGAGGGAGCAATCCCCCTGGATTTACAATGCTTAGGCAGAAGCCTAGGATGACAGCCCCCTTTTGCCCAATGGAAGTAGACACTTGTAAGAAACGTGCATCTGGGAGGCTGAGGGGTTGATTAAAGTGATTCCAAAAGAGCTTCAAATGTTTTGTTAATTTACACAAGGTACACAGATAAGCCAGGAAGGCCTGCTGGGATTAAAACAGCATCTAAATGAGTGTGGCCTTACCTAAGCTTCATTTTTTCCTGGGAAGTTTTAGGAAACTTGACTTAGCATCCATAGACTCCTTGCCCATGTCCAGACAAGCGTGGTGGTATGTGGTGTTGCACGTCTGCAGTGCCACATACTGCACATTCAGCTGTTTTCTGTGTTGCAAGGAAGCAACATGAGGGGGCTTTTTGACCCCTGGATATCCAGGGGTTAAAAAAACCTGTGCAAAAAAAAAAGAAAAAGTGGAGCAGCACATGCAGGGGCAGCATACACCACTCAAAACCGGAGCCTGGCCATCCAGAACCACACTCTGGCTGCAGGCCAGGCTTCAAGTGACAGGTTCACCACTGCTGCAGCCCCAGGAGGCCCCCAGGACCCCAGGTAAGGCTGCTTGACCCAGACCAGTGCTGGCCCCAGCCTCCCCTACCCCACCTGGGGTAACTTGCTGCGTGCCAGAGGGCATGTGACACGGGCGTTCCCTGGGGACAAGTAGCAATGGCACAAGGTGTCCCACTACTAGTTGTCTCCGGGGAACCAAACATCCATGCTCACAGATGCGGCCACTATATTTCCTGTTAGCGTGCCCTTTCCCCAAACTGTTACTTCCTCCATATATCCCTGCCCCTCATCCTCGAAACAAGAGTTTTAAAAATTTAGTGTTTGTTTGATCTTATGATTTGGCTTTAAAAGAATAACTTTTTCAGCAGGCTAAGGCAAGCTGGTAGGCCAGCTGTTTTAGTCCATACCTTGCTGACTGTTCTTCAAGGACTCTTGTTATCTTCCCTGGTGATACCTTACTTCTATCATCATTTCATTTCCTGTTTGCTTCCGCCAGTAGCCTCTTTTGATTTACTTCAGGCATTCAGGAAGAGGAATATCAGGAAGGTAAACAGAGGTATATACAAAAATAAAATTGATATCTCCCCTTGGTCTTCTCAGCAACATAGCTTGCAAATGCCAGGTGGTTCCTTTCCAACGGGGGTCCGTAATGAAGGTCAAAATGTTCAGAAGATTCCATTCATTTTGAATACTAAACTTGAGGCAGTCTAATTTCTCAGAGATGCTGAGCATCCACAGCCCCTGTTAACTTCTGTCAGGAGTGTGGGCACTCAGCAACTTAGGAAACTCAGGTCCCACGCATTGCAAGTTGGACACCCCAAATTAGCAGACACCCATATAAATTCAATTCAATTCAAAATATTTAGTTAGAAGCCTGCCAACTTAAACTTCTACATTTGCTGTATTATGTGGGAAACTAGTTGGAAATGACTTTGTATACAAAACTTGTGAGGGTCTCATGCAGTTGAATGCCTAAGCAGGCATCAGTGGTGCAGATACTCTGTGTATAGGTGCCCACACATTAACATCTAGTGTCTTGAAGGATTTCTTTTTTGCAGATCTCATACCTGGGTTACTTAATGCTTTTCAATTATATAATCTTGGTTCGGATGGAGCGCTGGCCTTCACTCCAGGAATGGATTGTCATCTCCTATATTGTCACTTTGGCTTTGGAGAAGATAAGAGAGGTAATTCGAAAGAACTGTTTTAGGTCATTCTGGGAAGAAGCTATAAAAATTGGAGAAGGAGACTCAAAAAGATGTTCAAAGAGAGGAGCCTTGCATGAGACAGAAGCTCGGGGGTCAGATTAAATGGCCTCTTGAGGTCCCTTCTAGTCCTACTTTTTTATGATTTTTTTTTTATGATTCCTATCCTGCAGATCCCCTAATCCACATGGGGGCAGGGAGGAGGAGGACTCATATATTTTCCACTCTCCAGCTCTTAAAACTGTCTTTTGCCAAGGCAAAAAAATCAATCAAAAACTCCAAGAGGTCAGTTTTGCAGTTTTATGGCTCCACTGCCTCTCCATTGCATCAATTTCAAGAGTGGGGAAGGAAGGGGGTGGGGAGAATCCTAGGATCCATACATATAAAGTCTCTGTATGATTCATTGTTCTGTTATGTCAGGGCAGGCAATTATTTCAGGCAGAGGGCTGCTTACTGAGTTTTGGCAAGCTGTCAAGGGCCACAAGGGTAGCCCTGCCCCTTGACAGGTGCCCTGCCCCCTGGTCACCATCTTGTGACTGGAAGTCCCGCCTCCTAACCCCTGACCTTTACCACTTGAAGTCACTCCACTTGGCCCCGGAAGTACTCCTGTCAGCAAGGGGTTTTGCCATCCTGTAACCAGCAAAATACCAAATTATATTCTAAAAGGCAAACATCTACTGCATTCATTAATTTGATTTCAAAAAATATTTTTCTTCTGATTTACATGTGTTTGTATAGTGTTCACAGAGGTGATTGCACAATAGCTTAAATGAAGTCTTATTCTTGTATATCGTGGGAGGCGCATATAGGTGTGTGTGGGTGGGTATGAGGTTTGTGGGGGGATGGGTGTTGGGAGAGGGTGGCTGGGATGTATGAAGGGATGTGGGTGTGGAAGCCTGCATGTATGGCAGTGCAAGGTGGGGTGCATGTGTATGGTGGGGTGTGCATGTCGGACTCACCCTATAAACACACACACACACACACACACACACACACACACACACACACACGCATACTGCCCCTGCCTGCACACACATACACTTCCCCTGCCTGCACACACACACGTACCAGCGTGGCCCTGTACTCCTCGGTCCGGCAATACAGCCATGTGGTGCTGGAGCAGGGCGGGGGCGGGAAGAGAGTGAAATGGCTGGAGGTGGGTGGGACTGGGCTGCTCAGTTCTACTGAGGGCTCCCCCTAGGTCCTACTGCCCCTGGCTCCTGTCAGCTTGGACAGGCAGCCAGGAGCAAATAAATATTAATTTACTAATTTTTTTAAGGGTCCCAATGGGTCAGATAGAGTGGCCTGGTGGGCCATATTTTGCCCTCCCCTGTGTTATGTTATAATCAGTGCAGTTCTTGCTTGGAGACATTGGTGGCAAAGAGTTGTTACAGATGAAAAACAGTAGTAGTATTTAATTATTTATTAATTCTTTATGCCCTTCTAGATATAGAGCCCAGCACCAGAAGTCCATCACAGTATCCACTTATTACACTGTCATTTATACCAACCTATTTTCTCTCCAATCTACCATCTTCCTTCCTCCTCCTTCCCACTCTAAACTTCCTGTGTAATTCTGATTTGGTTGTAAACAAAGTTAATAAGGTGAATTAATTGTGTGTTTTATTTCTACTTAAATTGGGCCAAAATAATAATAAAAATGAAATGGAATTTGCAAAAAAGCAGAGTCTGCCAGTGAGGCAAATCTCACCCACAATGTGACTGGCCTCATTGAAACTGGTTAAAACCAATGAGAGTTCATTGTTTTAAAAATGTACCTCACAGATTTTCCTTTTTCTTGCTTTGTTTTCAGATTCTGATGTCAGAGCCAGGCAAGCTGAGCCAGAAAGTGAAAGTCTGGCTTCAGGAATACTGGAATATCACTGATCTGGTGGCTATTTTAGTATTTATAATTGGAGCAATTCTTCGCCTACAGAATCAGCCTTACATGGGTTATGGACGAGTGATTTACTGCGTGGATATCATTTTTTGGTACATTAGAGTACTGGATATCTTTGGTGTGAACAAGTATCTGGGACCCTATGTCATGATGATTGGAAAGATGGTTAGTAGCTATGGTGCAAGAGGCTGCTTTAAATACTGCATTTTAAAGCTACCTAAGAAACAGATTTGTGAAAGTTTAAGTCAGTTCCCGGTTTTAGAAGCCAATTCTGCAGCTCTTGCTCACCTGAGTGGGTCTGAGATTAAAGCACATAGAATTGGGCTTTTAATTTTGATTCAGGATTTCTGTAAACATGCACGTACACACACACACACACACACACATGATATATGATACACGTACTTTGGAACAGAACTCTCAGTAAGTATCAGCTCAATTCAAGAGGATGTTTATCTTAAATTATTTTAATATTCAGCATATTCAGCATTTCTGAGCTCTCCAGGAGCTTCATTAATCTCAGCATGGGTGAAACATTTGACCTACTCAGAATTCTTTAGGGTCTTCCCCTTCAGAAAAGTGGGCTTCCAGATTTTTGGCCCCCTCTACACACTAGAGGTATCACATAATTAACAAACTATCTGCACAATTATCTTGAGACCAGCTACATGAGCAAATTACCAATCAGGCCATAAGAAACTACAACCAGCTTCAAAATTAGACCTCAGAAATGTGTACTAATGTTATAGCTGGTTGCTACTGAGCTTCAATTTGCACATGTAGCAGGGTCTCTCCTGGGAGTGCTGCAACTGAGGAGACCCTCAGTCCCAGCAGCTGTCATCTCTGGGTTCTGGCAACTCAGGGACCCAAAGTTCCCCAGCTGTGGTGGTGCCCCCTGGTGCCACCTGGGTGGCAGCAAGCAGGCAGATACTACCCAGGGGGGCGCCACCACTGTAGAGGGAAGGTCTGGGGCCCCCTGAAGCTCAGGGCCCACCAGCAGCTCACCCCTGGCCACAGGGTAGGCGGGCAGTCTCCATGGGAAAAAAAATAGGATCAGGCCCCTCAATGCTTTTTTTTTTCTTCTCAGTGGAGCCTAGCTGTGTGAGCTGCCACCAGGCCATGAAGTCCCTGAGCTGTGGGGGGGCCCGGTCCTTCCCTCCACGGTGCCAGCACCCCCTGGGGCTGTCCAGACAGGGTGCTAGCTGCGCGGGTGCTGCCGCAGTTCTCAGGCAGCACCCACCGGATCCAAATCTTTCCTGAGCCTGCGAGCTGGGGCAGCACCAGCGCAGCTAGCACCCTGCCTGGGTGGCCCCAGGGGGTGCTGCCAGTGCAGAGGGAAGGTTTGGGCCCCCCCAAAGCTCAGGGGCTGCAAGGCCTGGCAGTAGCTTGTGTGCGCAGACTCCACTGAGGAAAAAAAAGAAAAAAAGCATCAAGGAGCCTGATCCTGTCAAAGTTTGCAATGTTACGAATAGCTATGTTGCAAACTAAACTACATGCAGATGTAGTTTAGTTTTCAACATAGCAAACTCATTTAAATAATAAAAAACCCTCATATGTACAGTGTGATGCAATTAAACCGCAAAAACAGCCAATTTTCATCACATGTACAAGTGTCCAATAACTCTTCTCTAGCAAGAGAGCCCCTTACACTAGTGATTTTCTGTGACTGCCCCTTCTAGCTTTAAAATGTGTTGGCAAAACAGCACAGTGTTACTGATGTATAAGAGCATTCACACAGAAGCACATTTTGTACCACCGGCAGTTCTTTAAATCATAGAACATACCTGTCTAAATGGGACCTGCAGGACCACCTTTTCTGCATAGTATATTTTTTCAATTCATGAGCAATACTTACAATGGTATAATAGTATCTGGGAACTGATTATTTTGGGGGGATTTTTATCCTCATGATTCTTTCGTGGTCACACATGTCTTTTCATGGAACTGTTGATTTTGACAAGAACCTCTGTCTGGCTCCCCTGTCCAGATGATTGACATGCTCTATTTTGTGGTCATCATGCTTGTGGTTCTCATGAGCTTTGGAGTCGCCCGCCAAGCTATCTTGCACCCAGATGAAGAGCCCTCTTGGAGACTAGCCCGCAATATCTTCTATATGCCCTACTGGATGATCTATGGAGAGGTGTTTGCAGACCAGATAGACCGTAAGAGTAGAATTCATAGTAAGATTCTGTTTCCTGTTTCTGAGGCAGATGATCAGATCCAAATTAACAAGGATGTCCATTTTAATTTGGAATTAGTGTGTTTTGTCTTTGTGTTGGTGTGGATTTTTTGTTTCTTTGTTTCTTTTGCTCTTTTTTTAGCAGCAGACCCCAGAGGTATGAATATAATTTTCTCTTTCCCACCCAAGCACTAGTAGAAACCTTCTGTCTGTCAGCCTGTATTTAGGCCCAGATTGTATTGTGAGTGCTGCAGTCTGAAATGTTCTCCTTTCATTTGAGGGTAGGATTATGACCTTTGAGACATTTTGCTTCCTCATTTGGACTGTTTTGGTGGACTTGGTACATCAACAGCAGTTCAGGCTGTGATTCATAAAAGTTCATAAGCACATGCTTAAACCCCATTGACTTCAATGGGAGTTATGCATGTTTTCCTGAAATGGATTCTGGAAGCATTCATTACTGAAACACAGACCTTGTGCATATAGTTTCATAGTTTCATAGTTTTAGGGTCGGAAGGGACCTAATAGATCTTCTAGCCTGACCCCCCGCCAGGGCGGGAGAACAACAAAAGAACCCTAAACAAAAAACGGGACTCAAATGAGTCCAGTCAGGTAGGTATCCAGCCTCTTCTTAAAGATCCCCAGGGTAGGGGCCAGCACCACCTCCCTTGGAAGTTGGTTCCAGCTCCTAGCCGCCCTAACTGTGAAGTAGTTTTTTCGGATGTCCAATCTGTACCTCCTCTCCATCAACTTGTGCCCATTACTCCTTGTTATGCCAGTGGGGGCTAGGGGACACAGCGTCTCCCCCAAACCCTTCTGGTTCCCCCTAGTGAGTTTATAGACGGTCACCAGGTCCCCCCTCAGCCTTCTCTTGTGGAGGCTGAATAGGTTCAGGTCCCGCAGTCTCTCACTGTAGGGTCTGCCCTGTTGTCCCCGGATCATGCGGGTGGCCCTCCTCTGGACCCTCTCCATGTTGTCCACATCCCTCCTGAAATGGGGCGCACAGAACTGGACACAATACTCCAGCTGCGGCCTGACCAGCGTTGCATAGAGGGGGAGGATCACCTCCCTGGCTCTACTCGAGATGCACCTGTGGATGCACGACAAGGTCCGGTTAGCCCTGCCAACCATGACCTCGCATTGTCGGCCCATGTTCATCTTGGAGTCAATAATGACACCAAGATCCCTTTCCGCCTCCGTGCTCTCAAGTAGGGAGTTCCCCATCGTATAAGTGTGCTGCTGGTTCCTACTACCCAAGTGCAGCACCCTGCACTTGTCCGTATTGAAACACATCCTGTTCCTGTTTGCCCACCCCTGTAACCTATCCAGATCCTTCTGCAATCTCTCTCTCCCTGCTAGCGTGCTCACCTCCCCCCAAATTTTGGTGTCATCAGCGAATTTAAACAGGTTGCTTTCCACCCCAACATCAAGATCGCTGATGAAGAAATTGAACAGCGCAGGCCCCAGGACCGAGCCCTGGGGGACTCCACTACCCACCTCCCCCCAAGTCGAGTATGATCCATCCACCACCACCCTCTGAGTGCGACCCTTCAGCCAATCTGCAATCCATCTGACCGTGTAGGCATCTATGCCACAGTCGCCTAGTTTATTAATTAGGATGGGGTGAGAGACGGTGTCAAAGGCCTTGCTGAAGTCCAGAAAGACTACATCCACCGCGACACCTGCGTCCATGGCCTTTGTGACCTGATCATAAAAGGCAATCAGGTTGGTCTGACATGATCTCCCCCTAATAAATCCATGCTGATTGCCCCTGAGCATCATTTCTGATGCCGGCCCATCACAAATGTGCTCCTTGATGATCTTCTCAAAGAGTTTCCCCAGGATTGAGGTAAGACTGACGGGCCTATAATTGCCCGGGTCCTCCCTTTTCCCTTTTTTGAAGATGGGGACCACATTAGCTACCTTCCAATCGTCTGGCACCTGGCCCAAGCACCACGATCGCTCGTAGAGCCGTGCCAGGGGCCCTGCAATAACCCCAGCCAGCTCCCTCAGCACCCTGGGGTGGAGAGCATCCGGACCCGCTGACTTGAACGCGTCCAGCCCCTCCAGAAGCTCTCTAACCCGGTCCTCCCCAACCTGAGGTCTGAAGGCGATCCCCTCGCGTCCGGCTTCTATCACAGCAGGGAAGTCCCGGTCCCTGCACAAGAAAACGGAGGTGAAGAATTGGTTAAAGAGGTCCGCTTTATCCTCTGACGCAACCACCAGATTGCCCCGCATATCCTGCAGGGGCCCCACATTACCCGGCGCCTTCTTCATCCTCCCAATATATTTGAAAAAGGACTTTTTGTTATCCTTAATCCTGGACGCTAATCCGAGCTCTATCTCCGCCTTGGCCTTCCTAACAGCCCGCCTGCAGGCCCGAGCAGAGGAGGTATACTCCTCTTTGGAGATTACACCCCCCTTCCACCGGGCGTACGCCACCCTTTTGGCAAGCAGGCATTCCCGGACACCCTTGGTGAGCCAGGGGGGCTTTTGGACACTCCTGCCCGCCTTGCTTCTTGTCGGGATGGACACCCCTTGGGCCCCGAGTATCGTTTCCTTAAGGAACGACCACTCCTCTTGGACGCTGAGTTCCTCTGCCCTCAAGGACCCCAGTTCCTCTCCCACTAATCTCCTCATCTCACTGAAGTTGGCCCTCCTGAAGTCTAGGGCCACCACCTTGCTGCGGGCCCTTGACACTCTACGCTGGATGGTGAATTCCAGCACGCGATGATCACTATTGCCCAGGTGGTCAAGAACCTGGAGGCCTCTTACCAGGTCGTCGCCTGCGGCCAGGACCAGGTCCAGCAGAGCATCTCCTCTGGTGGGACTGTGCACCTCCTGAATCAAGTGGAGGTCCTGCAACTCGGCCAAGAACCTCCTGGAGCGGTCCGTCCCGGCTGACTGCTCCTCCCAGCAGATGTCCGGGTAATTAAAATCGCCCATGACAACTACATCCCTTGCTTTTAGTGTCTCCGCAAGCTGGCCTGAAAATTCCCTGTCCAGCTCCTCCTCCTGATTGGGGGGTCTGTAATAGACCCCCACCGTCAAATCCCTCTCGCCTTGCCCCCCCTGGATCTTGACCCAGAGCACTTCAGCTCGCCCTTCCCCTGACCCCATACTGCTGGCAGAGGATGTGTAGTGCTCCTTGACATAAAGTCCCACCCCCCCCCCTGATACCCACAGGCATGCCAGAATAAGGAACATGGCTTTGTGTGCCCCCCCCCCCCCCGATTAGGCAGACCATCAGGACCCCCATTACTTACCTTTGCACCCCTTGCCCTGAGTCATATCCTAGAGTTAATGTGTCTTAGGAGCTTTTGAACCAAATCTCCATTAACATTTGAAAGCATGGACGTTATTCTTCTGATCCATTGGCAGTACACAACCTCATATGCAGTAAATAGTGTTAGAAAATAGGGCTGGCCAAGATCTCTGTTCCCCTTTCCCAAGGCAGAATCAACTATGAAAAGTAGTTACTCTGTCCATACAGAGGAACCCTCTTACCCTTTTTATTTTTGCATTCATTTCAGAGAGCATTTGAGGGTGAAAAAACATTTGACTTACAAAATGAACTTTGTTTTGACTGTACTGTAAAGCCTGAAGGGCAAAGAGGGCTATAACTAAAATGCTGGCAGGCAGACATTTTACTACTGGGTGTCCCAATAGGGATAAAATAAGCATCTTGTATGAGAGATGAAACTATACATGTTTCTTCTCCCAACACCTAGCAGATGCAGTAAATTAATTCATATTCCTTCCAGGTGATAAATATATGCTCCAGAAATGTTTCGGGTCTATAAGTCCCTACAAGTTTGATCCTGTACATCTTATAAATCCAATAACAAAGTTGTTTTTGATTAGCTTCAGGCCATAAGTAGTCTTTCATATCTGGGAAATATTTAGTAATTTATTTTGAAAATATGTATTAAAAATACTGGATGTGGATGCAGTAATGTTTGTAGGTTCATGTTAATATTTGAAATATATTTATAAAATGTATCTACATGAATATGAAATCAGGTTCATTAGATGGGTTTGGCTTTACTATATATTGTGCACCATATATGGAAAAATAGGCTGAATGTAATTTCAACACAGTTTGTGTACATATTGATAATGCAGTAAATGGAAAACTCAAGATGGGTGGATCGAAGGGACTGTGGACCCCTAGCAGACTTCAGGACCATTAAATGTTACATCTGTGAGAATATCTGATATTTAGGACAGTTTTCACTAAATATCATTAGATGTTAGATTTCTCTGCTGCTTGTGAGCAAGGCTATTAAAAGTATAATCTGGTCGTGATGCTACATTGTTATTTAGGAAGACTATAACATTGTCTCAACATCTTCCTTTGCCCCATAAATGGTCATTTCATTGCTGCAATTTACAGTACATTAAGTCAATCTTAAAAAATAATTGGGTCAACCACATCCCATCTTATATGGCATCAAAGCTCCCAAGTGGTCTGACAAAGTTTGGGACTACTCATATGGGTACATGTTGGAAGAAAATAAGCAAGGCAGAGGCTGAAGATATTCTCCTGTTCCATTTGGTTCATAGTCTATGTACAAATTTTTGTTTGCCTTGAATAAAGATGGTAGGCCCAATTGTAGTGTTCATGTACATGTCTGTTTTCTCACATATCAGTGAAAATAAGCAATTCTGAGCTCAGGTAGCCAGCAGCAGCTCTGTTCCATGATACAGCAGCTCCGACCTCAGCACTCTGGGAATCCATTTGCCTAACAAATGGGAGTTCATGGAGGGTTTATTTATATTGAGGTTTTTCCAGTCAGACCAGAATACTTAATTGTTTGCCACACGGATGGCTTATATTTCAGAAGAGTGGTGGTTTTAAGCTTTCCTAAAGTGCTTTGAAAGTGACATAAGCTAAACTGGAAAAGGACATTTTATACTAAAAGAAGAATGTCTATAAAGAGTTGTACCTGCACAACTATGTGTTTAAACTTCCTGGTCTGATTTTCTCATATAGAAAAGCTAATAGGCTCCTACTTTCTAAAAATCCTTCTGTTCTCATCATCTATACATGATGCTACGTACTGTACCAATGCACTATGGTGACATAGCACCAGCAGGCAAAAACCAGGATGCCACAGCTACGTTGCTGTAGTGATGCACTCCCTCAGTATAGCGCATTGCTATACTGCTATACTGTTGCTATGGCAACATAGGGGCTAAAAATAACCATGCGCTGCCAGCATGGCACAGTACAGGCTGTTACTGTTACTGTTACTTCCAAAAGGAAGTACTAAATGATGGTGCAGTAACAACGGCACCATACGGGCACATGTAGATCCACCTAGTAAGTATCAGTGTAATCTTCCCATGTCTGTAAGTGTACCACACAACTATCCTTAACAGTTCACCTGGCTGTGATCCTAGTAGATAGTTCAAGTTGGGTCTACGCTATTTTGTCAAGTTCCTTATGTGTAAATGATTTATGGAAAATTATTGTATTGAGTTCCCACCTCAATCATTCAGAAAAATGCATTTCTTTACCTACTTCTGTCATAACCAAACAAAATTGAGCCAAATTAATTCAGTTAGACTTCTGCCATTGACTTTACTGGGGACAAGATTTCACCTGAAGTATGAAGGATTTCACCCTAAAGATGAAATTCACTCTAAGATAGAGGATCCCCTTGACCATAAAATTAGGATCACTTAGCACCTAGCAGAACAAGGGTCATCTGTGTTCCTGTTCCACTAATCAGTATGATTTTGCTTTTAGTCACTAGTTGAGTGGCAACCACAGATCCATAGTGATCATCCAATTAGACTTTAATTCCATTAGAAGCTGTAATAACACATCTGTAGCATAGCTACTGATTGTCTCAAACATAGAATGATAATAAGGAAAGAAATAGCCAGAAAAGTCAATGCCTGGATTCTGCTTCATGAAAAAGGGGAAGTTTGTTTCCCCTAATTCCATAATTGCTATGAGATTCATTTCTTTGCCATAACTTTGTGTGTTTGTGGGTGACCATTAGTTGAGTTTATTTGACTAAAATATATTGTGTATTTAAATGATCATCTGCCAGCAGCATTCTGTGATTTATTTTTACTGACAAGAATTTGCTTCCGTATGTCATATTTGAGGAAGACAAAGTGAAGAGGAAATTGCAGTACATACTGCAGCTCTAATAAAGCCATTGTTTCTAAGCACATGTCTCCATGGTTCTGATATCTGAGTTGCTTATCTTTTCCTGGCAGCAGAACAGCCACTATATTGTCAATCTTCTGTCTTCTTTCTTTCTATTATTCTGTTGTTTTCTTTTTCTCCTTTCTCCTCCCCTTTCCTTTTGGATTGCTGTGAAGTCTATGCCATGGAAATTAATCGTAAGTCTCTATGGGGAGAACTGATTATCTTCTTTAATTAAATATATTAATTATTTTCTTCAGTGAATATTGGCATTTTAGTCACAGACCCAATCCAGTATTCGGATATCAGTCTTTTTTTTTGTACTGAACCCATTTCAAGCATCAAGAAAAAAGAGCAATGTATTCAAAAACAGATGCAAATATATAAAACACCACCTAATCCAGTATTGTTGCTCTTGTTCATGTATTAGTTTGCCACTATAGCATGCAATCTGTGTGTTGCTGAGATGCATTTGATTTTCTGTGTCCAGATAAATACAAGCCTGAGATATAAGTCTGCTTGAAAATTTTTCAAGCCCATATCTGAGAATTAGGTTTCAATTCAGCCTACATAAAGCCTTGCCAAAACCAGGTTTAAGTAAGTGTTTCAGGCCAGTCAGATCACATTCAAACATTATCTTCAAGTAAGATTGAACATAGTTTTGGAAACACTTTTAAAATAAATTGTTTTTGCCTGTGTCAGCAAACTAAATCTTGTAAAAATGTGTTGCTAGATCTGGTATCTACCAAAGGATTTTAGTGCCTTTTAGTTAAATGTTTTAACAGGTAGTAAGTGACTGAAGGATCAAGTCATGGGCTCCTGTTAGACATATTTAGTTGAGCAACCAGAAAGCTGCAGCATCCTAAATTAGTAGTCACTTCTGAAAATCCTGCTCAGGACCTTTTTCATAGTAGAATTCAGAGACGGAGAATTTCCCAAGGGGGAAAAGATTTATTCAATGTAGTGAGAATTTCAGCCAGCCCCATAGTTGAGGAGGGTCTGCAGTGTCTGAGAACTGATTTTCCGTTCAGTGCGCTCTACACTTGCTTGCCTCTCTCAGATACATTTTAAGTCCTTACTGTTCTCTCTTTAGCTCCTTGTGGAGATAATCTTTATGACGAGGATGGTAAACGCCTCCCTCCCTGCATACCTGGGGCCTGGCTCACTCCTGCTATCATGGCTTGTTACCTCTTGGTAGCAAACATTCTGCTGGTAAATCTACTGATCGCTGTCTTCAAGTAAGTATATTATATGACCATATGATCATGTACTTACCTCTTTGTTTTCCTGTTACTGAAGATTATTTTGACTATGAAAGCCTTGCAGCAGGGCCCAATTATACTAGTTTTGCAAAAAGATAGAAGTTGATGAATCCTCTTAGTATAATTGCTCATGTACCCTAAAGTCTAATGTTCTGGGAATATGATTGACTAATACCTTTGGTAGAAGGGCAGTCTGCAAGGTGAGACATGATAAGAGAGACCTTATTGCAGATTCACCAGTACTAGCAATGCTGTGTGTTAAAGAGTTTGGCTAGCTCAGGTTGGCTTTCTTTGGTAGTGTCATATACGCATCAGGGCTTCTTCTGAAGAAAACAGTTTTGTGTACTTATGTTCTCTTGGTAGCCCAGGGGCAGGCAATTATTTTGGGCAGAGGGCTGTTTACTGAGTTTTGGCAAGCCATTGAGGGCTGCATGACAGGCAGCCCAGGGCAGATTAATATTAATTTTCTAAATTTTTTAGGGGCCTCATGGGCCGGATACAATGGCCTGGCGGGCCGCATCCGGCCCCCGGACTGCATTTTGCCCACCCCTGCATTAGCCCATGTAACAGCAGGGTTATTCCTGCATGTTCCAAGTACAAAATAACTGGTGAAGTTCTACTTTGTGGGGAGCTTCTGAGCACAGAGGTCACAGAGGAAGCCATCTGCACTCTTTGTACACTAACAAATATTTCAGTGGACTTGCAGAGGAAGATGTTGGGAAGTTGGGAGTATGGTGTCCACTCACTGTTCCCAGATCCACTGGCCTGCTTTGGGACTCTGTAGTTCTATGCTTTGTTTTTTAGATAGAAAGGTGCTGAGACTAACTTCAGATCCTTACATAATGTTCTTTGCACCACCTCTTCGATTGAGCGATGCAGGAATCAGACTTTGACTATTTACGATACATCATGTTGACAACCCAGTGAATACAGCTTAACAGAAAACAAATTATGGCATTTGCTTCAAAAAATAGAAACCTCCAAATATTGAAATATATTTCGTTACTTGCTGCCCTGCTAAATGTTAGGCTGTTTGGAGCCCATCTTCTGCCAACCTAGGACATTGGGATTGACTTTCCCCTGCCTTGAAGCAACATTTGGGCCACTCTTCATTGCAGCTGCAGCAATATATGGATTTATAGGACAGTTGCATCCCAGGCACATCACTTGCTATGAGGACATGGCAAAATACGCAAGGGGCCCACTGTGAATTCATGATGCCTCAGAAAAAAAAGGTGGTGCCTGGCACAGGCAGAGCCAGGATTGCAGCAAAGGAGTTTTGCTGCCTCCCGTTTGACTGTGGCATATGCACAACAGCTCTCTGAGTTCACCACCTGTTCAGCCCAAACTTTAATGGAGCCACTCTTTTTGCACAGTGCCAAAGCCCAGGGGGGTGAGCAAAGAGCAGTTGATGGTGCTTACCCTCTGGGTTCTGGAGCTGCATGCAAACAGGGGTTCCAGCCATAGCCCACACCAAGCAGCTAATGAACTCAGAACCCATAGCACGTGCAAAGCTCTGGCATTAGATGTGCTGACACATCAGTGAGCTCAGAGAGCAAACTGCATGCACCACACAGTCAGAGCAGGTGTGACCACACTGCTGCACGCTCAGGGCAGCCGGCAGGTATTTCCCCCATCCGAACTTAGAAATAAAACATTAGAAATGATGGCTTGTTAGACAGGCACACCCAAAGCACCAATCCTAACAGAGGTACAAATGCATTAGTCACTACATGTTGATGCGCCATAGCTCTACAGCATTGAAGTGCTGGCTGGTTTAGATAGGTGGTGTCATGCCCAGAACTGTGCTTCTTACAAACCCTGTCTTTTATTTGCTATATGTAGTTAGACTGCTTAGTGGCTTAAAAGGTCATGAATTTTAAAGTACTCAAATGCCAATCACATAGCTGGGGCGGGGGAATGTTACATACAATGCTAGCTATTATTGGTGGAAGAGACCAAACAATCATCAGTTTAGGAAGTAGGTCATTTTGTTAACTCCTATCCTCCCAGCATGGTAGATAGAAGGGTATGCAATTGGAAAACTCTTGCTGTGGAGACAACAGAATTCAGTCAAACCAGTTTCAGTGGTAATATAACCACCCTTCTTCCCTGCCAGACAAATCTAAAACTTCATGGACTCTACATTCTGCTTTTTTGCAGTCATGTTTTAAGTGATTTCATTAAAGCACATGTAAATATTTTAAAGCACAGAAAATGAGAAAAGAAAAAGTGGGTAGAATGTGGAAAAGGAAGTGTTTATATAATCAGAAGTGGTGCTATTTGAGGACACTCCAAAATAGCTTGAAAAGTTAATCCAACACTAAGAGAAGCATGATTGCTCTCATTTAATTGGTATAATATAGGGGAGGCTATTATTAGTCTCTGTATCTAACACAGTCCCCATTCTACACCTCTAAATCTACTGACCTCCAAGTTAAATTCTTATAATACATGCCTTGCTTTGGTGATGAAAATGAAAAACCTTCATTTTTAAGAGCAGCTTTCTTTAAAAGGCTATGCACTGAGTTCTGAAGCCAGAAGTTTGTATGAATGAAGTTTGAATTTAGGGCATCTTGTGAGAGCTTTGAAAAGTCTTCTATTTAGGTCAAGCTGATCAGCATATTAAAAAAAAAACCTATGTGTAGCTTCTGGGTTTTATACAGAATACCTTTCATGGGTTTCATATTTTCAAACACTGAGGCGTGTTATGAGAGATACTTTATTTATAAGCATGCTTCAGAATAGCAGTTATGTACTGCATATGTTTTGCAGAGTTCATTTCTTTTCAGTGACTGCTAAATAGCTTTAATACACTAGGAAAACTATTCTAAATTAAGATTTTTTTCTTTTTGTATCTTTAAAAATATTCTGAGTTATGGCAAAGGATCTGAAGGACCTAATGGAAATAAAGACAGCTAACAATAACCCTTTTTTCAGCAATACCTTTTTTGAAGTGAAATCCATATCCAACCAAGTTTGGAAGTTCCAGCGATATCAGCTGATCATGACGTTCCATGACAGGCCTGTCCTCCCTCCACCAATGATCATCCTCAGCCATCTCTACATAATCCTCAAGCGCATCTGCTGTCGCTGTAAGAAGAAAAGGGAAGGGGATCAGGATGAGCGCGACCGGGGATTGAGTATGGAAAAAACTGTCTGTTCTACATAACATTCTTGTTTTCATTTCAACACCAGGCAGACACTTTTCCAGTGCTAATAACCATTCATTTTATTCACTTTGGCAATCAAGTATATTAGAAGATGGCAGTATGGGACAATACATGCAAAATAATTTATTTATAGAAGTCTCCAATCTTTAGCTTTTTTTTTTTAAATGGTAACCTCTATTGTGTTGCTATCCCTTTAATTCATATTATGAAATTCTAATGGATACTACCCAATGGGAAGAAAGGAGTAAAAAAATTAAAGACAGACAATGATTATGGTTTCTAATTTCATCTGTGACTGTCATGTACAACATCCTTGCCTCAGTTTCTCCAAGTTTAATCAAACCTCCCTTCACAGGAGTGCTCTGAGGATTAATTAATATCTCTAAAGTCCTTGAAGATTAAAGTGATGATAATTGCCAATTATTGAGCATTATCACCATCATGTTAATAGTAAAAAGAAAAACTCTGCTTCATTAAAACAAACAGATGTTTGCATTAATTGTGTAGTATTTTTATCTCTTGATTTTTGCACTTCATGAGGAAACACATTTTGTATGTAATTATATTTCTGCCTGATATGCTTTGATGAAAAGGAATGGTAGATGTGACATGGCCTGAAAATACAGAGAGTCAAGTGCTATACAAGATTAAGCTTTCTCAAGGGCTTTAATTTCTCTATCAGATTTTTTTTTTTTTTTACATAAATGCCATTTTGAAATCCTTATTCAAAAAATATCATTGGAACAAACTGATACAGCAGGTTATCTGTTGCATGTAAACACTGAGGCGAATTCCATTTTGATGGAGAAGTAAAAAGAAAATTAATCTTAAGGAAAAATCAGTTTTGCTGAGACTTCCTGGGTATTTTATCCAACAGAAACTATATTCCACCCTTGTTCTGTGTGCAGATGTTCCACTAGTTTTAACAATCTGTGCAGAGACCAATGGGAAAATATAGTGCTATACTGGATCACCATAAAAATCAGATAATCATTCATTATATAAGATAACATTGCCCACAAGACCATTGTCATTTTAGCTAAGTGTTGATCACCTTTTCATGAAGTAGGCTGTTAGGCACAGAGACAGACTCTTCAGTGACCCCTAATCCTCTCCCACCACACATGCACACACACTCCAACCCCCCCCCCCCACCCCAAAAGAAACCCCAAACAAACCCTCCTCCAAAATGGTTTTAAAAATGCTAGAAATTTCTTCAGACTCTCAGGAATCTTGGGGGAAATTAATGAACGTTTTTGTACAATTTTTATGCAGAATTGTTTCTGAATGATGAAGAGCTGAAGAAGCTGTATGAATTTGAGGAGCAGTGTGTAGAGGAATACTTTCAGGAAAAGGAGGATGAACAACAATCATCAAACGATGAACGTATCAGAGTTACATCTGAAAGGTACCTAGTTAAAAAAAAATCCTTTTTACTAAAATCCTTTTCACGTTCCCCCTATTTTTATTAACACTGGGTGAGTAGGCCACAAAACCTGGTGGCCTTGGAGACATGTTTATCCAGACCATCCTTAAAGGTCTAAACATGCAAGTCTCTCGAAAGAGCAGGCTTTCTTATGGGATCTCTACTCTGTTTGCTCTTCTTTCAAGTGACTAACCCACAAGTCTCGCTAATGTATTATTTCTGTGTGAAGCTCTCTCTCCCTCTCCACCCGTTTTAGCAAACTGCTCTGTGTTGGGCTTCCAAAAGAGTGCACACATATACTAGAAAAGGTGGTGTCAGATGACAGAGAAGATGAGAAAAAGAGAAGTATGTTCCTTGCACCTGGTGTGTGGCTCAAGAACTTCTAAATTCTAGTATCATCTCTGATGCAGATTCGCTCTGGTTTCATGAGCAAGTTATTGGACCTCCCTACATGAACTTTCTCACCTGAAAAGGAGGAATAATGCCTACATGTACTTCACTGAGATGTTGGGATTAGGTTATTTTGTAAATTGGGGTAGGCAACGTTTTTTGGCCGGAGTGCTGAAAAACACCACAATGCCTACCTCAGAAGGTGCCGGAGTGCCAGCATGGCAGAAAAACAAAACGAGAGAAAGGGGTACATGGCAGGATGCCCTGCTTGTGCCCCGTGACCCCCACCCAAAGCCCCTGCCCCACAGCCCAGGCTCTGTGGCTGCCAGCAGCTACCCTGGCTCTGGGTAGCTGCTGGAGCCCAGGCTGCTCCCAGCAGGGCTTGCAGCGTCCCAGCTGCCTGCTGGGAGCAGCCCGGGGTTCTCAGCTGGCAGCAGCTACCTAGAGCTGGGGCTGACTGCAGCTGGGAGGCTGCTAACAGCTGTGCCAGGCTCCAGGCTCTGGCATCAGCTCCCTACCAGCACGGACACCCACCCATCGGAGCAGGTGGTGGGGGAGGGGCCTGAGGCAGCACAGCCCCAATCTCTCCCCTGCTCCCGGCACAGAGGTGATGGCAGGGCTCCAGAGCCCGGCGCAGCTGTTTGTAGCCAGCCTGGACTCTGGGCAGCTGCAGCAAGCAGCGGGCAGGCTGCAAACAGCTGCGGCATCTGCTCCGGCATCAGCTCCATGCTGGCGGCGACTGCGTGCACACCTCGGGGCGGGCAGTGGGGCAGCCCACTCCGAGGTGCCCGAGCAGTCACCTGCCATCACCTCTGTGCCAGGAGCGGGGGAGAGACCGGAGCTGCGCTGCCTCAGGCCCCTCCCCCACTGCCTGCTCCGAAGCGCAGGTGCACGCACCGGTAGGGAGCTGATGCCGGAGCCCGGCACAGCTGTTTGGAGCCTCCCAGCTGCAGCCAGCCCTGGCTCCGGGGGAGCCGCGTCACGCCAGCAGGCAGTTGGGACACTGCAAGTCCTGCTGGGAGCAGCCCAGGCTCTGTCGCTGGCAGCAGCTACCCAGAGTCAGGGCTGGCCATGGCATGCTGAGCAAAATGGCTTCACGTGCCATGCTCGGCACACGTGCCAAGGGTTGCCGACCCCTGTTGGAAATCATTATGTTGTGTATATAGCAGCAGTGACAGTATTATAGGTTTCTGTTACTAGGTCATCCAAGCAAAAAACCTGTCAGAGAAGATCTGTTTCCTAGATCATGTTTTCAAATGCTCTGCCCAGTTTACTGGCCATTGTAAATAAGTCAAATGATTCTTCCCTTGCTTCCCTTGGATGGCTGTTCAGCATTCCGAGAAACCTTGCTATTATGAAAATGATGCATGATCCTTTTCTTAAATATTCCTTTGTATAGTTCCATCTCATTAATTCCTTATTATACCTCACCTCAAGAACCACCCTAAATAATTCTTTTCATATTGTTTTTATGCCCTTAGCTGAATATCACAAATTCCCTTAGTCATCTTTTAGCTGACCTATAATTGATATTTAGCATGGACAAATATTCAATATGACCATGACATTGCAGGATATAACTGTAATATCACAGCTGTGTTAGTTAATTGAATTCCAAACAAATACTTAGCAACACTTTAATGATTGATATTCCATTTCTTATAGCATTTCTGCCTAGATCCATACAACAAGCCACTTAAATATTTTGCTCTGAATTCCTTCCAGATAGAGAGATGCCCTGAATATAATGCGGTATTCTATGTGCAGTCTGGGAGTAGAAGAGTAAATGAAATCTGCTCTGTGGATACAACAGCATGTGTCTGTGTGTGTGCATGAACACGATATCTACTGCATTGCTTATGCCCTGGCAGTTTTTCAAAACTGTGGCTATTGTGACAATAAATAAAGCAGAGCCAGCCAGTAAGCCTCACTGATTCACTATAATACATGAGTACAAAGCAGATCTGCATATTTCTCATGACTTCTTGCTCTAGATGCTCCATCATCTTTTGTGTGCAAGAGCAAAAGAAATGTTAATTTAATTTTCACAGCTGATTTGCTGGTATATGATCATATCACATCCTGGTCCATAGCTTTTATGTGCAGTATTCCTGTACCATAATTTATATCAGAATGTAGGTAAAAGGAGAAAACGGAAAAAATGGATTTTTAATTGGACTAGATAATAATTCTGCCATCTGCAAATCTGTTCTGCAGTTGAACTAAGAGCTAAAGTAGTTCAATACATTCTGGAGTGCATTCTCTTTCATGCAGTAACCAAACCTGTTTGTTATCCTACCTTGATTTTTTTTTTTAGTCCTATCTTGATATTTTTTAAGTCAACATTTTCCCCTTGTCATTAGAAAACACTTCCCATATAATTAATAGACTGTCTCTCAGTAAAGAATGGCTGAGGTGATTGGCACACATGGAAAAAAATTTAATAATAATACATTCTTCCCAGAGCTCACTTTTGAGCGCCAGACTGGAGACAGATTACATCTTCATCTAATATAATACAAAGAAAGAACATGAATAAACAGAAAATGCAAATCCTTTAAATGATATATTATCCTTTATATATTGGTATTACGTATTAAATTATATATTATCCACAGACGGATATAGATACTATTACTTGTTATAAAGTCCCCCTTTTTGTTCATATATTGTTTGGGAACAATCTATATAAATTTATTCATAAGAGCTTTCTCAGTATATATGAACAGACTCAACCTATGGATACGTTTTTATATAAAATTTTTTAAATTAATTATTCTGTGGGATTAGTTACTGGGTATTTTTCCTCCCTCATGACTGGATAACTGAAAAAATGTAAATAGAAGACTACAGAATGTCAAATAGCAAATAATGTGTTTCCAGTATCCATTTTTATTGGAAGAACAAATGGCATTAAGATGTTGAGGATTCACAATCATTTTCATGATTATCCCAGGGCCCTCCAAACACATTAAAAGCAAATTATTGGTGATGCTAGAAATCATAGCAACTGAATCTCATTGCTTTTATTCAATTAACTTTTCACAATGTATTCCTTGCAGCATTTTGAATATACACAAAGCATGCTGTGTTGGTATCACTGGGTGAAATTTTAAAATACTTCCTAAGAGAAAAACATTATAATCAAATGTAATGGAGTTAGTAGGGCCTTGCTACACATCGCATTTTGAGTTGCTCAAATGTTGATCAGTGTTAGTACTAGCTTGAAGCAGTCACATACCTTGGGCACGTCCAGACGAGCGCGGTTGTGTGGTACGTGGCGCTGCAAGAGTGCGCTGCAAGAGTGCGCTGCCTGCCCAGTCCAGTGTTCTCTGCGCTGCAAGGGCACACTGCCCAAACATGCATTGCTCCTTTTTTCCTGCAGTTTTTTTTTTTACCCTTGGATATCCATGGGGTCAAAAAAGCTGTGGGGGAAAAAAACGGAGCAGCGCATGCTCAGGCAGCATGCGCTGCTGAATAGCAGAGCCAGGCCACCCAGAGCCACACTGTTGCTGCTGGCCAGACTCTGCCTGGCAGGATCACTGTGGCTGCAGCCTGAGGAGGCCCCTAGACCCCAGATAAGCCTCCCCACTCCACCAGCAACTTGCCGTGCACCAAAGTGCATGTGGCATGTTGTTCCCTGGGGACCAGGTTTGCCACTGCTACTTTTCCCCAGGGAACCAAACATCCACACACATGTGGATGTGCCCCTTAAGATTAAAAACCTTCTCTGACTGTCTCCACCCTGCACAGCTGTGACTTGCCACTAGAGGACTGGTGAGCCAGGACAGCCGTGTCTCTCTGCTCTAGGTGAGGGTGGGTGCAACCTGGGTTGAGGGGCAGGAATATGAAGCAGGGAGGTGGAAATTCAGTGGGATGGATGTGGGTAATGACATGGAAGGTGAAAGGGAAATGGGGATTACTGGTGAAATAAAGAAAATCAGCCACTGAAGGATAAAATAAAAAGAAGTTAAAAAATGAATTTAAAAAGAAATAAAGAGGAAGTAAATTAAAGAAGGTCTTATGTTTTACTAAATTGGGATTAGGGTGGTGGGGGTACTGATCATGTTTCCCTGGGTGGCTGGGAGCTGGAAGCAGCGAAGGAAGGTGGTTTTGGGGGAGCTACTGCCCCTTCCCTAGGAAGGAAGTCCCAGTTCTTTGGGGACCCACTCCTCACCTCCCAACCCACCCGAGACCCACTCCCAGATCTGTGTGTGCCCTGCCACCTGGCTAAATAGCTTGTGCTCTGCAGGCTGTTTTCATGGGGTTGCACCCCTGGGGTGGGAAGTTCACGCTCCTATGGATGGGAGGGGGAGTTGGCTTGGTGCTGGAACCACTCCCTGGCCAATAGAGTTCAGTGAGTAGAAAGTTTATCCATACCGAATAGGAGGGTGGGGAAGGGAACACTGCATCCTGGGATGCTGAATGACTGCAACTTCAGCAGCTCATCTGTGAGGAGTAGCTACACATGGAACACAGATCAGAGATAAACCTGCTCTGGAGTGGTGCAACTTCAAGCTGCCTAAAGCATCCTTAAAGTTTCAAGTGTTAATGTGTAGACAATCCTGTGGTTAAGAGCTCCAAGAGCTGCCTAAAATTAATATGTAACAATGCCCTCATATTAAGTTCTTTTTAAGCTATATGTGGTCTCCAGGACTGCCAATCCAGCACCTTTCAACAGCTCCAGACTTCATTTAGTAGCGGAGAAAGGCCTAAAAACCCTTATAGAGGAATTCTGGGAGTTGAGAAGAGATTTTTTGAGAAGAGATAACTTTGTGGGGGTCTGTTTGCAAACGTCTTCCCATTGTGGGGAGGATCCTGCAAGTAACCCCACTAGGAAGTTTATAGGGCTACACTACATGGATCTTGGGAGATCTGTAGAGGCCAGGGGTGCCAAACTTATCCTGCAGGCTGGATGAATAGCAAGGGGCCAGTCGTGGGTTGGATCCAGCCCACAGACTCCCTCCCTCTCCCCCTCCCTCAGCATACCTAATCCAGTGGCTACATCTGGGACCTGCACTGTGTATGGTACAGAACCTGGAGGAGCTGGAACAGGCACCGAGTACAGCATAGTTCAACCAAGCATCAACCATGTTCCATGCTGCGACTGCTCCCACCCGACTGTGCTGCATGCAGTGCCTACTCCAGCCAGTAGGGGTGTACGAAGCAGGCCTTATTCGATTTGGATTCGGATTCAGTCCAAATCAGGGACAAAGATTTGATTTGTTGATTTGGATCACTGTCCCCAATTCAATTCGGCCAAATCCAAATCTGAAGAGTCAATGCTGATTCAGAGAACCAGTGATTCAGACATAGGCAAAGCTTTAAAAGTTTTTTCTACATACCCTGAGGTAGCAGACGCAGCTAGTGATCACTGCAATGCTGGGGCAGATAGAGCATCCCACAGGAGTGCGGGGGGGGGGCCCTCCATATGCTCAGCGGTGAACCCAGAAGTGGACCAGAAGTACTTCCAGTCCACTTCCGGGTCTGCTGGGGAGTGCACTGGTGGCCCCCCCATGCCTCCCTAGCTTAGTGATTGGCCACAGGAGAACCCTGGGTCCCGCCCCCGCCCAGACCCAGGAGGCATCAGTCACCAAGCTAGGGGGGTGCAGGGATGGGGAGCCCAGCGCACTCCCCAGCAGACCCAGAAGTGGACTGGAAGTGCTTCTGGTCCACATTCAGGTTTCCTGCCAAGCACGCTGGGGAGCCCCCCATGCTTCTGTGGGATACTCCATGTGCCCCGGCATTGCAATGCTCATGAGCCCCTGTTACCTAGAGGTATGTAGAAAAAACATTCAAAGCTGTCTCTATGTCCAAATCTCCGAATCTTTCTGAATCTCTCTGAATCAATTCGGAGGGTTCCGATTCGATTCAGAGAGATTAAAGAGTCCTCTGATTCAATTCAGATTCAGAGATTCAGCTGCTGAATGGGGCCAGATCTCCACTGAATCAAATCAGGAACCAAAGCTTCACGCAGCCCTACCAGCCAGTCCAGGATTCATGCTGCATATGGAACCTGTAAGCACCGCTTGCAGCAGAGGTCCTGGATCACCTGGAGTGGGCGCTGTGTGCAATGCAAATCCCAAAGCAGGTGCTTTATGTGGCATACTTCAGCCGGGGAAGCCACCATGTGCAGTATGGCTGATGCTCTGGCCAGACTGCACCGCATGCAACACCCGGTCCAGCTACTCCAGGATCTGTGCTGCAACACTGTAAGTTCCACACTGGCTGGAGCAGCCACTGGATCAGGTATACTCGGTGAGAAGTAAGGTGAGGAGGTCTGTGGGCTGGATCCTGTTACACAGATTGCCAATTGATCAAATCATGAGTGAGACCTGATAAGGGAGGATAAGGCAAGATGCCGCATTTATTGATTAAGCGCTTAATACACACACACACACACACACACATACACACACACATTCATACCCCCAATTTCTGTTCTGCACTGGTATACGTTACCAGTCTTATCGGCGCTAGGATCAACTTCGTGGCCAGCCTAGTTGATCATGAGTGGGAGCTGTGCTCCTACCAGTCCATCTCATCAGACAAAGTGCTCCAGGATGACATGCAGAACAAGACCCAAAATCGATATGTCTCGCCCCATCTTTTATAGCCTTGTCAATTCACCCAGTCCTCTAGGCTTTTGCTAGGTTATCACTGTGTTCTTTCTTGAAGGTAGATTGCTGTTGTTCTCTCACTGTTCTGGGGTGGATTCTACTTGTTTGGTCTTTTATCAGTCTGCATTCTTCAGCCAGTCGCCAGCTGATGTTTTCCTTTTCCACAAACACACACTCACCCATTCAGCATATAAAAGAGTAAAAGGTCGAGCACTTACGTCAAGCTACAGAGCACTACAAAATGGAGTTTCTTAAGGCAATGCAAAACTCAAGAAAATACATAAGATTAAAAGCAATCAGCATCAAGCTGGTATTTATGTTATTTGCATAACAATCCAGCCCATAGACCTCCCATGCTCCAAGGGCATGTGCCATGTCCAGTGTGGGTCTGATCGGACCCAGGGGCAGCACCTTGGGCCAGATGGTGGGGCTCTGCAGGCTGCATGCAGCCCATGTTTGACACCCCTGGTAAAGGCAAAACTGCCACCTCAATTCTGTGCCTTCACATCAGCTCTGGCCCCATCTGAGACTCCTGGCTCTGAGAGACAATGCCCTGCTTCCCCCAGCATCACTGGGGAAGAATGATTCCAAATGTGGATTCTTATTTGTTTAGAAGCCTCCATAGGGCTGCTACGAGAAGAGCAGTGCAAGAGAAGTGACTGAGCATTCCTTCCATGCAGGAAGAGGAAGATCCATACAGAGTGATAGATTTAGGTAACCTAGCCAGGCAACCTAGGAGCTGCAGGCTTGGTGATGAATAAAAATGCACAATCATATTGCATACAAACATACACTGCATGTGTACAGGCACTACCCACCTAGCACACAACAGGCTTGCACATCCCCAACCTCCCTCATACATGGTTGGCCATTGCTCTAAAGACTGCATGTAGGAAAAGGGTGTACCCAGGGAGGCTGCTGAAGTTAACCCAAAGCCTCCATAACTAAAACAACTGCACAGTGAGCAGTAGAAATGATATATCTGCTACATAACAGGGGAATGAGATACAGACACCTGAGATCTCACTTTCCAGAACTGCACTTACATGGTCAGTAGTCCATAGCCCAAATGAGGATTAGTGCCACTATATCTTAGCAATCATTAAACAAACCCTAGCTCACATGTAAGCGAAATCACTTACTTTCACTTACACAGGTGCTGAGAAGTACAGTCAGGCCTTGATTTACATGGTATTTTTTTGCAGTTTCAATTATGCATGGTCAATTAATTGTGACCCTTTATTTTTGTACATGATACGGATTCACTTTTACACAGTGAAGTGCAGTCATGCAGCGAGAAGCAGAGCCTGGCATCTTGGGGAACTGTGTGCAGCTAGTAAGTCTAATGTAGTGGGAGGGAAGGGGCATGAGGGGGACAGATCAAGGCCCCCACAGTGAGGGAGGAGTGGGGCTGGGGCAGATACTGCCCAGCTGGGGCGGGGTCAGTGTGGAACAGAGCCATGGCTCACCTGGGGCCATGTTGGGGGGCTCCTGCTGCTGCGCTCACCCTGCGAGGGCAGGGGAGGGCATGTCCCCCTGGATCTGTATGGGGCACGGTGGGCAGGCTACAGCTGCAGGCTGGAACTGGAGCTGCGCTGGCCTTTTCTCAGCGGGGGCTGGGCTCGGGGCAGGCAGTAGCAGCGCTGGAAAGGGGTTACGGGGGGGCTGCAGTCACTCCAAATTTCACTGTAGCCTCCCCGCCCATATCCCTTTCCAGTGCCACTGCTGTCCGCCCTGCACAGAGCCCCAGCTCAACCCCCGCCTCCACCCATGCACCAGGAAGAGCCGGGGTTGCGCCAGGCAGGCAGCAGTGGTGCTGGATGGGGGCTATGGTGAAATTTGGGGTGGCTGCAGTGCCCCCCCATAGTCCCATCCCAGTGCTGCTGCCACCTGCCCCAAGCTCAGCCCCCACTGAGAAAAGCCCGGCACAGCCCCTGCTCCAGCCTGTAGCTGGAGCCTGCCTGCCCTGCCCCGCCTCTCCCCGTCCCATGCAGATCTGGGGGCACACGCCTTCCCCATACCCTCCTGGGGTGCACGCAGTGGTGGGAGCCACTCCTGCCCCATGCCCCCCAGACAAGCCATGGCTCTGTTCTGTGCCCGCCCCACCTTGGCTGGGCAGCGTCTACCCCTGCTCCACTCCTCCCTCACCACGGGGGGCATTGATCTGCCCCCCCATGCCCCTTTCCTTTCCCCTCCCCTTCCACCATACCAGACTTACCAGCTGCTTGCAGCTCTCCAAGCTGACGGGCTCTGCTTCTCACTGCCTGCATGCTGTACTGCAGCTGTGCACATACATCAGCATCTATCGGCCAAATGATTGGCCGCATCTGGAAGCTAAATCCTTATTTTGCATAGACGCGTAGTATCTTTTTATATGATTACTATTTGCACAGTGTTTTTTCAAGGACATAACCACTGTGTAAATCAAGGTCTGATTGTATAGTGGACTGAAACAGTAGTAGAAACAGCTAAATTTCTGCAACCAGAACACACAATGAACCAGAAAACACAAGCTCCTTTTTCAAAATAAATCTCTAACAAAAACTCTATCTGGTAAATTTTCAATGAAGTAGGGTTGGAGCTTGACCTCCTTGTCTACTCCCCAAACCCTGTTTTAGCAAGAAAATAATTTGGTGTAACAATTTGAAAAGAAATGTGTTAACTGTTCCAATCTTGTGATAGTAAATGCTGCATCATTTAATATCCACTTGTTAAGAGTTTAAAAAGGTATCAGCCTTCCTCTGCAAGTGGATACATTTTTTTTCTGAAGAAATTCTGGAAATCTTTTCACATTAAGCAAATACTTCTCATGTTTTCTTCTTAAAGTTTAAAAAAGAAAAGGGTAGCACAATTCAAAATTGTGACATTCTAGTAGCTATAAGGAAGGTATTCTCCATCTGTTCTCATAAATATATATTTTTCAAAAATATATATTTAATAGTATTTCCACTGTTAAAAACTGACAGGAGAAACAACTGCATCTTTTGTATGAAACACAGAGAAATTCCTGCATTAGAAAAGTGAATTATTAAAGAAATAAGATGGGCAGTACATTTATTAGGAAAATTAATTCTTGTACAAAGGGCAGTGTGAAACTTATGCACCAATTCAGATCTTATTTGAAAGTGTAAGTGGGACTTAGTTGATAGATAAATTTTGTACTGCTTTTTGCACAGGAGTAAATTTTGTTCATTAAAAATGAAAATAAGTTTACCATTTCAAATGTTTCAGGCTTAGAAATGCTTAAAAAATACAGCAATTCAACCAAAGGAAAACACATATATAACCCTTATCATGCCTCCTGGGTGGAGTGCTGCAAAAACATTTGGGAGTGTTTTATCCCACCTGTGTATCTGTACAGTTGCATTTTTTAAACATTTCGAAAGTGATGCATGTTCACACTCTAAGTGAAAACTGTACATTTAATACAGTATAATATATATAATATAGTTATAAATTAGGAATATATATTTATAATATAGTTATAAATTAGGAACAAGATGTGCTAAAATTCACTTGTAACATAATTCCATCATTTTTAGGGGTGTATTGGGTGCTTACAGATGCAAAAAAAAATAAAAAAAATAACAGCACTTTACTTTAAACTCAGCACATTCCTGTGCCGAGACCTGCACATGCCCAAAAGAGGCAGCACATTACTTTACCTTGGTTCGCCAGATGTCTATAAAGACTGGGTACTTTATAGTGGTGCTTTTTTGCTGCTTTTACCTAATAACTGATTGAATCAGTTTTAGCTAAAAATGCCAAAAAGCCTGCTGAAGCGCCCAATCTTTACAGACGCTACAGAGCCAGGTTGAAGTAACATGCTGTTTTTTTCTGGTAGAGCGTGTTTTTTAACATCTGCAAGCCACCACTATGCATTAATAATTCTATAATGAATAGAATTATTCTGGTTAATGAATTCCCTATGTTTCTACTCAACAGAGTTGAAAATATGTCTATGAGGTTAGAAGAAGTAAATGAAAGAGAGCATTTTATGAAAGCTTCTCTTCAGACAGTTGACCTTCGACTTTCTCAACTGGAAGAGCTCTCTAGTCGGATGGTGAATGCTCTTGAAAAGCTGGCAGGTATTGACAAATCTGAACTGATGCACACACGCTCACGGGCTTCCTCGGAATGTGATACTGCCTATCTCCTAAGGCAAAGCAGTGTCAACAGTTCTGATGGCTACAGCATGTACCGATATCATGTTGGTGGTGAGGAGTTAATATGTGATGTCAGTACTGCCCCCATGTCACCAGCCTTGGGATTACACAAAAAGGCATATTCTATTGGTACAAAAGAAGAGAAAAATGGAGTGGACTCAAAGATGCAACTGGTTCCAGGACACCATCGTAGTCTCCGCTATGCCTCCAGTGCTAATGCAGTTTCCACTACAGATAATGGTAAAGCTACGTTAGAAATTGCAAAGAATGTTACTAGACCCCGTTCTGGTTCAGCTGGTTTTGCTTATGTGAAGCAAGGGATTTTCAAGAGCGATGAAACAATTCCTCAACATATTAACCAGTCAAATATTGTTATGAATGGGCAATCAGTACCAAAACCAAATTTTCAGAATACTCAGTTAACTGTAGAAAGGACCAAATTAGAAGCTACTATCTCTTATCCCTTGGAGAAATCTAAGGAAATGCGCTATTACACTCCTGAAACTTTCAGTGCTTATCAAACAACCATGATGAAGTCTAGGAGTTTTATATTTGCCCATGGAGGAAAATTGGTTGGAGGGGTTAACAACTGGGCCACAGAATATAGTACCATATTGGATCAAGTGGGCCCTTCTGCAGTTGAACAGTGGGCTAGTGAATGGAAATATGAGGTTGAACAGGAACTCTCTCAGGAGCGTCCCCCAGAATATCCTGGTTTTGTGTGTGAAGCTGAAAGGCAGGCAGAACAAAAACCGGTACTGACAGATACGGAAGATGACAGCGATGTTGGTGAAACAGGTGTCAGTGCCTCTTACTCTTCCACACCTGTTACCAACAAGGCTGAGACAGAAAATTTATTGTCTGTGAAACCAGACAGAACTTGTGGATTCCCATCTGTACGGTCAAAGAGTTTACACAGCCATTCACAGAAAGGCAAGTCCATGAAGGACAAATTAAATAGACCAGGACATGCCAGCAGTGTATCAAGCCTAGTGGTTGCCTGTGGCGGTGAAGAACAAAATGCTAAGCAACAGTGTGCTTCCACTGAAACAGAGTGCTAAAATGGCTGTCAGCCCACGTGGCAGCAATAATCAGGAATCTGACTGGGTTAATGTAACACAGTTACCACTAAATATAACTTTTTAAAGTGAATTTCTACAAAAGAATTGTGCATTTACTGATTTGCTATATTGTTTATGTGGTAGAAATAATAATGCCCTGTTCTTTGTGGATTGAGTGAAGGGGAGACATTCCTTCTAGGGGTGGATGTAAGGTTAGGTAGGATTCAGAGATGGTAAGTGCCCAGGGCTTTCTGAGCCTTGCTGCCCCTCTAACTTCAATTCATGTTACTGGATCTTTGTTGGAGATGGATGACAAATGGGAAATATTTTCATTACAAAGTTTGCACGCGCAGACCCACACACGCACTCTCTTTCTCTTGTCCACTGGGAACTTCTGACCAGCTGTAGTCTTTATTTTCACACATGCAACACATACATGTTCTTATGGACAAGTGTTCTTTAGACCAAAAGGAGTAGAAATGCAAAGGAACGTTTGGTAATCCCAGCCCTTCACCTCTGATTTATGGGATAGTGATTGGTGATATAACTAAGGAATGCACAAGCTCAAGTGACTTTTGGTCAATAAAATGGCTATGAATGGAAAAATACAGGTTCCTCCAAACACAGGAGTATTTGTAAGTCATTGATTTGATTTGGTAGCAAAATACGTGATCTCTCTTAGAACACAAGCAATAACATTTTGTTTTCTGTTACTTCTCTCTTAGTATATAGGCATATGTACAGTTAATGTTATACTTGTCAAACACAGCTGATGGGCTTAAACTGTGACTTTATATTTAAACTACTGCCTTCAAGAGGTTGGCTTACAAGGAAAATATAACTTGTCTCACTCTATCTCCACCATGCTGCTGGTCCAATAAAAGATCACCCAAAGAATCCTTGCCTCAATGAAAATACAAATATTGTAAATGGCAATGATATTTTTTCCAAAATATTAATGAGGGATAAAAATAGAAAATAACCCAAGACTTGCATTAGTGGCTTGCATAATCACAGACTGTAATAGGGCTGCACATAAATAAAGTTTATTTAAGTAAATGTGAAGGAAAACGGATGACAAATATAGAGAATATAACTGAAAAATGTAGACACCTTTGCATTCAAAACTGATACAACAAATCGTTCTTCCTTTGGGAATTTCAATGTAATGTCACTCTGGGGACAGAAGCAAGTATACAACATACTACCTGAAGCTGGTTTTATGTAATTCCAGACCAGGACATATTTATTTTATTTTATTTTACTCTTTATATGAAAAGACAACCTAAATGGCTTGAGCAGGCTTATTACATGCAAATAAAGGAAGTCCAACCTGACTCTTTCAAATAGTCCTACTATAAGACAATCAGAATGATTTCCCTAATCTATAAGACTTAAACTCTATGCAATAAGAGCAGACACTAAATACTGTTGAGTCAATGGCAAGACAGCCAATGCTAACTGCCAAGAGAAAAAAGACTTGTCGTATAGGTTCTGCCACTTTCATGAATATAGCTCTGAATCTCATGGTTTACAGACACTATTTCTCACTCTCATGACTTTCAAATGTGAATTGTTATACAGAGATGTTATGAACAGCAATACTAAAATGCATTTGCAATATGTTAGTAAATGTATACTTTGATTGCCTGGGTCTTACATCTATTTTCCAAGATTGCTTTTGTAAAAGATTCTTCTCTAAAATACTGGTATGTCTTTTCTTACTGTAGGGCAAATGTACCATTTAAAAGCTAAAAAGAAAATATGGTTTACACACAACTGGTACCACAAGTGGTAATCAGGATTTATACATTTGTAATTTTACAAGTATATAGTTAAATATATATATTCTTTCATAATCACTTTTACAGAACTGTAGGCTCTAATGTGTATACAGTGAAAACTCGGTTACAATATTTAAGAGGGTTTTTGGCAGAATCGAGTTAGATATCAATGGCTTCAAACTTCTGGCATCTGTATAAAATCTCTCTCCATTTATAGCCTGTACCTATATTCTGCAGTGCTGGTAAATGTGAATGCAATGGACATTTCTGAAAGTTTATTCTTCTTTACATTTTTTCACCAGCCTGATGTTATTCACAGGCTTATCAGTTCTATTATTATTAGAAAATAGGTTGTTTTTTCTTTCTTGAGGGCTCTTTTTATTCAAATTTGCAGAATTTGAAATTTGCTTTTGTAAAGCTGAATGACATTGGAGATTGTTTCACTTTAAGATTTAAATCTGTATGAGTTTTATGCAATTACAGTCATTTTGTACGTATAGTTAAAATGTGTTATTTGCAATTGCCTTCTTGCTTGCCTATACATTCTCACTAGCAACTAATGTATCAGAAAACCCAAAAGGATATAAAGGTTTTCAGTTTTTTTGCTAAATAAGCACTGTTCATTTTGATATGTTGCGTACATGTGCTTGTAACATCTTTATAAATTGTTTAACATTATTGTTTTGTTTGCCCGGTTATTTTCCGGCATTTAAATTATTTCATGACTCTGAAAAACTATTTTAGCTTGCATTTAATGATTTTCTCTGTGTAAAACGGTCAGTTTTGGCTATGCGTGAAATGGTCAATTGAATTATTTTATATAGGAATAATATCAAAAAAGTATGAAATGCTAAACTTAAAATAACAAATCTGTCATGCTGGAGAAACCAAAAATACCACAACCTGTCTGTTCCTTCTTATAGGATGTATGAAGTACTTTCTAAAGTAAAAACTGATTTAATGATTGCCAGTAATTTTGATATAGGCAATTCAATATACTTCAATCTTGCACCCACCTGTAGAGAGAATTCTTCTGAAGTCAGTGTAGTGACTCCATGTTTAATGAGATAAGCCTTATACTTTGTTAACACTATGCAGTAGCATAATAAACCCCATATTCTCTGCTGCACACCTCAGTAGGATTTGTAGGATCTAAAGTTAAACCTGCTTAAAGCTCAGGTAGACACCTTCCTAGCTATACTGCTAAAATGGGTTCCATGGGAGTGGGAAAAGATGCAAATATGTGCCTGCACATTAAAAAAAAGTTTAAGGTGTCTTTTCCATGCATAGCAAATAGTGCTAGGGTGATGTCTGGGTTAATTTGCTCATGAACACATCTCTCTACCTTAAAAAAAAAAAAAGGGGGAGGGGGGTGCAAAACAATATCTACATTAACAGTGATGCTCTGAAAGTATCTCTGTATAATCAGGATCAGTTTCTTGCATCTCTAGGGTTTTAGGTAATTTTTTCTTGGTTTGTAAGGAAAAAGATGCCATTTTAGCTGTCAGCTCTGTAAACTTATCCTAGAAACTGTGCATTATGTTTGTTCCTGGATATATTATTTTAACCTCATCAGTAACCTAACTGAACTAAATGGATCTATAATACCCAGTCCAGAATTCTTGCCCACGGCAAATGTTAAAAAACCACAAGTGTCACATCCCCAAAAATGACAGTTTAAAAAAAAAGTTAACTTCTTTTTGTTTCATTTTGGGTTAATGTTTTGGAGCCATTCACCACAAGTATAAGCACTGTAAACCCCCTTTTTTTTTAAATGAAAGTTGAAACTTTAAATCACGTGATTCCGTGAGCTTTAAGAGATTTGTAATAAAATTATGATACAGAATAGGCACTGAAGAATCTGTTTGGCTCGTATTTGAAAATTGCAAAGTGAATTTTTTTTTAGCTAGCCAAAAATGGACCTTACTTTCTGAGGGGGAAAAAAATTTTAAATGTTTTTTCATCTGCTTTCGCCAGGCTCCCTGATGAGCTAACTCCCTGGCATTTCTCAACATTTTACACAAAAAGGACATTTTAGAAGCAGGAGAATCAAAAATGGAACTTTCAAAAAAAGTGCTGGGGAGCCAACCAGCCATTGGGGATCACAAAAGTGGGGGAGAGGGAAGCAGGCTGCAGGAGCCCAGGCAATCCTGGGGAGCTGCACGGCCTCCCTGCCAGTTGATGGGCTGGCCTGCAAGTTGACAGGAAGCCAAACATGCACGATCACCAGCCAGCCTGCCTACCTGCCACTACAACTTTTGACAGAATTAACATGTTTCTCCAGAAAGTTGGTTTCTGTCAAAACACTCTTTTTCAATGGAAAGCTGTCCTGCTGGAAAATTTTCAACCAGCTCTAATAATAACTAGGCCTGTGCGAAGCAGCAAGTATTTGCTTAGGATGCAGATTCGGTTGATTCAGAGGGACGGTGATTCGATTCAGAGATTCAAATCACTGTTCCGATTCAATTTGGCCAAATTGGATCCAAAGATTCAGTGCCGCTTCAAAGATTTAGCCATAGACTAAACAGGCAGCAGTCCTCACCACGCTGGACACAGCTGCCTCCAGCTGGTAAGTCTGTTGTGGTGTGCGGATGGGGGAGAGAAGGCGTGTGGGGGAGGGAGGGATTGGGGCTGGGGCAAGCTGCCCAGCCAGGGCGGGGGGGGGTGCAATGCAGGTGCAGCTCACTCCGGGCAGAAGCAGGTAAGCAGCAGCAGGGCATAGCCCCTTCACCTAGTGCTGCTGGGCCCACATCCCACACCCTCCTGCCCCGGCTGGGCAAGTGGCAGCAGGGCATATCCTCCACTCCCAGCACTACCACACCCGCATCCTGCGCCCCCCACCTCCTGGCCTGGTTGGGCAGCCTCAGCCCCAATCCCTCCCCCACGCCCCATCCCTCCCTCCTCCAACCACCACAACAGACTTACCAGCTGGAGGCAGCTGTGTCCAGCATGGTGAGGACTGCTGCTTGTTTAGTCTATGGCCAAATTCGGATTCGGAGATTTGGCTGCCAAATCAGGCTGAATCTCCTCCAAATCAAATTGGCTACCAAAGCTTTGCATAGCCCTAATAATAACCCTGAAACCCCAGGATCCTACACTTAACAAGCCATTTTTCTGAACAGAACTTTAATCAAAGTTTGGTGTCAATCTAGTATTTGATAGACATTTGCCTAGATGACAAAACCATTATACATACAGTAATGAGATTGCATTTGGCAGCTTTTGCACAAGATACCGGGTGCTGAAGCAGAATGCTGCTGCTGCTTTGGTGTGGTATAATTTTAATGACACTGGTAAAGTTGATACATGCAATTTGAGGACTATCTCCCTCTCTCCCCTCCCCATTGTGTTCTTCTTTTCAATTCTTTTCTCAATATATACTGAGAAGAAGAGGGTTCATACTGAAGCTTGTATTTCTTTTCTTTTTCCTCTCATTTGCTCTTTTAAATAGTGAAATCATGCAATACAGAACAATGTATATAATATATACAATGGTAAAGTAAAAATCTTAGTAAAGAAAGATTTCAGTTACAGGGGTCAGCTTTTAGATGCATTCATTCATGTAAAGTAGTATCTTAATTCTTAAATAATCAGACTGATTTCACTGAAGTTATTCACTGTGGTAAGAATATTACAGTTTTGGCCCAAGTAATCTTAGAGGGGAAAAAGCTACAACAATAGATCATCTTACAATGTAGAACCTCAAATGAACAAGGCTAACAAAAGTCATCACTGGGGACCCTGGTTTTCTCAGAAAAAAATCCCAAATTCTCTGAAAACCTCCCAAATTCTCTGATTAAAAAAACCAAAATCCATGTTTTCCTGTGATTAAAATGAAACGCCACTATCTACATAGGTATCAGTTGAACACAATGTGTAATTGATATAGTTACAATTATAAACCAGTTTGGAAGCCTACCAGTGCCTCAATCATTATAATAAAATAAATTCTAAATACCTATATATTTTGGCGTTTGATTTTGTTTTATTCATCATGAAAAATCAGAGCTCCCCTTGCCCATTTCACTCACCGGGACACGGGTCCAGCTGTGGCTGTTTTCCCCGCTGTTTTGTGGCACTGAGCATTCCTAATATACCAGTGCCCTGTCCCTGCCTCTGCCAGCGCCCCTCACTCTTGACCCACATCCTCCAACCCCTCCCAGCCCTGCTGGTGCCCCTCATTCCCAACCCATAACCCCCTGCCCCTGCCAGTGCCCTTTACTCACGACCTGCTGCCCTCGGCCTCCAGGCCCCCCCGTGTGTGGGGCAGAGGGTGTGTGTGTGGTGGGATGGGGTATGTGGGCATAGGCAATGCCATAGGTGATTTGTTGGGAGGGCATGGTGGGGGCACATGTCCCCGCCAGATTTCACAGTGGGGCACTAGGCTGCAGCCTGGCTGAACAAGCATCAGGCAGGAGCCGCCTCCGCAGCCTGGTGAGTGGGACCCAGTGCAGGAGGGCAGAATGGGGCAGGGAGGCTCAGTGCTGCCACTGTCACCAGGAACATCGCACCACCATGGCCACCAAGGTCACCCACTTCTTGCTGCCGCAGTTGTGAGGCATAACGTGCTACCAATGCGGCACCTCACCTTGTCAGCCATGGTGGCAGTGTTCCCAGCAGTGGCAGAGGCACCACCAAGTCTCCACACCCTGCTCTGCCTGCCCATACCAGCCCCCTGCCACTGGACTGCAGAGGTGGCTCCTGTCTGGTGGTGATCCAGCCAGGCTGCAGCCCCATGACCCACCGGGTGCAGAAATCTGGGGGAGGCATGTGCCCTCCCATACCCCCGATGCATCACCTATGGGCCCAATCCCTCCCTGTGAGTGCACATAGTGACATGGAACCATCTGTCCCACTCCCCAGCCAGGCCCCGCAGCCACATGTTCCCACCTGCTCCAGCCCCAGCCCCAGCACAGGCCCCAGGCACCATGTACTGCCTCAGCTAGGCAGCACCCTCATCCATCAACTGCCAAACTTGCCCCACTCCATTCCTTACCATGTGGGCTCAGTGTGCCTCAATCTCCCCACAAGTTGTGCCTCCTATTGTGCCCTTCCATACATTACATATCCCCCCTTACCCCTTCACACATTGCCTATGCCCCACCTTCCCCCGTAGATTTACCTGCATAGACCATAGATTTAGCTGCAGGAGCTGCTCTCCACCATGCTGCCTGGCTGTATTGTCGGCCACATGTATGTGTGTGTGTGTGCAATGCATATGGCACCACCTGCCTCTGACTGCCCAACTCCACTCCCCCCAGCCCCAAGCAGCCCCTTGAAGGCTGAAACTGTGCCAGCCTCCAAGGGGAAACCCATGGCATCCCAGGTTTTCTCCTTTAAAGGAGAAAAAGCCACATTTTTTCTGTGGGAAATGAAAACCCAGATTTATGGTCACCACCAAGACATTTCAGTATGGATGCATAGTAACAAACAGGAAAAGACTGATGAGGTCATCATACACATAAGGGAAAACTATTGCAAAGGATCAGAGATGCAACAGCTATGATGTCTAGATTGCAGATACATTTGAAATGATGTATTCTGAACATCAAGTCAAGAGCTTATGTTTGATCTTGTATTTTGAGAGCAAAGTTTGAACAGTGAAAGAGAATGAAAAGTTGATGGCAACAAGGTTTAGAAGTATTTTGTTCTGGGTAAACTGAATGAAGAATACAATTCTGAAAAATTTGGCTAACCTGTCTTTTAATTTACCTTCAGTGACCTTTTGAACACTAACACAGCACTTTCTGTACAGAATGCGGAAGATGCAGACAAGTCCCTGCGGGATTTCTAACTTACCAAACCCCTGAGGGATTCAGCTTGTAAAACAGGATCTGCTACCTGTTGAAAAGCGGAAGAAGAGTTGCAGAGGTGTTCCCTAGAACAGCTACTACAGTTGCACTGCAACAGCAAGAGCTTTTTTCAGAGAAAGTTTACTGTCCTAAAATAGAAAGGCAGTGATTTCAGAAAAGATGCAGCTAAAAATATAGCTACTGAGAGGATGATTTATCACTGTCTTTAACATGTCAAATAAAAACTTAAATGAGAAAGTACAGAATGAACTGTGGAGAACTTCATGCCAAGATTTAATCTAATAAAGATCTTGGCAAGCATATCCATCTGATTTTAAAAACACATGAGGGTCCCGTCCCTGCCCCCCCACCCCCCACTTCTCCTTTTAAAACACTGCTGAAAATGCACTGATACACAAACAGCAGATCCCATTCCCCTTTAAACTATGTAAAAGTTACCTTCTACTTTCCATGTTCACACAACACGCCCCATTGACATCAATGGGATGCTTTGTCTGTGTTGCAGTAAGGAGGATTGGTCTCTAAAATTTCAGTGCTTTATTGCAGGGATATAGCTTGTAGCCATGTTGGTCTACAAAGCAGAAGCAGACAAAACTCTTATGCTAGAGTTGATATCTTTGATTAGATCAACTAAATAGTAGCAAAATAAATTCTTTCTTTGCAAGCTTGCAGGTTCAAACACCCTTCATCAGGCAGAGGAGAGTTCAAAGACTGTAAAAGTTCTCCCAGGTAGAAAAGTAACTTCATCTCGCACAGGGGAGGTAAAGGATGGTGTGGTTCCCCTGGGTTTCAAAGTCCATTTGTGTAAAAGTTGTTTGTGAATATGCAGATTAAGCAGAGGCCAAGCTTCAGCAGGTTTCTTCCCTGAAAGTCACAGACATCAGGCAGGGAGTTGAATTTTGGTTTTTTTGCTGTTTAGCAATGACGTTTATGTCCCCGAACAGCTAATTATGATATCTTCCATGTTTTTCATCAACACAGCTACAAGCTAAATCCCTGCAACATGGAAGATATCATAATATTCTAATCCTAGTTACTCGAATAAAGCCAAAGTAAATCAATGAGAACATCATATGGCCATGGTATGTATGCCGAAGGCTGCATTTGCCATGTCTCCTTATGTGGACATTTCCCAACAAGTCAACAGCACACTTCTTTCGTAGTGACAATTTAAGGCCATTGTGATTTTTTTCAGAGCTTTTACTGCTATTGACTTGGGCCAGGTACAGACATAAAACTTTTACCAGTAAAAGTGATCGGAAACGGGTCTATAACTGTAATAGAACAGAAGTTTGGCATGCAAAACTGGTCTGTATCTGTAACAAAACAGAAGTCTGGCACACATCGACTGGTATAAAAATGGTGGAACGCAGTCTAAGATTTGCCCCCCCAGGCGAATGTATGTTCTGTTTGGTACCAATCTGAACTACACAGATTACAGAAAACTGCATAATTTAGATCAATTCTGCCTTGTGCTTTTTGAAAGCCTCTACCTAGCCTTAAACATCAACTCTGTTACAGAACTATGGCTATACACCAGCCAAAATTGTTAATCTATTTTAAATAATTATGTAACTAATAATAACTTCAATAATTGTGAAACTAATAACTAATTGGGTAGCTATTGGCCACCAGTGTTGAATGCTACAGAAATAAAAATGTATTAAAGTTAAAGGTGTATGGTCAGGTGCTTTAGGATCCACATTTGGGTTCATTACAATAGTTTTACATGAAATATTAGAAATGTTTCCATAAATCAAAACAAATCTATTCCTGACTACAAAAAATATGAATCAAGGTGTACTCCTGCAAACCAAGTACCTTGATCTAGTAAGTGAGCACACGAAAGTAGTAGCAAGTAGATTTTTCACTGATTAAACGTTGTTATAAACACAAGAAAAAGTAAACAGTCCAAACAAGGAAAAATAAACATGACTTTTAGAGTTCTTCTCTTTTAATGATAGTCCTGAAGTTAACTAATGCCATGAGAAATGTTTTATCTGACATACAGTTTCTACCTAGTTGGTCTTTAAAAATAAATCCAAATCTATACTTGCTAAACGAACAAAATCAATGCATTAAAATTGCTGGGTACATACTATTTATCCATGTTTGAGCTACACAAATAGGTCAGAGCACTGTATCTTGACACTTGTTCAGGTGGGATTTTCATTTCTATATTCTTTCTCCCTCCCATTTTCCTGATATTTAACTGACCGTTGCCACCCAAGTGTTCAGTTTGTCAAAATGAAGCCTTTCCAACTAAACTGCCAGTTTTTGAAGGATGTCTTTCCACTGTACTTGCCAAGTTCAGTGCAGTGAGTGATTGCATGAGCATTCCCATAGCATCCATACATTTGCCAGGTGATGCTAAACAAAGAGTATATTAGCTTTCTTCTTTTCTGCTTAGCACCAAAACCTTAAGTTTTGTTTGTTTGTTTGTTTGTTTTGGGGTTTTTTTGCTTCTACGATCCAGGGACTGTGAAAACATACTTTGCATTTTCACATAAATGATAAAACACACAAAATGAGTAAAATCTTTTTCCCATTATCTTTTTCCCCCCACTGCTCTTTACTTCTCCATTAAATTGTATCAGCCAGAAACTAAAGCAGACTTACCCAGTTAGTAGATCTCTCCATCCTGTGGCTGGATTCAGACTGTTTTCATGCTATGTTTTACTGAAGCCACAACTGGAATATGGCTCTTCATGGCAGTCACTGTACCGGATGAGAGAAAAGGTAGCTAAGAGTCTCAGTTGCCTTGGAAGTTGTTCTTGAAATATATTACGCATTGCACCATATGGCAGAAAGTTCAAAGCAAAAAGGAAGGAGACTATTTTGGCCAAAATTGCTTGCTAAAGGGAAGAAAAATGGATACATTTTCTTAGAAGGCGAATACATAAGGTGAGATTTTGAAAGAAAGCAACCAGCAGTTCCGAATTTCCTAGGACTATCCCACATTTCAAGTCTGAATCCCCATATCCCCAAAGAGTTCCTGAAACCATAATTTTGCACAGAATTTAGAACAGTGCTCCCTAATTTGCCAAAATACTGAGCTTTCTCATAGCACCAAGGAATGTCTGGGTCATCTGCTAACAGGGCACAATACATTACCTGGTGCTGCATGATCTGGGTATATTGTGTCCAGTCTTAGCCAGTCTAGCCAGTTGTAGCACCTAAACCAGAGATAATATAGTTGCATTTGTGTAGCACTGTGCCTGGGCAAATCAGCTTTGCCTTTTCATAGCTTCATAGATTGTAGAGTCGGAAGGGACCACAATGGATCATTGTGTCTGACCCCCTGCCCCTGGCAGGAAAGAGGACCGAGGTCAGATGACCCTAGCCAGGTGACTGTCAAGCCTCCTCTTGAAGACCTCCAAGTTAGGTGATAGCACCACCTCTTTTGCAAGCCCATTCTAGATTCTGGCCACCCTTACTGTAAAAAATGTCCTCCTAATGTCTAACCTAAATCTACTCTTCACCAGTTTACACGCATTATTCCTAGTTGCTCCCTGGGGTGCTCTGGTAAATAGCACATCACCAATTCCCTGCTGTCCTCCCTTGATAAACTTATAGATGGCTACAAGGTCTCCCTTCAGATGTCTCTTGTGAAGGCTGAAGAGATCCAGATCTTTCAACCTCCCCTTGTAGGGTCTTTCACGGAGGCCACTAATCATGTGAGTGGCCCTCCTCTGAACCCTCTCCAGATTCTCCACATCCCTCTTGAAGTGCAGTGCCCAAAACTTGACACAGTACTCCAACTGTGGCCTGACCAATGCCGGAAAAAAGGGGAGCATCACCTCCCTCCATCTGTTGGTCATGCATCTGCTAATACACAACAAAGTGCGATTGGCCTTGTTGATGGCCTCATTACACTGCCGGCTCATGTTCATCTTGGAGTCAACTATGACTCCAAGATCTCTCTCAGCCTCTGAGCTGCTGAGGAGGTCATCCCCCAACCTGTAGGTGTGCTGGGGATTCCTCCTTCCTAGGTGAAGTACCTTACATTTATCTTTGTTGAATTGCATCCTATTTCATTCCGCCCATTGATCCAACCCGTCCAGGTCGGCCTGTATCTGCTCCCTGTCCTCCAGTGTGTTAACTTTGCCCCATAATTTGGTATCATCTGCGAACTTGGAGAGGGTGCTCTCCAAAATCATCAAAATTAGGGATCATCCAAATCGCTGATGAAGATATTAAATAACACCGGTCCAAGGACTGAATGCTGCAGGACCCCACTGCCCACCTCCTTCCAGGCCGAGAACGACCCATCCACCACCACTCTCCAGGTACGATCCCTAAGCCAGTTAGCCACCCACCTGACTCTGTAGGCATCCACTCCACAGCCCGTTAGCTTCCCTATGAGAATAGGATGTGCAACTGTGTCGAAGGCCTTCCTAAAATCCAGGTAGATGACATTGGCCTCCACTCCTGTGTCAAGGCAGTGTGTGACCTGTTCATAAAAGGCTATAAGGTTTGTCAGACAGGATCTACCTGTGACGAACTCATGCTGGTTTCCTTTCAACATCATTTCCCCTGCTGGGCCCTCATAAATGTGCTCTTTCAGCTGGGATAATTAGTTCCTTTACAGCTTGTGGCAAGACTGAGGTAGCAAAGAAAGAAGAGCAAGGATGAGGTGCTTGCAGCCATGGTATCCACATCTAAAAGGACAGCAGATGCTACAGAAGGGTGACAAGCACCAGTGAAGCTTCATCCTGAGTGGCTGTCTTGACCTGGTCAGAAAGGGATTATCTCCGAACAAGAATGCAGCTACCTTCCAAGCAAGCTGGATGCTGAGGCTACCAAGGCTGAGGGCAAAGCAAGGCAGACAATGGAAATACTAATGGAGGCTAATGGAGAACCACGTGGAGAGGAAATTGCTGCAGTGCCTCATAGCCATCCTCAACTAGCAGACAAATGGCATCTAATACTCTATTTTTCTCCCTATGCCTCTCCTTTCCCTTTCAGCAACCAGCCAAAATGATCAATACCCACTACTGTGTCCTGAGGCACTCAAACACACAATCCACTGATACAACAGCTCCTTAGCCAATAGTTGAACAGTGCATGCCTGTAGGCATGGTAGATATGCAACTTTATAAATAACTAAATTATATATAAAATAGTTTTATGTCTGTCATTTTATGTCTGTCAACTGTCCAGAATAGGGCTTCCTGGGCCAAGGGAGGAATAGATAGGCCAGGTCCCCAAGTAGCAAGGAGGGACTATTATTCCTTTTAGAAATATGTTGAAAAAAACCAAGAGCAAATGCTGTTCAGTAACTTCCTGACAATCCCATGATTAGAGGAAGCACAAGCTAGTAGTCTTGGAAGCAAATATCCATTAGGTTCTGCAATTTCCACCACTGAAGACTCCAAATAATCATGACCAAAATAAACATTAGGATCCTTGTGCCCCAACCCAATATATGGCAATTGCATCAGTTTCTATGAAATGTGGAACAGTTTAGCTGGGTGGGTGCCAAACATTTGTATACTGCGGACATGGTACAGATTAAAAGCTCTTTCAGTTGCACTTTTATTTGAAGCATTTTAAATGTAAATCTTGTCTGTACCCTAAGGCAGCCATACTAACTGGAATTACTGTAGGCTTCTGGTACCTATAGTACAAAACGGTGTCCCAGATTTGCTTCCTAAAAACTGGTTGTTTTAATAGAACATGTTCCACCTGGTTTATTTACAGCTAGTATCATTATGATTCAAACAAAATACAAAAAAAAATGTTTTTGTGCTATGGTAACATTACAGGAAGTTCTCAGTGACTCAGACACAAAATCTGCACATTGTAGCTTTTTACAGTGGATGAAGAAAGTACTTATGTCAGTACCACTTAAGAAATGTTTTTTCAATATTTTAATGTTTCTTTTCTCTAGAATATTTTCATTAAAGCTTTGAACAGACACAGAAATTTTCATTTAAGAAAAGGAAAGCAGTGTAATAGTATTGTTTTACAATATCTCTTGGAGGAAGATAAATATAATTTGTTCTTATTTTAAAGTAATTAAAGTAATTAGAGATGTAATTAAAATGTAGAGATTAAAGGACTTTCTTTTTTCTTTTCTTTTTTTAAAGCTACCCTCCCTTTTGAGTATTACTTGGATGTCTTGACTTTGAAGTCAGGTATATAAATACCTCTGTCATGAAGTATACCCACAGATTTACAGTAGACACAAAAAATACTGTCATGAGAAAGTTCTGATCCAAAGGCTATTGGAGTCAAAACTTCAGTAGAATTATTATATCCAGGGTCATGTAGCATCAGTCCCTGGAATCAACACCAAGAATCCTGATGGTTAATTCTTTCTTCAAATCACAAACAACACAATTTTCTTCATCTCACTTACATATTAACTGCCCAGGACCCTGATATGATCTAAAATCTACACATTACCTTTGTGTTCCTGTTATGGGTATGAAGGACTACAGCAAAACTATGGCCAGTTACATTTTACTGAATAATGCCTAGTATTCACTTTGCCTCTACATGTGATCCTTCTTAGAGTTTGTCTTCACTGGGAAAGTTACCAGAATAATTATACAGGTTTAGTTTAACTATTATAGTTTTATACCAATGTAACTCATCATGTGAATACTTTGCGGCACATATTGCCTTTTCTTGATTTAGGTTGTTCCTCTGGAATAGTGTAAAGTAATTGGGATAAAGAAACTCATATATGGAGGGGTTATACCTCTATATCTGTTGCTGTATACTACCCTGTATAGGCAAGCCTTTAATGGGCTTCATTCTGTAAGGTACTCAGCACACAGCCACTGAGCCAACGAAAAATGGGCTTATCTTTAAATCTTAGCATCATCACTTAAGGGTGGTATTAAAGCACTTAAGTATGTTTGCTAGATCAGGAGCTAAATGTTCAGCAGTAATGATCCCAGTTTGAGCAAAAGAAACATTGGTGCTATAATACTTCCTGAGCCACTGTAATAGTTCCTGAGAAATACATTCATCTGCACATACATCACAATTCTATCCACATTCTTAGCAATACTGGTGTAAAACTATTTAAATCACACCCTGCAGCTTTACTGATGAGATAAAGTATATTAGGATTACAGCCCAACTCCTGTCTAAATTGCATCACAAAATTACAGTCAATCCATATTTCTTTCTCTTTTTTACTAAATATAATTCCATGATATTAACTGAAGATAGAATGCTACTTGCAGATTTAGCTCTCTCAATCCTCTTCAGATTACAATTAACTAGGAAATAACCCATGATATTTATATCCTATGTCCCCTTTCAGGGTGACTTCAATAAGATTTCTTCCAGAAGTAGAGTTGCTCATGGGAATAAGTGCTTGCAAGATCATGGCATTAATTTTCCAGTACTGCTTGCAGAATAGGTCCTGATGGCATTGAAAATAAAACTGCAGGACTCTTCCTAATTTTGTGATCAAAAAGGAATCTCTGTATGTATAATCCAACATCCTGTGCAGAAGGGCATCACCCAGCTCTTGGTCCTCTGCTCCTCAAATACCACAGTACTTTGCAAAGTCTGTAATTTATATAGAAAAAGGAGTAGTAGTCTGTTTCAGACTGTAAATGCATGAAGGGCAATGACAGAGGTGGACACAAATTCTTTTCCCTTTTGGACTTCTCAAGCTTAAGCTAAAAAAACTACATTGCCAACCAAGGCTGTATTATTTTTTCTGCAAAGCTCTTTCTGCTCCTCACGGACAGATGTCCCTAGGCAGAAGTCTCCAAAGCAACGTTGCTAGAGAGCTGGAGGCCAGGGACAACAGGGAGGCACAGAGTTTTCATGCTGACAGCCTGGTCTCAGGCCGGGTCCAGAAGAGAGCAACTGTGCAGTATGTGGTGCCGCAAACCTGCCTACAGCACCACACACCGCCTATTCAGGCATTTCCTGCGCTGCTACCTTGCAGCATGGAAGTTTGTTTGAGCCTGGGAGATTCCAGGGTCAAACAAATCCACATGGAAAAAAAGTGGGGTAGCACACATGGCAGTAGCATGTGCCATTAAAACCGGACCTTGGCCTGCTGGACACAGTTGCCAGCTCCAGCCTCTCCTACCCGACCTGGGGTGACCTGCCATGCCCCAGGTGTTCCCAGGGACAAGTAGCAGCAGCACAGTATGTGCCATTGCTGCTTGTCCCCAGGGAACCAAACATCCGTGTTTGTCTGGATGTGGCCTCAGAGGCTTTCAAAACTTTTGGACATTTTATAGTGTGGGTGGAGGGAATCTCCCAGAGACTTCCAAACCTGGAAGGAGGCTCTTTAAATTGGAATGCAAAAGTAAAAAACCACCATTGAAGGTGTGTGGGAGTGGGTGTAGGGTACCACAGCTGGGTAGGTGGTATGTGCACTGGTGCACTTGCACCTCCCTTTGATTCCTGGCCCACTCAAAGTTCAAAACCAACTGCTTGGCTGTGGCAGCAACATTTCTTGTCAGACAGTGCTGAGGGAGTCAACTGATGTCATTACTCATTACAGGCAGCCCTCGCACTTACAGTGGGTTTCGTTCCTGGAAAAGGTGCTGTAAGTGGAAACGATGTAAGTCAAATCTGATTTTCCCATAGAAACAATGTTATAATAGGGGGTTATGTTCCTGACCAAGGGCCTGATGCCCAACTTTTTACAGAAATGACAATAAACACCGTATTTTAATCAACTATTTAGTCAACTATAAATGATATACACTGTACTGTACAAAGCTTTCTAAAGTGTACTGTACATAAATCGATTAAACAGGGCAATACAGTAACTAATCACATCACATTTTATTTAATCAGGTGAAGGACCACTTTTATCAGGGTCACGGAATTCAGAAGAGCTACTTTGGGGAGATTTTGGGGAGACCTAGGGCCACTTGATGGTTTTTTGAGAAACTGATCCAGGGATGTGTTTTGCTCATGGTAAATTTCCCTGTAGTGCTGTAAGTGCAGGGATCCAGCGCCATAAGTAATAATATGGGTGTAAATGGCCGAGCGCCGTTAAGTGCGAATCGCCTTAAGTCAAAACACTGTAAACTGAGGACTGCCTGCATAACCTACCCCATCCCTTCTAAACTTTTCATTCCACACGTGTTAATGACCCTCTTCTTTTTAATGGTCTTGATGTTCCACCAATCAAGCTCCACTTTGTTCTGCCATTCTGCTGTCTGTCCCCTGCGCCTGGTAACCAAGCCCATTACACAGCCCTGCAGACTGGTTAACTCATTCCAATGAAGTTATATTGGTTTTTGCTCACATCGTAAACAGAAAGTGCAGCTCGAGGCCCCTGACCTATGAGGAAAGCATCTAGTTTATTTTTAACTGGAAAAAAGCAGGTGATATTTTATACGTGACGATGCACGCCACCATCTGCACCCCCCTTTCAAAATCTTAGATCTGTCCTCACGTGTGCGTGTGTGTGTGTGCGCATGCTCATGCACGCTTACTCTTTTATACCCTCCAGCTATGGATCACGACTGATCTTTTTCCATTTCAGTCATGGTTTTTGTACAAGGTCGTGCCAACCACGTTAGAAGACACGTTGGCATCCTGCTTCTTCCAAGCCGAACCCATGCCACGGCTGGCTGGAGAAGGTGGAGGAAGCCATTCATTTGGAAAGCCTGTCAACCCTTTCTTTCCTTGTCTCTCTGCGGGGCCCGCGGCGCCGTGCCCTGCCCTGCCCTGCCCTGCCGGCCGC
>NW_005841944.1:1473203-1476771 GCF_000455745.1 Alligator sinensis | reverse complement strand
CGCTGTTTGGGCTGCTGCAGGCTGGGGCCGTTCCTGTGTTTAAACCCCGGGTGACTTTCAGGAGCCGGTGCCTGTCCCGTGGAGGTGGACGTTTCACCTGTCACCTCGGCTCCTGGCTCCGGGGCCCGGGGGAGAGCGCGCCCCCGTGCCACTTGTGGGACACTTCCAGTCCAGACTGGGTGGGTGGGCGGGCGGAGGAGTTGAAGGGGTAGCGACCCAGGAGCCCCTAGGACTTTGGTCCAAACCTGGTTATGTTTGGTGTCTCTGCGTTTTCTCAGTAAAACAGAAACGATAGTGACAAGTGCTCCTCCAGGTTTGTATTTCTGGGCCGAGCCCCTTCTCTGGAAGTGGAAACCATTAGGGTCTTTGGCAAAAGTTTTCTGCATCGTTGGTGGTGCTGTACTTTAATTTATTTCTGGAAGTAAAAACAAAATGCTACGGCACCTTTTAAACCGAACAGATCAAGCTTTGGCTTCACAAGTTTTTCCCTACGGGTAAACTTACTCCAGCGATTGTCAGCAAGGGGCCGCTGCGCCTGGGGTGCTGTGAGATCCTTCTGCGGGTGCCGGACAATATTAGCACCACTAGGTTTGCAAACACCCACATGTGATTCACAAGATAAAGCCAGAGATTTTAAGTAGGAGTCCATAGTGTTAAAAAACATCTGACTTTTTGTAGCCTTTCTGAGTTCTTTGCAACAGAAGAATTGTTCTGTTGTTTTTTTGTAGTCAAAACATGAGGGAAGCTGAGAGCTGGCATTTTCCTAGGGGTGCCCTTGAGTCTAACTATGTTGAGACCCACTGGCTTACACCCATGACAATAAAAGAAGATGTATGTGCATGCTTCTGGCTCCATCCACCTGGATCCTATTCCAGCACCAGAGCCTTTAAGGCTCACTAGGGCTCTGATTCTGCCAAGACCTGGTTTGTACATGTGCGTAAGTTTAAGTCCCATTTGTTCCTATTTTGTGTGCATGTTTCAGGCTGAAGAGAAGATAACTCCAGAACCCAAGATTAAGAAGCTGGAACCGGTGCTTTTGCCAGGTACAAAATAGAAGCGATATCTAGATAAAGTTATTTTTAAGGCTTCCACTTATACTAGTCATGTTAGTAACAGAGATGCAAGTTGTAATCTGTTTTGTTACTATTAATTAATACGTTTTATTCCATTCCTTAGTATGAAAGAAGTGAAAGGAAATAAAGTTGTAATTCAGGAAGAAAATCTAGTTTGTGCTGTTGGAAGAAAGCTTTTCTAATTTTCTTTAGCTCTTAAAACTAACTGAACATAGTAGGTGGGGTGTTGTCCTAGCAGTGATGGTTCAGGAAATGTCTGAGAGGCAAGAATGTTTTGTGGCATCTTTTATTGAACCAATTTATAGTGAGGAGAGGAGTTGGACAAACTTCTGGACATCAGGCCTGCACCTGCATCTCTGTCAAACTTGACAAAGGACGCTCCAATCCTTGCCAAACTAGGCATAGGCAGGCATGCATTCTACATATTCATGATAAATTGTAGTTTGATATTTACTTGAGTACCTGTAATCTGGTAGCTTTGGTGACATGGTTTAGGCTTCTGTCACTTTGGATCACTGGACTGCAACCCTGGTTCTGCAGTTAGATTCACATGAGCATACGAAGCTTTGCCCTTGTGGCCTAGGTTAGTTTAAAAGAAATGGTTGTACAGTGTACGCATTGATTACAAATACCTATTTTGTGCACCATTAAGTTATAAGATTTTAAGTACTCTATTAAATACCCATTTTTTTGGAATTGATGAGGCATTTTTGAAATATGAATGCAGGACATTATTTCAAATGTGTTAGAAGAAATAGTGTGGGGTTAATTCTTTAAAATCCATAATTTAGAACAGAATTTGTGAAGTTTGACTCTTGTCCTATCTCTTTCTATTAAGAAATAAAACTTCTTGGTTATGTGATAGGCATGTGGATTGTAAGACCTTGTTCTGGAACTAAAATTTCATTATGTTACTGCAGATGTACCTTGAATCACAAACAATTACTTAGAACAATATGGTTGCCATAGTTGGACATGTTGCTTGTTTGCTTTGGCTGAAGGAAGTTTTCACTGAAGAAAGACCTAAGTAACTTATTTTTCCATTACCTGTGCTTCTTGTATAACCAAATTGTTGCTTATTCTGGTTGGAAGGGGAATAAATATACTACTATTGCATAATCAGCCGTTTAAGTTGACTTGGATATTACAAGTCTCTAAGTGAATAGCAGGATTAATAAGTAACGGTTCGCTATGTGTGTGGTAAATAAAAAGTTAATTATTCCACCCACTACCTGGCATTTGAGTGCTGTTGGTCCAGCAAGCCTAAGCACTGAATGTTCTGGTGCACTGTAAGTTTAGGCTGCTGAAAGGCTTCTCCTTTCCAATGAGAGAGTCTGATCAGAGATCATGATCTCATTTTTACCTGAATGAGTAAATGTTGATTGACTGCATTTCTTTGCAAAATAAAGTAATATGATATTTTATTCTGGGGGGTTTAGAACCATATTTTTTATATATTGTAAAAGGTTTTGGTATTTCTTTAGCTATAGAAAATACTTTACAACTTCAGTTTACCATTTGACATATTACATGTATGCCCCAAAACAGGACAGATCATTTGCCCTTCCACAATAGGAAATTGGCCTTTGGATACCCCTAATTGCTGAGAATTTTGACTACTCATTCCCTTTACCTCCTATTCCTTTTTTCTGGCTTAAGAGCATTTGTTAGGGATCTTTCTTCTGTGTTGTTCAGAGTAGTCTATAATGAATCTAAGGAGCAAATTCCATTATGAGTTAATCTCAAACTAATGCCCCAGGTTGATGTGAGGGCAGAAGTTTAATGTTGTGATAAAAACTGGCCTGGAATTCAGAAGATCTTGTTTTGTTTTTTGTATTAACTGCCTTAATCTCCGTACACCGAGTTCCAATCTATGCACCAGAGTGAGTATTTCAAAACTTTATCTGGTAAATTAAGTGATTTAAATAAGACTATTCCTGCTTAAAATAAAGCACGTGCTTAAGTGGATTTGGATTTTTGGATTCCATGGTCAATTAGTACAGTAGAAAAGTATGCACATGAGTGCACATGGACTCCCTTTGCGCTGCTGGAGGTACTAAGTTTTGGATCTGACACAAAACCAAGTTTCTGGCCAAGCTCCAACTTCTTTAATTACATTGTGTTAGGCTTCCACTCCCCTGGCAATTATAACTGATATGGTACTCCTAATTTCCTGTCCTTAATTGTTGTGTAATCTTGATTATGCTGTCCAGAAAGAAAACAAATCTTAGCTTAATGGAGCTAAAACTCTGCGGTATAAGGTTGATTCTTTGTGTGTACATACTGTTTTTGAATCCATTAGAATGCACCTATGATTGCAAGTAGTTTTGTCAGAACTACAAAACATTGTTTAATTTATAGGTAAGGCAGTTTTGTGAGAGGTGTAATCAAAAACTAGGATCCGGAGCTAGAGGTCTAGTGAAGTACTTGCCAGACCGTGTGTGTGAGCGCACGTGTACACATGTTGGGTGGGGTGAGAGCATTGGAAAGAGGGT
>NW_005841944.1:1444806-1473172 GCF_000455745.1 Alligator sinensis | reverse complement strand
AGTGTGCCATAGCATCATTGCCAACCCCAGGCATTTAGAGACATGAGTCAGGTCCCTAAAATCACAAGGGATTTTAATAGAAATAAAATAAATATTGAGAGCAAAATATTTTTGCTTGTGGTTTGAACCATTAGGTTTTATATTTTAAAACTATTCTATGCCGCAGAGGCTTACCTCTTGGTTTTCAAATGAAAGCTCAGATTCTCATGTAATTGCATGACTCTGGGAGGGTGTGTCTTTTAGAAATGCAGCAAACGGTATGAGCCTTACAGGAAAACCATGAGTGTTGGCAACATTGGGCCGTTTGTAGTAGAATTGGACAGTGAGAAATGAATAATTTTATGTAGTCACAAAGTATTTTCATTCTCAAATATTGTCTAGTTTTAAAACAGATTTCTCTTCTATGTAAATATTTTTCCAGTCCTTTCCCTGGTGGAGAATGAGGCTGGCTTTAGTGACACAGTTTATTTGTCTTTCCTTTATTAGTTTGTTGATCTACACAGATTGCATTGTAAACCTATTTCTAATAGGCAAACTAGAGAAAGGGTGAGTAGTCTGGCAGACAACCCACCAGAGTGACATGCCTGGTTAATAGGAAACTGAATTGTTTTCCTTTTGGGGAGTGAGTGAATCTGTAGTTATGACTAACGAGTGAACAATGTGCATTAAAATTAAAGTTGTATACATGTTTCCTGAGCGTAAGCAATCACTTCACAACTTCAGGGAATCCATTATAGTAACTGTTGTTCCATAGAAAGTTCCGTAGTGTTTAAGATCCCACCTTAACTTTTTAAAAATTTGTATAATGTGCAGAGTGCCCTGTATTATATTTCAGTTCTTCCAGTGCTTCTTGGTGAATTCCTGTTCTGTGCAAAACCTGCTTGTACAGACCACCAAAGCATGTTGATTGACTGCAAAGCATCAATCAGTCTTTTGCTGAGTTACCTCAGAGAAACTGTAAAGCAAAGGGAACAAATGTGACCAGAACCATTCTTTCCTCTCCTGTGTTCAGCTTTTGTTTGAAGTGTGTATTTTGGGACAACATTTAGCCACAGTATAGCTGTAAAAGTTAATGGAAGCCTATGTTCTCTTGTTGTTCCAGTAAGATGTTTATATAGCACTATCACGTACTTTTCATTTGCACATCTCAAAATACTTTACAAAATACAGTAAGATTCATTTTTTTCCAATCTTTCAAAGAGGGGCTGGCAGAAAGCAGATTAAACTAGATGCTTAGCTCTTTGAGGAGCTCTGCTGATAGAACTAGTCAAAACTTTGCCTTAAGACTCTTAGAAATTGGGTTGACTATAAAACTCAAATGTTTTTGCAGAAAGTGTCAGTCATTCACAGAGAACAGAAGGATGGTTTTGCCAGGGGTACGTGCTAAGGACTCTTTAAGATATCTCTTGTGCCTAGTTCCTAGAGTGAGCTGGTGGGGCTTGTTTCTCAGCTGTAGTCTAGATTTGGCAAGAAGGCAGTACAGATATAGCTTTAAAACCATAGAGGCCCAGTGTGTGTGAAACTAAATGCATTAATGTAAATTTATGCACCAAATTATATCACTTTCTAATTGTTTTAAACTCTGACTGTGTGATTTAAATAGCTGTTATCTGAAAAAATATTTAAAGAAACCTGTGTAAGGAAATTGAGTTCTTTAGCTGGAAAGGAAGTTGGCATGTCATATAATTAGAAAGGGTGGGGAGGAGGAACAATACTTGTGACCAAAGTAACCCCAAAACACTACTTCTAACCACTAAGAACCACATTCTTTGTATTGTAGTAAAAATTGTTTTCCCTGTATTCAAAAGGAACAAGAACATTTTTTCACTTACATAAATATAGCATCTCTAGCTCCTTTAAAATACCATTTTGTAAAGTAAACAGGTAACTCAAATAGCGTTTTAATTGCAGGTTCTTAGTAGTTGATCTGCTATAAAGATACCAAAGTAAAACAAATTAGATTGAATTTTAATTTTTTGAGGGGCAGCAGGGGGAGCTGAGTTGGGGGTGGCAGGTGCTAGAGGAGGCTGGTACCACTGGGAGAGGACAGGTGATAGGGCCAGGCAGGAGCATGGGCAAGTGGCAGGGGGACCAAGCAGGAGGTGGTGCAAGTGGGGCGGGCAAGGGATTCAGGTACCATAGGGGCAGGTGTGGGGTGCACAGGCATGGTGTGTGGGGGTGGCAGGCAGCTGGGGCAGGAGGGTGTCGGGGAGAGAGTTGGGGGGGCACACAGCAGAGTAGTTGAGTGTCTCTGTTTTGTGGTTGAGGGAGGATTAATATAAGGTGACCTTTCAAACTAGATTCTAGACATGGAAAAATTAGAACAAATATATACATATTCCATGTCTAGAATCTAACTATTGTGGGTTATCTTAAATTCAGAGTAGTCTGAGACTCCAGTAAATATAGTCGTTGTGGGAAGGTTGGGAGCTTGTGGTGGTTCAGGAAGTGTACAAGGGGCAAGAATTTTTTGTGGCATCTCTTATTGGACAACAGTATAGCTGGGTGAGCTTTTGAGCATCAAGTGCCCTTCCTGTGGTCCTAGTTATGGTAATAGTTCTGGTTAGATAACTGCCACAGTATGAGGGGACAGGGGAGTGTGCAGTTATGACTTTTGGACTCCTCTGCACTATATTTTTATAGCCTCAACTTGGAAATGGAGAAACCAATAGCAAAATTCCCATTTCCTTCAATGGTGTAGTATTTGACCCTCAGGGAGTCTGTAGTTGTACTGGTGTTGATTCCCATAAGCCAGAGGTGCTCAGCCTTTTTCCCCAGCAGGCCAGATGGGCAGTGTCTGATCCATCCATGGGCCAGATGATGTTTCTGATCCAGAGCCCAGGGCTGGCTCAGCAGCCACCACCCAGCCATGCGGTGGGGGAGGGGGCAGTCCAGCCTGAGCCTGGTCCTCCAGGGGTGGAAGAGGGCTTTACCCACTCAAGGGCTGGGGATTGTGGGAGCGGAAGGAATATGACCCAGTCCTGTAGCGGGGAGGAAGGGGCATGACCCAGCCCCATGGAGGGAAAATGGGACATGGCTTGGCCCTGTGAGATGAAAGGGGCATTGCCTGGCCTCATCCCAGCCCTGTGATCCTGCCTCGCGGAAGGGATAGGGGCTATGGCCCAGTGCCAGCCCAGATTTCCTGACCTGTGGGGAGACCTGTGGACCAGACGAAAAGTCTCTGAAGGCTAGAACTCGAGCAACCCTACCATAGCCTTACAGTATTCGTATATAGTATTTTTGATATGTGGTTTCTGATTAAGTGTTGTACTATATTTCTGAACATAACTGGCTGTTGTTTACCATATCACTGGAAGTGAGCTAGCCTGTGCTGTCTTAGATCTCTACATGACTTCATTGTACCATCTGAAGCCACCCAAAACCTTTCGCCCTATAGCACTGGAAGCTAAAGCAATGTAGTGTCATCTCTTTTAGAAGGCACATCCTGGCATGCATGTGCACCTACTGTAGGGCAAAGGATCTGGGCTGCAGAGTTCACACAACTAAGGGAAATGCAGTGTTCTGTGTATAGACAGAACTGTGGTGTCTGTAACAGTGTTCTGCTTCTTGAATAGGCAGAATCTTCTCTTAAGAAAGCTGTTTATGTAAAGTTTTGCAAAACAAAAATTTTATGATAACAAGGGTCTGATTCTGATCTCACCTCACCCATGTTTTACAGTACACTTTGTGTAAAACTGGCAAGTATCTGATCAAGCCCTAAAGACCACAGAAGGCTTCTTAGCAGAATCGCCTTTTTTTTTTTTTTTTTAATGTAGGTCAAATTTGTACCTAAATATAGTGTGTCACTATTTTTAAAGTGGCTGGAAGTTTTCCATAGTTCTGACTTGGAAAGCATTTTGTGGAAAAGAGGACATACATAAGAACACCCAGACCTCAGCTAGTGGCTTTTATCCTACTCTTTTGTTTGCACAGTTTTTCCAGACTCCCTTTTCTCCACGTGGGTGACTAGTGTTTGAAATTTGCTATTGCTCTTTTTAAGTGAGGAAATGCTGTTGCAACATCACTTAAAAGAAAACAGATTTATATAGTTTGTACTCTGTGTAGGATGGTAACTTTTTTTTAATGAAGCATTCATTTGCCAGCCAAGCAGAATTATTATCTATATAGAAAAAAATGGAAAGGAAACATTGAACATGTATTAATTTATATCTTTGAAAGCCTTTTTTTATTAATTGCAGCATACTGGATTATAAATTAGAGCTGTGTTGAAATTTCTGTAGCAATAGCAGAAGTTTCTCTTACAGCAGTTAAAACTAAAAACAAGTTTGGGAAGGAGCAAATTCTAATATCTAGATTAGTAGTACTCAACGTTTTTAGATTGAGGGCATCTCTCCATAACTTTTCTGCTTTTAGCAGTACCCCAGTTGAGAATCAGTGTTGTACCCTCTGTTTACCTCAGTGGTTCTCAGCTGGGGTGTTGTACCATGGCTGCAGCTGAGTGAAACCACCCCGCATGCCTCATGCAGAGTGTAGAGAGCCTGACTGGGAAGTGGCTGTGACAGGAGTAGGCATCCTGGTCCAGATGTGCACGCTTCTGTTGGAAAGAGAGGTGTGTCAGGGAGTGCCACGTGCTGGTAGTACCATAGTCTGGAGAAACATACACATCTCCACACTGCTGCCAGAAAAAAAGGAGTGTATATAGGGTTTGTTTACGTATTTTGGTTTACTGGATCTTGAAGGATTTGACTTTCAAAAGTATGGCCCCTATGGGCGCGTCCACATATGCAAGCATGTGTGCTTGCAACAGCTCAAATAGAAGCAGTGCAAATTTGAACCGGGGCTTTTTGCCTCTGTTCACATGCTCAGACATGCACTTTGTTGTGGAACAAATTGTACCACTTGGGACAAAATAACCCTGCCTGGCTCCTCCCAGATGTGCAGCCAGGGAGAGCCAGAGCCTGGGGCCAGCACCTGTGCTGGCCCCAGCAGTATAAAAAGCTGTCCTGTCCTGGCCCCATCAGTATAAAAAGCTACCCTGGCAAGCAGCTCTGGCCTACGCGCTCTCAGGAGCTTCTGGGGCCCAGCCAATTGGTACCTGGGGACACTACCCCTTGGGCCAGCTGGACTGCTGAAGCAGCAGCTTCCTGTCCCCTTTACCCACTGCAGCAGTCTGGCAGTGGGGACTGTTGCCTGGCTGTGACCTGCTGTGCACCTGCCAGACCCGGATGAGGCATCTGCCCCTCTGCGCCAGCTGCCAGCGGGCTTTGGCTGCAGAGTTGGCCTTTGTGCGTCACTATTGCCATGTGTGCCCCCTGCCCGGCCATCTGGGCAGCTATCGCCTGGAAGATGTTCCCAGTGTGGTGCTTTGAACGTCAAAGTATGTCCTCCTGGCCCCATTTGCCCAGGAGGTCAGCCACAGTCAGCTGGGTTCAAGGTGCCAGCTCTGAGCAGGCAGGGTCTTGCCACTGGCCTCCCTATCAGGAATTCTGGTGTTCCTCGATTAGAAAAATGAAAAATCCCTGATAAAAAAAAATCCTTAAGTCACTCTGTAAAATACCCCAAAATCCACAATTAAAATGAGAGAGAGAGAGAGAGAGAAGTCGGGCAATGTTTTATTGATATATCTACAGTGGTGAAGGAATTTGAGAAACTACCAGGGTCTCTATCATAATAATAAAGTGAATTCTAAATACATGTTTCATGAATATATGTTTTGCTGCCCCCCACAAGGTCTATGCTTCCCCCCACAAGGGATTATAGCCCCCCTCCGCAGGGCCCATGTGCCCCACCCCGGGGTCCCCCCATGGTCCCCTCCCCCCTCCTCCAGCCCCTCAACCCCTTACTTGCCTGCAGTGGAGCCTGGGTCCAGTTCCCTGCAGCTGGCATGCTGCCTGCCCTCATGGGCAGGCACAATGCTTCAGCATCAGGGTGAGGGCTAACTATAGAGACACTAGCAAGCAGAGCTCTATATGGAGGACCCAGCCTCCAGACTGGGCCCTGCTCTGCTTCCCCTCCCCCCTCCTCCAGCCCCTCAACCCCTTACTTGCCTGCAGTGGAGCCTGGGTCCAGTTCCCTGCAGCTGGCATGCTGCCTGCCCTCATGGGCAGGCACAATGCTTCAGCATCAGGGTGAGGGCTAACTATAGAGACACTAGCAAGCAGAGCTCTATATGGAGGACCCAGCCTCCAGACTGGGCCCTGCTCTGCTTTTTTTCTTTGTGGAGTTTTTTGACCCCTGGATATCCAGGGGTCTAATTTTGCACCTGTGCTGCAAATTTGCAACATGGGAAACATTTTCTCATTCCTGTTCATGCCTCTTGCAGTGTCTCAAAGGGGTTTGAGATGCTGCAAGAAGCGCATGCAGGCTTGTCTAATGTGCCCTATCTGTTCATTGTCTGAAATGAAATTCTTCATGGAGACTTACAGGTTGGCATTTGCATGCTGCCATTTTCAGTCTATAATTATGAATTCTGAGCTCTTTTTTTCATTAGGTATTTGTTTATAAGTTACAAACTTTAGATAGATAGATAGCTGCTGCCCAGTGGGTCCCAAACTTACATAATACTGAGCTCTTTTTTTTAGTCCACCTGTAAGTCTGCAGGCAGAATTTCATTTCAGACTATATATATATAAAATGTTTGTCTACATGATTTTTTCTAACTTCTGTAGTTTACCTGTAGGGCCAGGTAGAAGCTACCTATAAAGAAGTTTTTGTTTGCGTTTACTTGATAAAGACTGTATATTCCCCTCTGCATTCCGAAAAAGAAAAAGTCATATGCTACCAGGTGTTCTGTAGGCTAAGGTTCCCAAAGGATTGGGGGAAGTTGTCTCCCCTTTCAGTCCTGTCCTTCCTACCAGCAGCAGGAGCAGCATTCAGCTAGTGGTAAGTATTACTTATGCCATAAATCAGTAGAGCCTAGAAAGAATAAAATCTTTCACAGTAGGTTTGACTAGCCAAGTAAAAGGACAAAAAACAGCACCCCCTGCCTCCCCACTATAATTTCCTAGCACCTACACTGACTTCCAGTGGAACAACCCTTTAATGGTGTTCAGTCCCAAGAAACTTCTGTCTTTGGTTATGACCCATTAAGTATGTTGTTGCTGGTCAATTTTTTATCTTTGACTTAGTTACAAAAGAAAGATTATATTCTTAGCTAGCCTAAGAACAGTGCTCTTGAATTGCTACCCATTATTCTCTTCTGACAGAATCATGCTTTGAGAATCCTTAGGTTGTATAGTATACACAGCCAGATTGATTTATTGTGCAAAAGCTACAAAAATACCAATGAAAATACATTCTGTCACATCTTGTAAGTAAAGCTGTGTCAGATATGCTCAACACAAATGAGGAGCCTTCTTGCTTGCCCCTCTTCCCCCTGATCCAACAGCTGCCAAAACCACCATTTATCCACTTGGATTCATGTCAAATCTTGCCTTCAATGTACTGAACAATTCTGTTCCATATTAGTTCTTCTTTTTAAAATGCCTTAATGCCTGCTTCTTTCTCATTGCCAGGATTCCCACCTGTAGGCTGACTTTGCCTTCTTGCCACTTATGCCTCCTTGCAGCCTTTCATGCTGTTTCCTATGCAGGGAATGTTCTTCTGACTTCAGTTCATCAAAAACATTCCCTTTTCTTTCACATCCCTCTAAGCCCATCTTCTTTTGCAGGGGCCAGAAAAAGCTACATGTCATTGGACAAAGGCTTTTCCATTCCTGTTGGGTAAAGGACATGGGTGGATTAACCAGAAAGGAACCCCAAATGCTTGGGTTCCTTAGGGAAACCGTGGGTTTCCTCTGTGCAGTATTCCAGCCTGCAGTCCTGCTTGGGGCTGCTGGGAGACACGGGGGCAGTGCCAGCCTCTTCCTAGTGGGTGGGCTGGGCCAGGAGTGCTGCACTGGAGACACAGGGGCAGTGCCAGCCTCTTTCCGGTGGGGGACTGGGCTGGTGCTGGACTCAGCCAGGCCGGGAGTGCCACACTTCTGCAGGTGGTAGTGGGGCGGGCAGACAGTGGCAGTAGTGGAAGAGGTGGCTATGTGGGGGGGACTAAGGTGAATTTTGGGGTGGCTATAGACCCCAAGCCCTAGTGTCACCCCTGTGCATGTGCGTGGCCACACGTTACTAGAAACACAGCTGGGCAGCCAGCTCTCTGCAGGTAAGTCTAATGAGGGGAAGGGGCATGGTGGGGAGACAGATCAAGACTCCCATGGTGAGTGATGGAGTGGGGCAGGGACTGGGGGTACTGCCCAGCCAGGACAGTGCACGGGACACAGGGCTGAGAGTGGAACAAAGCTATAGGCAGCTTGTTGGGGAGGAGGGAGCCCAGAGCCCACAGCGGGCAGCCCACATCTGCCTTCACCCTGCTGGGCTCCGCTTTGGCCATAGCAGGGGCTAGGAGGAGGGGGCAGGTAGGAGAGATGGACATGTGCCACCCCACCCCCAGCCCGGCTGGGTCCACCCAGCCTCCCCCACAGGGCACAGAGGCCTGTGCTGCCCTTGGCAGTGGCAGCGGCAGCACCAGGAGGGGAAGCCTCCTCCCACCCCTCATTGGAGTCCAGCTCCCACGGTGAGGAGGGGGCCTCCAATTTTGTGGTTGCCCAGGGCCCCAGTAAATTTTAATCCACCTCTGGCAAAGGGAAGAGTAAATTAAGAATTCAGAACACAAGTGTGTCTTGTATAACTTGGATGCTGTCAGCCTGTGTATGTCACAAGGTGTTCAAAGCTTGCTTTGAATAATTGCTGGGCACCAGCTTCTTGGGGAGTTTTGTTCCCAATCAGCATTATTTCTAAAATTGCTAACTGTAAGCATGTTGGTCTCCTTTATCTTTTCTCTAATGGACCCTAGCACTCTCTAGACACTGTAATATATGCAAGGTTTTCCTTATTAGTTTTTCCACTAGATTTGGTAAATCAGCTGTTTTATCTTGTACAAGTAACACACATTCATGTTCTGATTGCTACATGAGTGGAGGAAGTCTGTTGGTTATCTTTCTGAATGCAAAACCACTTTTTCCATTCAAAACTAACCCACGTCTCTTTAGAATAATTTTCTACCTGCTGGAAGTCACAATATCATGACATCCTCTTAGAAAGTCTTGATACTTCTCCAGTTGTGATATAGTTTTAGAATCTTGTCTTAAATATGTATGGGCCTAGATTATTTTTAATTTGAATAATAAAATATGCTTAATACATAGCAAAAAGTTTGTATAAAATCTGAAGAACAGGTAGTAAAATTTAACACAGCGTGCAATTTTTTGATCTTTTGGAGTACTGCTAATACAAGAAAATTCTCTAAAAATCTTTTTAGAAAGTACTTGATGAGCTTACAAGCAGAATCTCATCAGAATATTTCCTTTTGAACTTCAAAGTAGCTACTGAGCACAGTGAACAGAAGATTCATTTAGGAGTGGATTAGAGAAAATTTACATTTAAATGCTTAGAGCATGTTAATAAACCCACACGTTCACTATTCTATTCTCCAGCTAGAACAGCTAGAAAAAGGCAGCTAAATGACTGAAGATATTCAGAACTTCATCTTTGCTTCATAACTAACCGTATTATTGAATAGTGCTGTGCGTGTTTGTTTTTAGTCAAGAAATTGATAGTTTCCCATTACATTTGAAACTCGTGCAACTACTTTACTCATTTTAAAATGTGGTTAAATGATCATTCAGATAGGCAGTTGCACTGCCGTGGTACTGTCGATGCATATTTGATTGTTGACTAATACTCAAATTTGAATTTTGATTATGTTATTATGTAAACTTTTCAAGAACTGTTCTCTGCTTCTATATAAGTTATGTTTTCAATTGAAGACAATGGCATAGTAGCAACTTAATGTCCATCACTAAGTCATACATGATGCTTCTAAGTACAAGGCCAGATATTTAAAAAAGGTATTCTGGCATCTAGTCCTCATTGATTTCAGCAGACATTAAGCACCCACATAACTTGAAAAAGCTGGACTTGAGTGCTTCTTAGTTCTTGAAAGTCTGTAACTGTCATAGAAATGAAGAGAGAGTGGTTCTGCTGAGTGCTTGCCATAATCAGGGTTTCATGGGCCTGCCATTTATTCATATGCTCTTTGTCAGATCAGTTATAGGTTTTTGAAATTTTGATGAGGTACACCTACATAACTCCCCTAAAACATCCTGAAATGTGTTAAGCTTCTCAAATACAATTAACATGATCTTCAGTTTTTGATCTGGGACTTTGAATTTTTTGTTTGCTTGTTTGTTTTTGCAAAAGGTTTATCCAAGTTAGTCTACATTTACACTCACAATGGAAGTGTAAAACAAGAACTCTTACCAGTTTCTCTTTCTAACTTTAGAATAAAGAACAATTATATGCACCATTCAGTAAACTTTAATTTCACAGACTGCTGTACACCTACCAAATTATCAACCTTTTGATATGCTGGAGTTACCATATGTTGTCAATTTAACTGGTGTCTCCATTCAGCAATAAAGTTGCTCTATAACTACTAACAATCTGCTGCTGGGGTATGTCAGCTGTACTTTATACTTCTCTTCTGATATTTTTACAACATAAGTGATATTACACTCCCTGCCAGATATTACTATTGGGTGAAGGTAAAGTAACTCTGAAATACTTGTTTTTTAGAATAAATAGGAGGGATTCAGAAACTGAGTTTTAGTGAGACCTATTATAAAAAAAACCCACAAAACAAAAACTCTGCAGTTCTGGTCATTGTCTACTTTAGGTCTGAAAATCAGACAGTCTCATACTGGTTTTCTCCCAGACGTTCTGTGTACCTTGAGTCACTGTATGCCTCTCTGCCCCAGTTTTCTCATTTGTAGAGTTCAGACTTCCTGTGCAAGGGGTGTTGTGAGACTTTGGCCCTCCTCTACGTGTGTAGGTGAAGGTGTGATGGGTTCCAACGCGTGATTTATGCAGTCGTGCCTCCTGCCATTTTGCATGTGCCATGATCCCTAGGACTTGGTGGGGTTTTATGTTGGGCATGGTGCATCCCTGTGGCTAGGAGCCTGTCCAGAGGGGGCTCCCAGCTCTAGGTAAGACCCCGCTATACATGCTAATTAAAGATCAATGGCAACCAGCTATAAACTTAGTACTCATTTTTGAGGTCTAACTTTATAGCTGGTTGGACCTTTTTATCATGTGATAGCTACTTTGCACGTGTATCTGCTCTCAAGGTAATTGCACAATACCTTGAATGTATAGAGGAGACCTTTGTAAGGTATTTTGAAACCGCTTATGATAAGTGTAACACATTCACAGTGGCATTAAGCCAGCAGTTAAGCATACCTTTTGCAGATGGAGATATTTCCATATTTAAGTACATTTCAGTTCTTTTGAACATGTCAGAATAGACAGAATCATTAATTATTGAGGGCATGTTTCTGAATTGCATTCAGGAAAATTCAGTTCTTGCATATTTTAAAGCCCCACTGATCAGTACTGCTTTTGTTTGTGTAGGCTGGCGGAACCATGTTTAGAAACTGGTTTAGCTGGAACTATGTTTAATACTCTGTATAAGAAATGCTTGGTGAATGCCATGATGAGAAGTCTGAGACATCTAACTTGCTTAAGATTGTTTCTCTCTTTTTAGCAGTTTGAAATACTTCATGAATTATGGGCCCTTATGGACAGCACCTGAAAATCTCAGGCAGCAAAATTGCAGATGCAGATTGAGCTGTCAGGATATGCATTTTATACTGTCATTCAGGAATCAACCCCTGACCTTCAAGATTGGAAATTTCCATAGTCAAGGATACAAAGCTGCAAGTCCCAACTACTAATCCTGTTATTTTAGTAATACTTACCCCGTTCATTTAAAATCTTTCAAGTAGATTTCTTGCAATTATTGACCAGTGTCAGAATCAAGCACCAGGTACACAAAAGCAAGTTAAGAAATAGCAATATAATTTATGGTTGGTGAATGATTGTAGAGGAGCTTAACAGAGTCAGAGGTCTCAATGATAAACTATGGGAAGATTGCCAGACAGAGTGCATCAGCATCCTTTAAGACTCCCTTTCTTGCTGATGCTGTAATAGAAGGCAGAAGAAAACTAGGGAGATTTGAAGGCATGAAGACGTACATTCTATACATGCAATATGCTCTCTATTCAGTTGGCCAATAAGCTACAGGTTAAGAGGCCAGTTTTGACAAACCAGAATACGTTGATCAGACTGGGGAAACCTGATGGGGAAGTTGACAAAGCCTCTGAAGACAGATGATTGGGGGGAGAGCACCCATAATGAGCAGAACATGGGTGGACTGTTCCTCCTTGCATCCTGCATAACTATAAGTTTTCACACCTGAGCTTTTCCCCTAGGAAAGGTCCCTTCCCATACACTCCCATGATAGGCCTGGAGTTGCATTATAGGGCAGGAGGGCTAAAGGTTCAAATTTTTATGATAGAAGCTGAAAACTCAAGCAGACCTTGACATCAGAGAGTCATTTTAAGACATTTAGAGTTCTGTAAGGTCATTCAAAAATATAAACTTCTGATATTTCATGTTTTATTATAAAATGTTGATGCTGTGCACAGATCTTACTGAATAAACTGAGCTAAGGTTTGGTTGGTTATTTTATTTCTATTCTGTCCTTGTGTCTTTTGGCTAAATAATGTCAACTTAAGATGATGGAGTGGTGGAAAATTCACTTAATTTTAGGGTGCTATAGATCAAGAAAATCTGCTGAAATATCTTACCTGAACTTCAAATCTATCTCTAAGGCTGAGGTGAATTTGACTTTATTTATGCTACAAGTGGAAAAGGCAAAGTTGTCTTCAGCACAGTGGTGCATCTAGCATAATTCCAAGCGATTGTAGTACTTGACAAAGTAAATATTAAGTAAGGTTTGCTGCCACAAAGACCATCAATGCATTACTTGGCATGGCACTGTTGCTTTAATGAACTGTGTGCGTGTTTTATGCAATTATAATGGAGATCTCCTAACATACAAGAAGCTCTGCATCTTTATATGATGGTCAGTTGATTTCAGAAAAGTGCAAGTATCCTTGTAACTCACTGAGGATAGTGTTAGATTTTTAGCAGGGTGGTTAAATATTCTAAGTATGAAAGATCTCAGGTGAAGTCTTAGTCATGTGAATTATTATTTATGAAGACTTTCAGAAGTAAAGGATATTACAGATGGTGAGTTGACATATTAGTTACATTAATTGATAAATACATTAATCTACCTACCAGTTGTCATATATTTCCTAAACGGGTAACTGTATATTAAATCCAAGGTACTATGAATTCAGCTTATTACACATGCGTTTTTGGAGTGTTTGTCAGAATTTTCAGATGTGTAATTTTATAAAATTCCCCATTTGAAATAAGCATTATTACTGAAGTAGAATATTTCAGCTCTTATTTTTTATGAATCAAGTATATTTTTTATTAAACTTGAGTAGACTTTATGTGCAGAAGGTGGTAGCCTTGTCATTTGTTTTAGTTAGCTGTCATAGTTAATACAGACTGCTTTCTTATCTCCCAAGATCACTCTTTGACTGTTCAAGTCACATGAAAAAGTGTTGACTGCTGTTCCCTGTCTGGAACAGCTTGTGACTGTTTACCGGAAAAAGCTGCAGCTACATTGTGAAAAAATGTGCAGTGTAATATCTCTGAATATCTCCACCATTGACACTGCCATAGAAAGCCATCTATTGACTTACGGACTTTGTTAATGCAAAAAAATTCTTTGTATAAGTCAGACCAAGCATTTTTCCATTTTATTCAGTCAGTTTCCTAAATCAATACTGAAATTGTTTGCAAGGTTCTTGATATTGCTCTCTGTAGCCATCATGAGTAATGAATCCATACTAAAACCCTGAGTAAGTATTTAGATCGGAATATATCGGAAGCTTTCACTGGGCCCCTTGAAAATGGCATCTGCTTTTAAACTTTCACAGATTTGGTTGCAGAAATGCTTATATGTTGAGGTTGAAAGCATACTATTTTGCATACTAACTACTTTGAAGAGGCTAGATAACCTAACTCCTAAGTTCAAAATGGACAGACTTATTAGTGACTTCAGTGCCTAATGTAAATGTTGAGCAGGATAGGGTAGAGCAGAAGGGAAGTTATTAATCAAAAGATCTGGTATGTATTTAAGATGTGAAAAATAAGGCGCACAAGGAAGTTATTTTGAAATAGTGAATAATAAGGTTTCTGTGCTGCTCTGCAAATTTGGAGAAGATGTCGAGGAAGCAAGAAGGATTGGCTGTAATGAAGATCATGGTCTACTGGGTATATTCCAAATGTTGGTAGATTCTCACTAGTAAAATGAGAACTGGTTTTGCAAGTAGTAAGACTGGTAATGGAAGAAAAAAAAAAGTTCTTTAATTTGGGGAAGGTGGAGGGGAAAGATATTGAAGGTTCCTTAAAATTACCAGAGATATTTCATTAGTACAACTCTTAAAATGCTATGAACAAGAGAACTAAAACAGAATCCTGAACAATTGTAATCAGTGAACATCCTACGGATGTGCCATTTGACAGAGCAGGAAGAGATACCATGCTGAAAAGATTAGATATATTAAACTGCAGCTCTAGTCCAACCTTATAGGGTGGTGAGTTCTGGTCACCAGTTAGAAAAATACTAATTAGTTGGACAAGTTAAGAGAAGAGCAAGAATGGCCATGTTTTCTCACACACAATATACCTCCACATAAGACATGCACCTTGTTTTTGGTAAGGCAGAAAAAAGGGGGAAGAGTTTTTGGGGTTTTTTTAGATAAGGCTTCATGGAGCAGGGGTAGGCCTAATCTTCAGCTGACTTATCCTCCTTAATTAAAAACTAAAATCCTGGCGGCTGGTGCTGAAGACTGGTCTCTGTGGTGGATCTCTGATTTGGAAAAAAAAGAGTTCCAAGGCCTGAAATTAGGAGAACAGAGATGAGGAACAGCTAGCATATAGCAGAATTACCCTGAAAAAGGTTAGTTTGATTAGTTGTGATAAACTATAAAAAGGAGAAGTGATCATTAAGACCTCTGAAGTAATAGGCAAAGAGCCATTAGGTCAATAGACTCCCTCAGTCATCTGGATAGTAATGCCACTGCTGCTGCTGCATTGTGGAGCAGGAATCAGAAGCGCTTCTACAGAAAAAAAAATCAGCTTCCCTACTTATGACGTGCACCACAATTTTGGGGGGCAGAGTTGTGGGGGAAAGGTGCATGTGGCATCAGGAGTCTGTAGGAATTGACTAGTTTAAGAGGGCATAGTTAAAATTAATGTAGTTTGTGTGGGGAGGGAACATAGCATTCAAATACTTGAAGTTTGTCACAAACGTAAAGAGAAATTTAGCATAGTGTTTGCTGGTACCTTACAAGTGATCTCGAAGTATGGAACATGCCTTTGCACCTAAATAGGACGAGACTGTGGCATTCTTAAAGGAGCCAAGGATGCTTCTGTCCAGGGCTATAGGGATGAAGCTGGGCTCTCTCACAGTGACAGCTTCCATCTTGCTAGAGTGAAGCTACAAGAACTCAGAGCAGGGACTTTTTCTTTTGTTTCCTTGCTGACTGTCTTACTGGCACCTGACAGCGTGGAGGAAGAAATTGTCTGTCTAGAATTCAGAGGTGACAAGCCAGATTTGGAGCTTTAAAGGGGTGATTTAGAGAATGGAATAAGACAAAGCTTGGGTCTTGGGGCAAAGGATGGAGAAGTGACTGGGACTGGCTGGGGAAGGAAACTAATTCTGCAAACCAGTGGAGTGTTGGGGAAAGTAGATGGAAAGAGAAGACATGGTCAGAGAGTTGAGGGAGACTAGGATAGAAAGTTAAAGTGCCAACAGAGCATGCATGCTGGTGATGTCTAGAACCTGTATGTACTGCCCAATTGCTAGGCTTGGGCATCTGCAGGGGGAGTAGGTAGAGCTTGTTTTTTCAGAGTAGTGCCAGGCGCAGCATAGACATGGTTGAAGGCTCCCAGCCCTGCTGATGATTCATTGGGATGGCACATGATGCTCCATGGTGGACTTTGCTGTTTCTGGTTTGCTTTTTCAGACGACAAAGAAAACATACAAAAATTGCTAGGTGAACATTATGGCAGTTGCAAAGTCAAGGACTCAAAAGTTACCAAATGCAAAAATAATAGACATCTATATAGCTGTTTTGTGGCCCCTTGTTCATGTGCCTTGAAAGTAATATTTAATTACATGATCACATGCTTCCCCCAGGACCCCATGTCTTTCAGTGCATGGAAGGGACAGTGCTTATTACTTGAGCATCAGTTCAGTAATTTATTTTTCCCTTTTTCAGCATGTAGCCCCTTTACATATTTAACTGCATGCTCTAAGTTCTGCTTTGAAGAGAGAATTGTTTTCCTCCTTAGGTCTTTGGTGGACATTATTATAACACTTGTGAAGCACTCAGGCTAATACATTTTCTTAACACCCTGTGAAGGGGACTTATTTACCTTTTACAGATGGGGACCTGAAGCACAGAAATTAAATTAAAAGATGTACAGTTCAGCCTCTGAATATTAGTCAGCTTCCTCCTCCACAGTAAGGTACCAGCAGGGCAATCAGCAGGGAAACAGAAGAAAGAGTCCCTGCTTTCAGTTCTCAAAGCTTTGCCCCACTCTAGCTAGATCGAGCAGTGTTTTTCAGCATACCTGGCATTATACAGCACTTTACAAGTTCCAAGCACAGCTCCCATTATCTTTACTTCCAACTGTGAGTTAAGCCCTTTTGAAAGAAAAAAAAATCAAAATTCTCCATTTATGCATCAGTGAAATAAGAAGCAGTTAATAACCATTTGATTTACCCAGCATCATAGAGAGCTCTTTTAGCAGAGGCAAGGATAGAATGCAAGAGACCATTACATGGCAGTACAGTAACATGTACTAATCCCTAATCTAACTGAATTTGCTTGGGTACTAGAGCTGACTTGTGCTGCCTGAAATTGGCCAATTAACTTGGGCAAAATGCTCCGTTAACACAGCTAGACTGCTTACTGTATCTCAGCCAGCTCAAGTCTCCCTACATAGTACTGCCTTGTAGTGTGTGGATGTACTTTAGTTTCCTGCAGTTGCTTTCAGCTGTCTGCACCCATGAAACCATATTCCCTTCTTGCCATCCCATGTGTTGTTCACTATGCATCTTTTAACTAATCTCTTGCTATACCATCCTAGTTAATCTCCCAGGCAGGTTATTGATGGAGGCAGGGGTTCTGTATGTGTGGGAAAAGCAGCCTGTATGTATATTTTAATACAACAACAGGCTGTGTACACCCCCACACATACCAAAAAAAATATATACATGAGGTGAGTATTTCCCAATTTTGAATACTTTGCAACATTCATGTGTTTTAAATGTTGCCTGTTCTTAAATTTTAAGTATATTGAGTGAAAATTAGAAAATACTCTGTAGAGCTAATCCTCTACTGACATCTAGGTGGACAATGGGTGACCTATTCAGGTTGTCTAATTCTGTCCATGAGTTTTTCTGCTACTTAGCACCAATAAATGAAGCAGCTAGTGGTAAAGTCTAATGAGCAGCTAGGTTTTCACCTGGGAGGTGCTGAACTTCTCCAGGCCCCAGTTCAAGCTGCAAGAGTGAATTACCCAAGATGATGAAGTCACTCATGATTAAGGTTCTCTCCCCACCCCACCCTTTAGACTTTTAAAAACTAACAAAAACCACTAGAAAGTTAAATTTTGGATTTGTCATGTTTGACAGCCAGCAGAAGTGAATAATAGAATAGATATGACTTTTCAGTGATGGAAGGGAACTTTCTGCATGCCTGGACCTTTAGTAAGTCAGGATGGTTAAAGTGGCAGCCTGGGGCCTGTGAAGAGTTGAGTGGCAGCCCCTGGGCTCCCACTCTGCTACCATTTCCCCCCTCCTCCCCATTACTGCAGCTGCAAAAATAGCTGGAGCCTTTGGACTCCCCTTCCTTCTTCCTCAGCCTGCCCCTGCCCCAGGGAGCAGTGTAGCACAGCACAGGAAGTAGGAGGTGGGGTTGGAGGTGGGTGAGCACACAGTGGGCATATGGTGCAGCAGCAGGTGCCTACATGGCTCCTGGCTTGCTTTGGTGTGGCTTGTGTATAACCCCTGCTGGTGCAGTCCTCAACGCATGTGGCCCTTCAGAAGTTGGACAGCTCAGCAGCAAGTGATAGATTGCACATCCCAAAGCAAGGGTGGTATTGTCACTGATTTAGTTATAGAAACCTCTGTTCCAGGTGCTACTGAGTTGTCTTCTTTTCTACCCATACAATCCTTTCTTAAAGGGTAGATTTTTCTTACATGATTCTTCTTACTAGAAGTCTTTGTCCAGGAAGTCATGAATAAATTTACATATATTCATGTTAAGTAACCTCTTGCTAGACAGATTTCTTAATGTCATTCATTAGCAACTGACAGTAGAAGCTTTGAAAAGGAGTAACATCTTATTTAATGTGTTTGTAGTTTATTCCATTTCCTTTTATGGGTTCACAATGAGGACTAATAAAGAATTAGATGTGTAAATGAGAATTTCACTTTTGACAATTGCCTCAGTTTGTATCCTTCAGACTAAGAAAAATGAGCGAGATTTGAATATAATTTTAAAGAAGTCTGTAGAGATTGATTTCATGAATTTATTGGAGTATTTCTTAAAATAAAATATTTTTTAAACTATTACTCATGTTTAAACAGATGGCAGTTTACCTCATTGTCTAGAGCAGTGGCTGAGTTTTTGCAGGGAAGGGGGAGGTATTACTGCTTAAGTCTCTATTTTAGCCCTAATAAAATGAGAAGACCTTTTTGCTAAAATGAGCCCATCTCAGCTAGACAGAATTCAATTTCAAGTTAAATTAGTATAGCTTCTAGCCTACTATTTGAAAAATGTAAAGCAATATGGTCATTTGTCATTAAACTTTTTAAGTTTTCTTACCTTACGCTTTTCTCTTTTCCTCTTTCTGTTTTAGGTGAAATTGTGGTAAACGAAGTTAATTTTGTGAGAAAGTGCATTGCAACAGATACAAGTCAGTACGATTTGTGGGGGAAACTGGTTTGTACTAACTTTAAGACTTCCTTTATTACGGATGATCCTATGCCACTTCAGGTATGTCTTTTGAGTTTTTTCCTCCCATAATTGACACATTGTAACTTTATTTACTTCCATCTTATTAATAATTTTATTTAAATAGTACTAAATCTCCTAGACTCTCTCACTTGCAGCATATTATAAAACAAAGGTGAAGGACTTCAAAGGTGAAATTAAATAGCCAATTCAGACGTTATTGGTATTCCACTCCAAATTTACTCTATTTGTATTTACTAGAGCACATCATTTCAACTACAGTATTAAAGCAGAGGGAATTAATGATGGAAGTCCACCTGGTCTATTTCCATCTATTTGACTTCTTTAGGAAATGATGTTTTAAAGACTCATCTCTTTAATAGTGAGAGAGAGCGAGAACGAGAGAGAGCTTTCAGTTAGCATCAATTTTGCAACAAATTTTAGGAACAACTTCCTAATTCTGAAAGTGGTGGGATTTCCTTCATTGGACTTATAAGTGCAGATCAGACATCTGTTTGTCTGGGATGGCTTTGCCATATGCGATCCTTAGTAGCAAGGGTTGAATTAGATAGTTTCCACAAGATCCCTTCTACCCCCATTTTTCTGATATAGCATGTATCCATCTCTCTGAAGACAATAAGAAAACAGGGTTTTTTATTTTTTTTAAAGAGAGAAGTATCATGTCACTGTAGACAAAAAGTGACAGTTAAGATTGTTTTAATAGAAAAGGGAGAAACCATTGCTTCACTGAGGCAAAAAATATACAAGGATCACAACCTTAGTAATGTTAAGCATTACAACACAATGTTAACATTTGAAAACTGAAGAGTCCTACATTAAACACATTTTATAGTAGACTTAAGGATTTTCATAGTTACTCTCTTTGCACATACAAAACCAAATTTCTAAAGTTTTGAAGGAATTTAATTCAATCATGGCTAGCACATGCAACAAAAGGCTGTGGCTTATTTTGTATGTTTATGAAACAAAAACAAAATTTTACAGTTTTTGCTATGGCAGTGTAAACCAGTCACTCGCCCAGCTTCTTTCTCATGGCCAGTCAGCTCTCTGTTCTAGGTTTTCCAGACAGTTTATTTTCATGGGGGCAAACTTGTCTCATACAAATGAAACAACAAAAAGGTGTACAGACAGACCAAATCCTGTAGCCTTTCTTCTGACCCTCAGAGAGCAAGTCAAACTGTACTACTCCCTCAGCAACATAGCCTTCCCTCTCCCGTTCTGCTTCTGGAGCTTTTAACCCTCTTTGTAGGGTCACCCTTGTTCATTAATTATCAGTTGCAGCTGTCTCCCAACCTTCTGGCCAGGTAACCTGTAAGCTGCTGCTTACTTGAAGCTGGGGTTTCAGTTCTCTGGAGGCTGCACCTTCTAACAAGTAGTTATGAAGCTTTATGCTGTTTTTAGCAAAAATATTGTTCTAGTTTTGGGAACCTCTAATTAAGAACTGTAAGGCATGTTGCATTTCCATTAACATGTCAGATGCATAAGTTTTTGTTTATGAAAGCTTATGCATCTTTGATTTGGTCTACAAAGAGTAAATCTACCCTGCCAGAACCATTTCTGCTATTCAGTTGTTTCTTGGCTTTCATTCTTTTCTACCAAAAAAACCCCCCAAAAACAAAAAACAAACACTGTTCTCTAGGTGACCTGTGATCCAGTTAGGTAGATTTAAGGTCGTCCAGTGACATTTCTCTGCTCTAGTTTAATTGTTTTGAGGCTAGACTAAATTCATAGAGAATAAAGTTTTCAGTTGTCTGTAAAATAAAGCTGATTATAATTTCTGCATTTGTAAAAGCATATGAAGCAACAGAAGTTAATAACTAACTACAGCATCTTATTCATATGGTGTTCTCAGAGCAGCATAACCTGTCTAGTGAACTACATACCTGCGTAGATTTATAACTACTTTCAGCAGGAACCACTTATTTGATTTATTTTATGTAACAATATCAAAATAAAGCTTTTTTTCTTTCCCTTGACAGGTCTCCAAGTTGTTTGGTTGTTTTTTTAATAGTTGCAGTAACTTTTTTTTTTTTTAAATCTTAAATGGCAGGAGTATTTTTTTCCACCTTGCATTGTGTTCACCTTTATAGAGTATTATGATTTGTGATGAGGTTGACATGCGCAGTAAATACTGACTTGTTATTTGTGTTTATCTAAGTCAACAGTGATTTCTCTTAGCTACGTTTGTAAAATATAGGGCTAAAAATATTACTGCCACATTCCTACTTTTTGTCATTAATTTGTCTTTCAGAAATTCCATTATAAAAACCTCCTTCTTGGTGAACATGATGTCCCACTAACATGCATTGAACAAATTGTCACAGGTATGTCAGATAGCTAAGTATGGGGAAAAGCTTTAAAGGATGTTTGTACATTCAAGGTGAAAATATCCATTGCTTGCTACATTAAGGCATAGTTATAAGCAAAGTAGTAGCAAATATGTCTAACTCACAGACTGATCATATAGTTTCAATCCACTTTTTGAAAGAAAGGTATTAAATTGATCCTGGAATAATTAAATTAATAACAGTAACAACTTAAATGTTTGTTTTACATATGTACCATATAAATTTAATCTCCCCAGAAAACTAAATATTAGGTTGGAGAGTTATAATCTATTTCTTGAGATACAAGCTGGTCCCAAGAATTGTCAATCTACTCCTGATTACTGTTTTGTCCTGATTTTATAATATATGCTCAATTATAAATATTATTTCCCACAGTGGGGAGAGATTTTTATGCATCTTTTTTCAATGGAGTAAAAAATCCAATCTTAGAACAAGCAGCTTTTGTGAAAAATTTGAAGGTTGGCATAAGTTCTTGCCTTTGGAGAGCCTTTCACAATCACTCAGACTCTAGGGTTAGCATGGGGGAACATCTCTGTTTCTGTCTCAGAAATCAGTTTTGTCTGTGATCTTTTGCCATTGTAACCAGTGGCTGATTAAGATTTACTGGGACACTGGGCTCCGGGGAGGAAGAGGCCTCTTCCCTTCCTGGTGCTGGTGCTGCCAAAGGTGGGGCGGGCCTCCATGCCCTGCAGGGGAAGCTGGGTGGACCCAGCCGGGCTGGGAGTGGGGTGGCACATGCCCACCTCTCTTCCCTCCTCATTGCCATGGCTGGAGCAGAGACAAGCAGAACAAGAGAAAATGCAGGCTGCCACTGTGGGCCTGGGGCTCTCTGCTCTGGTGCTTTTGCCCTAGGAGCCCCATGCCAGTTACACATCCCCTGCCCACCTAGCAGTAGAAGGCACAACTCACCTCCCACCCCCACTGCTGCCGGGTGGGCAGGGAGCATGCAGCTGGCACAGGGGCCCCAAGGCAAAGGCAAGAGAGTTGAGAGCCCTGAGCCCACAGCGAGCAGCTCATGTCTGCCCCACACACAAATTTGGGGGGGACGTGTGGTCCCCCACGCCTCCCCAGGGGGATGTGCACAGCAGTGGGGAGCAGCCTTCCCTCCCACCCCCCGCGCCCCCTGGACAAGCTGCCCATGGTTCCATTCCAGTCCCCACCCCATCTCCGGATCCCATGCACTGTTCTGGATGAGCAGAGTCCCCTGTCCCACTCCCACCCTCATTGTGGGAGCCTCGATCTACCCCGCCCCCATGCCACTTCCCCCCCATACACTTACCTGCAGGGAGCTACTCTCCATGCTGCCCACATATTTTCCTGACCACATGCATGTGTGAAGCTATGCACATGCACACAAGCCCCGTGTCCCACTCCTGGACCCCTCAGGCTAGAATGCTGCCCACCTGCGAGGGGAAACCCACTGTTTTCCAAGGGAACCCATTTATTAATCTGCCTATGATTTTAACCCTTATTAAAGAATACAGTAGTTTGTTTCGGAGCGTATGGTATTTCCCACTCAAAATATTGAGCAGATTGGAGTTCGTTCTTCTTTATAAAGCTTATATGCTCATTTCATCCCAAATTTCTCTAGTTTTGAAGCATATGCTAAAGTCACAAAACAAACAGCATCTTGTTTTTTCTTTTTTTGTTAACAATAATGTCTGGAAAACAACCTGTCAAACTTGGCAGCAGATTAAAGCTGCATGATTGCATAACTTGTGCCATTATGTTGAACAGGTTGAAATTTTTTCCTCTACTTGAGTATTTGTTATATATCTAATGGTCAAAAGGAAAAAGCTTTGCTGTTTTGCACCTGATGCTTCCTTTCACTTGCATCTGGGGGCAGTTCAGTTGCACTGTTTATTGGAGTTTTTAGCATGAAAGTCTGCATTCAGTATTATATTTGGAAACATCTCAGGGTTCTGTTGATTGTGGAATATCAACCCTGGCCTTCCAAACTACACCCCAGCTGCTTTATGTATAGGGGTGGAATATGTAGCATTCTACTTAATACCTGTGTCTGTCGACTTCATGTTCAGGACATAAATTTACAGCATCTTCAAGATTACAGGTAGAGAAATAGCTTTACGTTGTACAAAAATAAGTTCCCCCTGTGTTTTGCAAGTGTGTTGTTTTTGTCTTTCCTTGGGCTTCTTGGAACTTGGCCTGGCTAATCTTGCAAGCAACAAGCTAGAATTCTTAATTAAGTTCAAAGATACTTGCAAACAACTGAATATGGCAGTTTTCCATGCAATAACTGTTCCCTTGGCTTTACCATCTAAGTTAAAGAATATCTACAGTTACAAGAAATCCCTAAATACTTTAAACATTATTAGTAAGGACTGTGTTCTGTTGTCAAACTATGGTGTTTGTCTGATTGGAACAGATTAAGATGCCATAGAGAAATGTGATCACTGCCTCTGCAGGTTTGGCCATGTTTGTTTTCTCACAGTTTATCTGGTCTTTTGAGAAACAAATCATTAAGCCCATTTTTGGCTCAGGTGCTTCTTGTAGTACTGACTCAAAAACAGAATACTTGCTATGTAGTGTTTCAGTAACACAGATGCCCTGTTTCCTTTGTGAGCTGTATGGCGTAGGGGAGAAGGTTCATTACAGGCTATGCTAAATCTCCGTTTCTAATCTTTGGTTATTTGACTATGTTTAGTGGACTGTTATATCAAAATCTTACTTGTTTTAAGAGAAGTGTTGGGGTTTTTTTAAATGTTAAAATCTGTGGTTTTGAAGTTTGCTACCTTTGTGTGCTGTTCCCCAAAGCTAAGATGCTGTATTAATAAACATCAGTACTTTGCCTAGTAACGATGGTATTGTCCTAAAGAGAGGACTGCTGGCCATTTGTCCTTCAACAAACGAGAATTTAGATAAAGGTTTCAGGGCTGTAGCAGGGTGGGGGAATAACATTAAGGTAGAATGAATAGCAAAGGAGCCAAACTGGAATGCTTAACCAATGGCAGGAATAGACTGAGCAAATAAGGATAATGTTGTATATTTGCAGTTAATGACATTCCAATAGTCCATCATTTTAAAATGTTTTTATCAGGAGGATTCATGCCAAACAGCTTGAAAGGAAGGATGCATCTTGCTAGCTGTATTTTTGCTGTATAAATATTTTGTCTATCCTTAAAAAAAAAATAAAATTCTCTTTCTTTCAGTAAATGACACAAAGAGGAAACAGAAGGTCCTTGGTCCCAATCAGAAACTTAAATTTAATCCAACGGAATTAATTATTTATTGCAAAGATTTCCGTATTGTCAGATTTCGCTTCGATGAAGCAGGACCTGAAAGTGCAAAAAAGGTATTAAAGCCTTCAGTTCTTTATTGTGATTGTGCAGTGGCAGATGTAGTACTATGGGACTTCTTGTTGATTTCTAGCTTCAGGATAGAAATTTTAGAATAATATTGTTGCCAGTTAAACCAATGACTTGATCTTTCTAAAACCTGCTTATGCATGTATAAGTATTTTACATTCCTTTTTGTAGTTGTTTGGGTGAAATATGAACAACTTCTACAAATAAGGTGAACCTACTTAAGATTACATAGTTCAGAAGGTAATATGGTCTGTTCACATCTATATCAGAAATGCAAATTTAGGCTGTACTAGTCTTTCTTTTAAAAAGGCAAAATTGAAGTCCTAAAAGGTACAGTGCAAGTAATGTTGTAATTTCCACATTATACAACCATGCATTTAGGAAAGTGCTTCATGGGGGCTTTATTCTCACTTCATAGATTCATAGATGCTAAGGTTGGAACAGACCTCAACAGGTCATCGAGTCCAACTCCCTGCCTAGGCAGGAAAGAGTCTATCCCCCTGCCCTGAGCATGAAAGAGTGCGGGGGTCAGATGCCCCCAGCCAGATGCCTATCCAGCCTTCTCTTAAAGACCCCCAAGGTAGGGGAGAGCACCACCTCCCTTGGAAGCCCGTTCCAAATTTTGACCACCCTTACAGTGAAGTTTTTCCTGATATCTAACCTAAATCTGCTCTCTGTCAGTTTGTGGCCATTATTCCTTGTTACCCTAAGAGGTGCCCTGGTGAACAGAGCATCGCTGATCTCTTGCCCCATCCCCCTAATGAATTTGTAGGTGGCCACAAGATCATCTCTCGGCCTTCTCTTGTGGAGGCTGAGGAGATCCAGGTCCCTCAGTCTCTCCTCATAGGGCTTGGCCTACAAACCCTTAACCATATGAGTGGCCTTCCTCTGGACCCTCTCAAGGTTATCCACATTCTTCTTAAAGTGCAGTGCGCAAAACTAGATGCAGTACTCCAACTGCGGTCTGACCAATGCCGCATAGAAGGGAAGTATCACCTCCCTGGTTTTATTCGTCATGCATCTGCTAATGCATGATGAAATGCAGTTAGCTTTGCTGGTTTCGTCACGCTGACTGCTCATGTTTATCTTGGAGTCCACTATGACTCTGAGATCTGTTTCTGCTTCTGTGCTGCTGAGAGGGTCATTTCCCAGCCAGTAGGTGTGCTGGATATTTTTGCACCCTAGGCGCAGCACTCTGCACTTGTCCTTGTTGTACTGCATCCTATTGTTTACTGCCCACTTTTTTAACCAGTCCAGGTCTGCCTGCAATCATTCCCTACCATCCAGAGTGTACAGTTCACCCCACAATTTAGTATCATCCGCAGACGTGGACAGAGTACATTTCACACCCACATCCAAGTCACAGATGAAGATTTTGAAGAATATAGTCCAAGGACCAAACCCTGCGGGACCCCACTGCCCACATCCTTCCGGGTCGATACTGACCAGTCTACCACCACTCTCTGGGTACAACCCCCAAGCCAATTTACCACCCACCGGACCATGTAAACATCTGTCATAGCCTCTTAATTTATTTATGAGAATAGGATGAGATACTGTATTGAAGGCCTTGCTAAAATCCAAGAAAACGACATCCACCTCTATTCCTGCATCTAAGCATTTTATGACCCTGTCATAAAATGAAAACAGATTGGTCAGGCATGATCTACCTGCTACAAATCCATGCTCATTTCCCTGCTGCATTATTTTTCCTGCTGGACTCCCACAACTATGATCCTTCATAATCTTTTCAAAGATCTTTCCAAGGATGGAGGTGAGACTGACTGGCCTATAATCACTCGGATCCTCCTTCCTCTCCTTCTTGAAAATAGGGACCACACTGGCCCTTTTCCAGTCCTCTGGGACCTGACCCGAGCACTATGAGCACTGAAACAGCTGTGCCAGTGGTTATGCTATGACACCGACCAATTCCTTCAGTACTCTCGGATGCAGCTCATCCAGGCCTGCTGACTTGAACACATCCAGTCCATTCAAGTGACTGCACCAAGTCAGCGCTGACAGTTGGTGGGCTGGTGTCCCTCTGCCCATCTAAGAACCCATTAAGAGACTTATCTTGAGCTGTGTTCAGGAATACCGAGGCGAAAAACTCATTGAAGAGCTGAGCCATATCCCCCCTGTCTGTCACTAATTGCTCCTTCTTGTTCAGTAGGAGTCCTATGCTGCCCTGCGCCTTTCTTTTATTCCCTACATACCTAAAAAAGACTTTTTGTTGTCTTTAATTTGTGTTGCCAGCCTCAGCTCTGTAGTTGCTTTGGCTTTTGTAACTGCCTCCCTGCAAGTGTCAGCCAAGTAGGTATACTTCTCCTTGGTAGCTTCCCACTGCTTCCACCGCCTATATGCCTTCTTTTTTGCCCTTAGGCTCCCCTGGTTTCCCTGTTTAGCCAAGGAAGTTTTTTGGTTCCTTTCCCCCTTTTCCCTTGTACTGGGATAGTCTCCCTCCATGCCCAAAGGATCGTTTTCTTTAGGAACGACCACCCTTCCTGGACTCCCATCTCGCCAATACTTTTATCCTGCAGTGCATCATTAACTAGACTCCTAAGCACACTGAAGTTAGCCTTCCTAAAGTCCAGCACTTCCACCCTACTAGTTATCTTACCCACCCTACACCGTGTGGTGAATCCGATTAATTAGTGGTCACTGTCCCCAAGGTGACCACAAATCGGCAGCTCCCCAACCAGGTCCTCCTCCGTAGCCAACACCAGGTCCAGTAAGGCATTCCCCCTAGAGGGGACTATATACCTCTTGCATTAGGTGAAGGTCCTGCACGCAGGTTAAGAACCTATGTGAGCGGTTGGATTTGGCTGACTGCTCCTCCCAGCAGATGTCAGGGTAATTTAGGTCCCCCATGAAAACCACGTCCCTTCCTGGGTTTTGTTTTTGCTTTGTTTGTTTTTTTTAACCAAGGTCATTAACAGGTGTGATTTAGATGAGGACACCTGTTCAATAGAAAATAGAACTGCTTTTACAAATGTCAGCAGGCAACTGTCAAATAGTAATCATTTTTCTGAATGCTCAGAGTAGGCTAAATTCATACCAGTGACTCAGAGGCAAACAGATCTAGCCAGTTATCTATATCCCATATCATCTGGTCTTAAAGCTTAATTCAAGCCCCAGAAATATACATATTTATACAGCTTAAATGTTTCTTTCCACCTGTGTACTTGTAAATCTACAATCACACACATAGATAAATGTGTACATATATAATATTAGTGATGTATGTGTATTTGCTAAGCAGACACTCCATGTGCCTAGAGTTGTGCCACTTACTTGGAATAGAAATTGAGCTCTTGAATGCTTTACCCCATCGTTTCTCAACCTGTGGATGGTAACCCAAAAGTAGGTTGCAAGAATATTTCAAAGGGTTGCAAGAAAGTCCTGGGAAAGCATTGAGACTATAGCAGGGCAGAGGGGCAGCAGGAAGGCACCTGCCCCTTCCAGCGGGGGAAGCAGGCAGGGGAGAGCTGCGTGGCTGGCCTGGCGGCACCAAGGCTGATGCCCATGCTCACGGGGGCGGGGTGGCCAGGAGATGCTGCTTGGGGCTTGGGAGGTGCTGTGACCAGGCTGTCTGGCATGGCATGGCAGCCCCAGCCCAGAGCAGGAGGGATGCCACAGGCCCCCTCTCCTCCTTCCTCTGGCCCATGCCAGAACTGGACTTGCTCCACTGCCGCCTGCATGAGCTGGAGCCG